>NC_058084.1:198530466-198848591 GCF_014858855.1 Bufo gargarizans | reverse complement strand
TGATATTTTTTTTTACAGAGCAAGTCATTATGGATGCAGGAATACCAAATAAGGTACCGTATATACTCGGGTATAAAACTAGATTTTTGGCACATATTTTTGTGCTCAAAAAGCCCCCTCGTCTTATACTCGAGTCTAGGTCGGTCTTAGCTCCGGTAATAGCAGGCAGTGCGGGGGGCAGCGCTCACTCACTGACGTCACGCGCCTGCGCCGCATAGTGGGAGCAGGCGCGTGAAGTCAGTAAGTGAGCGCCGCCCCCCGCACTGCCTGCTATTACCGGAGCTAAGACAAAGTACTGGTAAGATATCCAAATAATCAGAGTAAAGAGCTCAGCAATGAGCGATGATTAAAGTTAAAGTAGTTACTGATTACGTTAGTTTATAAATATACTGCTGTGAGCGTCGGGGAGGGGGATCTGTGGATGGCACTGTAGGGGGATCTGTGGATGGCAGTGCCATCCACAGATCCCCCTACAGTGCCATCCACAGATCCCCCCTCCCCTAAACAGTGCCATCATGGCACTGTTTAGGGGAGGGGGGATCTGTGGATGGCACTGTTTAGGGGGATCTGTGGATGGCACTGTTTAGGGGGGGATCTGTGGATGGCACTGTTTAGGGGGGAGATCTGTGGATGGCACTGTTTAGGGGGGAGATCTGAGGATGGCTCCCTGTATTTAATGCAGGGTGTGTGTGTGTATATAATGCACACACTCTGCATTAAATACAGGGAGTCAGAGTCAGACTCCCATCAATCTGAGTCACCCTCTTGCAGATGTGTGTATATAATGTAGAGTGTGTGCATTATATACACATACACTCTGCATTATAGCTGCATTTCCCACCCTAGTCTTATATTCGAGTCAATAATTTTTCCAATTTTTGGGGGGTAAAATTAGGGGCCTCGGCTTATACTCGGGTCGGCTTATACTCGAGTATATACGGTAAGTCTATTTGCTTTTGTTTTCAGTTTTACACAATAAAATAATTTTAGAAAAATGTTTTTTGTCACACTAGAGGACTTCAACATTTGGGGGTCTGATTGCTTTTTACAATGTCAATTACACTGACAATTTTTATCAATAAAAAGTACAGAACATCCCCCCAAATAAATTAGCTCCCACACAACTTGGTAGACAAGTATAAAAAAGTTTTGGGGGTCAGAATATGGGGGATTTAAAAATTAAGTTTATTTCAAAGTTTTAATTTTTTTTCAGTATTAAAGGGAACCTGTCACCATGATTTTGCGCATAGAGCTGGGGACATGGGCTGCTAGATGGCCACTAGCACATCTGCAGTACCCAGGTCCCATAGCTCTCTGCGCTTTTATTGTGTTAAAAAAAACGTTTTTAGTGATATGCAAATTACCTGATATGAGTCCTGTAGCCGGAGATGAGTCAAGCAGAAAGGAGCCTATGAATCTCCTCCTCGCGCATCGCGAGATTTCGGCGTTCCAGCTCTGTGACGTCAGCCAGCAAGGAGGAGATTCGGAGGACGCGGGGCGGTGCTGGGCTCCTTTCCGCTTGACTCATCTCCAGCTACAGGACTCATATCAGGTAATTTGCATATCACTCAAAACGTTTTTTTAACACAATAAAAGCGCAGAGAGCTATGGGAACTGGGTATTGAGGATGTGCTAGTGGCCATCTAGCAGCCCATGTCCCCAGCTCTATGCGCAAAATCATGGTGACAGGTTCCCTTTAAAACACAAAACAACTATACATAAGTGGTATCGCTGTAATCATACTGATCCAGAGACTAAAGGGCTTAGGTCTGCATAGATTTGTCACACAGGTAACACCGTAGGGACAAAGCCTGTAAAACTGCAGCAGAATTGAGTTTTTTCCAATTCCACACCATTTGGATTTTTTTCCTACTTCCCACTACATTGTATGGCCGAATGCACACGGCCATACGAGTGAATTACTGTAGTGCAGCGGCGGCATGAAGCGCACGGCATCATAGCAATCAATGACGTTGTGCGCTCTTGCTGTCAGCAGGATGCCAGGCCGGGATACCACGGACCGCTCACGTCCGTGTTCCACAGCCGTGTGCATTCGGCCTATGCCATATTAAATGTTAGTATTAGAAAGTTCAACTTGTCTGGCAAAAAACAAGTCCTCAGATGGCTATGTAAAAGGAAAAATAAAAAATATATGGCTCTGTGAAGAAAAAGAAAAATGCAAAAACAAGAAAAAAAAACTCTTGTATCTTGCAACCTGAGGAAAGACAGTACTATGCGCCTCATTATAGTGATTGTGGAGGTCTCAACAAATTATTATTATTTTTTTTAATACAGCCAGATGCTAATTTAGTCTACAGTCAATTATGAAACGCATTAAAAAGCATTTGTTTCAGTTTTTTTTGCATTGCATGTGTTTTATTTTTAACACAGTATGATCTAGGTTTGCCTTTTTTTCTGGCCTTTTTTTTTTTACCATAGGTATTTCTGGGGGATTTGAAAAATGACAGAAAAAAACAAATGTTTAAAGTGTTACAATATAATTTTTTTTTTAATACTGCAAAATACACAAAAAATGCAGAAAAACTGTCATGTAAAAATGCTAAAATTTAAAAACTATCTGTGAAGAAAGCCTTAGGCCCCTTTCACACGGGCGAGTTTTCTGTGCGGGTGCGATGCGTGCGGTGAACGTATTGCACCCGCACTGAATCCTGACCCATTCATTTCTATGGGGCTGTGCACATGAGCGTTGATTTTCACGCATCATTTGTGCGTTGAGTGAAAATCGCAGCATGCTCTATATTGTGCGATTTTCACGTGACGCAGGCCCCATAGAAGTGAATGGGGTGCGTGAAAATCGCATAGCATCCGCAAGCAAGTGCGGATGCGGTGCGATTTTCACGCATGGTTGCTAGGTGACAGTCTATTCACTGTATTAGTTTCCCTTATAACATGTTTATAAGGGAAAATAATAGCATTCTGAATACAGAATGCATAGTATAATAGTGCTGGAGGGGTTAAAAAATAATAAAAAAAAGTTAACTCACTGTCTCCTCTTGATCGCGTAGTTCCCGGTCTCTTTACTTCTTGAATGATGAGCTAAAGGACCTGTGGTGACGTCAGATCACATGCTCCATCACCATGGTGATGTACCATGTGATTGGAGCATGTGATCTGACGTCACCACAGGTCATTTAGCCCACAGCTCATCATTCAAGAAGTAAAGAGACCAGGAACTACGTGATCAAGAGGAGAAGGTGAGTTTTTATTTTTTTTAACCCCTCCAGCATTATTATACTATGCCTTCTGTATTCAGAATGCTATTATTTTCCCTTATAACCATGTTATAAGGGAAAATAGTACAATCTTCAGAACATCAATCCCAAGTCTGAACTTCTGTGAAGAAGTTCAGGTTTGGGTACCAAACATGCGCGATTTTTCTCACGTGAGTGCAAAACGCATTACAATGTTTTGCACTCGCGCGGAAAAATCGTGCATTTTCGCGCAACGCACCCGCCTCTTATCCGGGCCAAAAATAAGACGCCCGTGTGAAAGAGGCCTTACCCTCACTTACACACTGAGGGAAAAGGATTAGAACAAAGGTTCCTATAACTCTTATTGCTGATCATTAACCATTTACAGTTCAGAAAATGGCAAAAATATATATCTCTGTGTATCCCTGATGCCAGGAGACAAGAATAAATAAAGGCAAGACAGGTTATTGAACAGATGATGGTGACATCATTCTTGACCCGAATAATAATGGCTCAATTTTCATAGCTGTAAAAATTTACTGTTCCTCATTACTATATTACAGGCATCAAGCAGTTCAATTTCAATCATGATGTGACTCATTACAGGCTACTTTATCTCACAGCCATTGACTCCCTGATGACATCAATCTATTATGCACAAACTGCACTGTGAATACTTTAGGCTTTTTAATCAAGGATCTCTAAGACTTATGTGGTGAATACCTCCTTTAGAGTGATCAGAATTTCACATAACATTGCCATGGAAAGCCTCTTTGCTTAATTACATTGTTTTCTCATTTGTGTTATAGCTGATTTGTTGTTTGCAGTAGTTATGTTATATTTATGTTTTATGCTCTACACTGTTTACGTTTGACAATTTGCAATGCAATATTAAGATAAACAAATGCATATGTACTGTATCATATGTTAAAATCCGCCCATCTAAATAGTAGTCTCTATTTGTAAAATATTTGTAAGGCAGTAACACCTGATAAAGATGTAGGGTATGGGTTCTACTCCTCTACCTTTGTGATGTTTTCTTTCCCGCCAGTGGTGTGCTAAGGGTGCCTGCTCTTAGGGGGTTGACAGAGCCTAGAACCAATGAGCGCTTCCATCAATACAGATGAAAGCGATCATTGCTGGAGCGCTGGGAGCTGCGGTCCTGTCACTCAGCCTCTGCACTCTTCCCCTCCTTCAGGCCGGCGGCGCATCAGAATGGTGAAGGAGGAAGACTTCTCCCTGCTCCACCATTCAGCCTGCAGGCACGTTTCGTACTGCCAGCCAGTGTGGGAGGAGCCTGCAGCCTGGGGAATCTGCAGAAGCTCTGCCCACACAGGGCTACAAAGCGATCTGTGTCTGCAGGGGATAGTGAACTGCGAGCTTCAGGAATGGGACAAGGTAAGTAGGTACTGTGTTTTATTTTTTATTTTTTTTAACAGAGGGCATTTCTACTATGGAGGGGGCACAGAGGGCATTACTACTACAAAGGGGGCACAGAGGGCATTATTACTACAAAGGGGGGCAGAGGGTAATACTACTACAAAGAGGGCACAGAGGGCAATACTACTACAAAGGGGGCAATACTACTACAAATGGGGCACAGAGGGCATTACTACTATGAGGATGGCACAATGGGTATTACTACTATGAAGGGCGCACAGATGGCATTACTACTGTGAAGGGGGCACAGAGAGCCTTACTCCTGTGAAGTGGGTGGGCATAACTGTTATGGGTCACTGAGTGGGCATTATTACTGTGAAAGGGTCACAATGGGCATTACTACTAGGAAGGTGCACAGAGGGCATTATTATTACTGTGAGGAAGGCACAAAGAGGGCATAACTACTGTGAAGGGAGCACAGATAAGGCCTTAATACTGTGATGGGGGCACAATGAGGGCATAACTTCTGTGAAGGGGGCACAGTGAAGCGATAAGTACTTTAAGGGGGCACAATGTGGGCATAACTACTGTGAAAGTTGTACAGTGAGGGCATAACTACCTTGAGGGGGCACAATATGGGCATAACTACCAGTGAGGGGCACATATCTGGACAAAACTACTGTGAAGGTGGTACAATGAGGGCAATACTACTGTGAGGGAGTACAATTTTTAAAGTATTGGGGGGTAGTGCCAGAGAAAGGACCCGCCCCGGGTGCCAAACACCCTAGGCACACCACTGTTTACTCCTTATGTGATAGAAGTTTATTAATTGCATTATTAGTTGCTGGTAGCAGTGGAGCACATCACAACCAAAGTTATCTGATATGACACCAGTCAAATTCTGCTCACTGTCCGTTTACAATACCTGGCTATCTTCTATCTGCACTCTGATGAATCCCCATGTTGAGTGAAACACATAGGTGAAATATATGATTCACTGTTGGACTTACATGTGGCTGTTCATATTTACTGCTAACTGCCTAGTTCATTGATGCTTCAATTTGGATGGCTGCAAAAATACCTCCCTATTTTACGGAAATGATTATCATCCCAGGAGCCTGCTTGAGTAGATCACTGAGTTCATATTATTAAATTGTTTCTGGTTACTGTTAATCAATGTATATGTAAGATGACTGACTATATGGCACCTACTAATTTAGCCTTAGTTGATACTCATGCTATTTATCAGAAGGCATGTTTCCTCATTGGGCTAGCTTTCTGTATTGTCTGCAGAGATCCTGCCCATAAGGTGGCCGCTGATGAAGGGTCCTGTGACCGGACACATCATCCAGCCTCATTCATTCAAACTGGACCCGCATTAAACTCCCAGCAATGAAAGTTCAGAAGGCAGGCACAGATTATTTGCGCATGCGCCCGCTACGATTTGTACCGCACAGCCGCAGTGGAAAGGGACAGGGGAGGGGAGTAAACGGGCGGGCAGAGGCGCACGGAGGGCGGAGTTATCAGCCGTTTAGGAGGTGCCTGCCTGGGGCTCCGAGGATTGAGAGACCGCCCTGGGCACTTGAGAGGGCTCAGAAGATAATCTTATAAGTTCGTTTTCTGCAAATTGAAAAGTCCGTTTTCTACCACAAAGGTACCGTTTTTATGTTCTGGCTGGATCACATAACCCTATTTTAACGGTCTAACATGCTAAAATGTGGTGACAGACTCCCTTTAACTGTTTTCAGACGCTACAATACAACTACTAAGGATAGGTCATCAATTGTTAAATCTCATAGAACCCCTTGTTGTGCTGCAGCCCTCTGAACAGTATACGGTATATAAGCTATTATGAAGAAAGTGTCGAGTGCCTGTTCATTTATTATTTTCATTGTTGATGCTACATCCTTATGCTAAGTTATCAAGTGGCAATATACCACTCGGAATATAAAATAATCCCTGATAAGGGTATGGTAGTAGTCGCATTTTCAGTTGCATTAAAAAATAAAAGACCCTTGGAAGTTACAACATTAGTCCATTGCAGGGCCACTTTTACACTGCAGTGTTTTAGTCAGTATCTTGCACCATATTTGTAATGTGAAATCAGGAACGGACAAAGAGAAAAAGTTTAATAGAAAGATTTGTGCTTCTTCTGTGCTTTGGACTAATCCTGGTTTTGTTAAATACTAATGAAAATAGTGACCAAATAATGACCATGTGGTGGCTTTACAGTGATGCAACATAGAGTTCTCTGGTCACAGGGCAAAGTCAATTCTCTCAATCAGCATGGTAGTATCTATTCGTGTCCATCTGTCCAACAATGGTTCTATTAAAAGATCATCCTTCACCCAACTAGTAGTCTTTATTCCTAAAATATGACAACCTAGCAGCCAATGTATACATTTTACACGTCACATAGCAATATCAATAATTTTAACTGAAAACTAAGTACAAACCGGATTCCCAAAAAGTTGGGACACTATACAAATCGTGAATAAAAACTGAATGCAATGATGTGGAGGTGCCAACTTCTAATATTTTATTCAGAATAGAACATAAATCACGGGACAAAAGTGTAAACTGAGAAAATTTACAATTTTAAGGGAAAAATATGTTGAATCAGAATTTCATGGTGTCAACAAATCCCAAAAAAGTTGGGACAAGGCCATTTTCACCACTGTGTGGCATCTCCCCTTCTTCTTACAACACTCAACAGACGTCTGGGGACCGAGGAGACCAGTTTCTCAAGTTTAGAAATAGGAATGCTCTCCCATTCTTGTCTAATACAGGCCTCTAACTGTTCAATCGTCTTGGGCCTTTTTTGTTGCACCTTCCTCTTTATGATGCGCCAAATGTTCTCTATAGGTGAAAGATCTGGACTGCAGACTGGCCATTTCAGTACCTGGATCCTTCTCCTACGCAACCATGATGCTGTGATTGATGCAGAATGTGGTTTTTCTTGTTGAAAAATGCAGGGTCTTCCCTGAAAGAGATGGCGTCTGGATGGGAACATATGTTGTTCTAGAACCTGAATATATTTTTCTGCATTGATAGTGCCTTTCCAGACATGCAAGCTGCCCATGGCACACGCACTCATGCAGCCCCATACCATCAGAGATGCAGGCTTCTGAACTGAGCGTTGATAACAACTTGGGTTGTCCTTGTCCTCTTTGGTCCGGATGACATGGCGTCCCAGATTTCCAAAAAGAACTTCGAATCGTGACTCGTCTGACCACAGAACACAGTCTTCCATTTTGCCACACTCCATTTTAAATGATCCCTGGCCCAGTGAAAACGCCTGAGCTTGTGGATCTTGCTTAGAAATTGCTTCTTCTTTGCACTGTACAGTTTCAGCTGGCAACAGCGGATGGCACGGTGGATTGTGTTCACTGACAATGGTTTCTGGAAGTATTCCTGAGCCCATTCTGTGATTTCCTTTACAGTAGCATTCCTGTTTGTGGTGCAGTGTCGTTTAAGGGCCCAGAGATCACGGGCATCCAGTATGGTTTTACGGCCTTGACCCTTACGCACAGAGATTGTTCCAGATTCTCTGAATCTTCGGATGATGTTATGCACAGTTGATGATGATAGATGCAAAGTCTTTGCAATTTTTCGCTGGGTAACACCTTTCTGATATTGCTCCACTATCTTTCTGTGCAACATTGTGGGAATTGGTGATCCTCTACCCATCTTGGCTTCTGAGAGACACTGCCACTCTGAGAAGCTCTTTTTATACCCAATCATGTTGCCAATTGACCTAATTAGTGTTAATTGGTCTTCCAGCTCTTCGTTATGCTCAAATTTACTTTTCCCAGCCTCTTATTGCTACTTGTCCCAACTTTTTTGGGATTTGTTGACACTGTGAAAATTTGAATCAACGTATTTTTCCATTAAAATGATACATTTACTCGGATTAAACGTTTGATCTGTCATCTACGTTCTATTACAAATAAAATATTGACATTTGCCATCTCCACATCATTGCATTCAGTTTTTATTCACAATTTGTTTAGTGTCCCAACTTTTTTGGAATCCGGTTTGTAATTAAACTGTGCTAAGTACTGATTTCTGTCCTTATGCCTATGATTTCCTATACATGGTTTATATGAAAACATAGAATTTGTGTCATTATTATATAAACAGTAACTGCTATCACAGATGGTAATTCTATGAAAGCCTAATTATTGAGTTAGCATGCCCATCTGATCTTCTATTATACATAATGTGACACATTACTGCCATCTGATGGTTGGATACTATACCATAAAAAAGAGAAGTAGTGCACAGGTAAGTATTTTTATGCTTTTATATGTAACTGTTTAAAAGTAACAATTATTATTTAATAAAATGTGTATTTTTCTGTATGTCCTCGATGATTTTACTTGAAGAATGAGCAAAACACGTGTTCATTGGGTGAAATTGTTTATGCCGACACCTAAATCATCTGAAGCACAGGCTGATTATCGGGAGACAAAGATAAATCATTTCAGAACTTTTTCCACCTATAAACTGTACAACTCAATTGAAAAATAAACTGAAATCATTTAGGTAGAGGGAAGAAAAAATATAAAAATAAAATAATTGCATACGTGTGCACACCCTTAACCCTAAGTTCAGACCTGAGCGGTTTACAGCGCGTTCCTACTCGCTGTAAAACGCTCAACAAGGAGAAACCAATGATTCCCTATGGGAATGGTTCTCATCTGGGCGTTTTACAGCGCGTACGATCGCGCTGTAAACGCCCGACGCTCAAACAAGTTCTTGAGCTTTTATGGGGCGTTTTGTCGCGCGTTCCCGTACACAGATATTCGGGAACGCGCGACAATGTGTGTTCGCTTATCTCTGTATGCGCGATTGTAAACGCCCTTACAATCGCGCATACAGAGCGCTCCTTTCAGAACGCTCAGGTCTGAACCCAGGGTAAACTAACACTTTTTTGAAGCACCTTTAGATTTTTTTACAGCACTCAGTCTTTTTGGGTATGAGTCTATCAGCGTGGCACATTTTGACTTGGCAAGATTTGCCCACTCTTCTTTGCAAAAACACTCACAGTCCGTCAGATTGCGAGGGCATTTCCTGTGCACAGCCCTCTTCAGATCACCCCACAGATTTTCCACAGATCCCCTCATAACACTGTCATCAACAGATCCCTCATAACAATATGTCATCCACGGATCCCCATATTTGTTATCCACAGATCCCTCATAACAGTGTGTCATCCACAGATCTTCCATAACAGTGTGTCATCCACAGATCCCCATAACAGTGTGTCATGCATAGATCCCCTATAACAGTATGTCATCCACAGATCCTCCATAACAGTGCCATCCACAGATCCCCTATAACAGTGCCATCCACAGATCCCCCATAACAGTGTCATCCACAGATCCCCCATAACAGTGTCATCCACAGATCCCCATAACAGTGTCATCCACAGATCCCCCATAATAGTGATATCCACAGATTCCCCATAACAGTGTGTCATAAACAGCTCCCCCATAACAGTGTCATCCAAAGATCCCCCATAAGAGTGACATCCACAAATTCTCCATAACAGTGACATCAACAGATCCTCCATAACAGTGTCATCCACAGATCCGCCATAACAGTGTGCATGCCGCACACTGGCCACTAATGTTGTTAATGCTATAGAGGGAGGGGGGGGGGCCGATGGGGGGTGCACACTGTGCCACCAACGAATTATTACAATAGAGGGAGGAAGGGGGGGGTGATGGGGGGCGCACACTGTGCCACCAACAAATTATTACAATAGAGGGAGGAAGGGGGGGGGGGCCGATGGGGGGCGCACACTGTGCCACCAACGAATTATTACAATAGAGGGAGGAAGGGGGGCGGCACTGGCCACCAATGAAATTTAAACTGGGGAGAGAGGGGGTCTGCCCCCTGCTGCCTGGCAGCCCCGGATCTCTTATAGGGGGCTATGATACGCACAATTAACCCTTTCAGGTGCAGCACCTGAGGGGTTAATTGTACGGATCACATGTCCCTGTAAGAGATCGGGTGCTGCCAGGCAGCAGGGGGCAGTCTTGTACACAGTTTGTAGTGCATTCTAACTAGAAGCGTCCCCATCACCATGGGAACGCCTCTGTGTTAGAATATACTGTCGGATATGAGTTTTCACGAAGTGAAAACTTAGATCTGAAAAAGCTTTTATGCAGACGGATCTTCGGATCCGTCTGTATGAAAGCAACCTACGGCCACAGATCACGGACACGGATGCCAATCTTGTGTGCATCCGTGTTTTTTCATGGTACCATTGACTTGAATGGGTCCGTGAACCGTTATCCGTCAAAAAAATAGGACAGGTCATATTTTTTTGACGGACAGGATACACGGATCACGGATGCGGCTGCAAAACTGGTGCATTTTCCGATTTTTCCACGGACCCATTGAAAGTCAATGAGTCTGCGAAAAAAAACGGAAAACGGCACAACGGCCACGGATGCACACAACGGTCGTGTGCATGAGGCCTAAATGAAAGCAAACACACAAAGAACATACAAAACTCCCTGCAGCTGCTCTTCTTATTCAATTTGGACCCAGAATTGTAGTGTTGCAATTCAACAGTGCTAACCATCCAGTCTGCAAAAATATGCATTCAACAAACTTCAAAATAATCTATGAATCAGGTCTTGATATATTAGATACAATATGGTAAGCAGATTTTGAGCACAGTATTATATTCCAGGAAGCAGACTACAGTTCTCAGTACTGCTACTGGTTCAGTAGCATAATAATAAACATCTGACACTGAGTATCCAGTCACAGTAGTTTTAACTTCTTCTATCAAAGGAGTACGAACCAAAATAACTGTCCGAATAAGTAGTGGTATTGATTTTCGGGTGCAAACTTCTATGTTAGAGATACAGGCAGTTCTGTTATGCATATTACTAATCTATTGCTTGCATGCACCTTCTTTTAGAAAACAGTACTACAGCTTACTGCACTCAACTAGGAGTCTGTTTATAATAGTAGATCGTCCTCTTGTGGCAAGATATAAGAATATAAAATAAATGGACGCATTGAAGGGAAAAGGTAGAATATCTTTTTAATTGGTGTGTATATCAATGAAAATGTAACATTTAATCAATATATAATAAAAATCCAAAGCAATGAAAAAAATAAAATAAAAATGAAACAACCAAAGTACTACTCATCCTAGATGCCTTGACAAACAGAGCTTTTGCCCTGACAAGGGTGACCTTAAACTGGAAGCTACTCCTGTTGCTGCCTACAAAATCCCTTAAAGGGACACTGACAGGGCCAATAAGCATATTGAGGTATATATTGGCAGTACAGGTCTTATAATGGGTATTACAATCATCTAAGTATCCCCCCTGTCCACATTATACATACAGTAAACTTAAGTTTTATAACCTGCTCCAACGGTCTTCAATCTGCCCAAGGGGCGGCGTTTCACCTCTCTTGCGCCCAGCCAGCCTCCCCCAACTGCCGCTTTGAAGCGCCGCCCAGCTCATGAATATTCAGTTTGCCGGGCGGCTTCTGCGGTCCCCGCTCTGAAGCGCTGCGCTTAACAGTGCCCGGCGCATGCGCCGGATCTTGTGAAGTCCGGTACAGTAAGCGCCGCCCAGCTCATCAATATTCACTTCGCTGGGCGGCGCTTACTGTCCCCGACTTCACAAGATCCGGTGCATGCGCAGGGCACTGTTCAGCGCAGCGCTTCATATGAATATTCATGAGCTGGGCGGCGCTTCAAAGCGGCAGTTGGGGGAGGCTGGCTGGGCGCAAGAGAGGTGAAACGTCGCCCCTTGGGCAGATTGAAGACCGTTGGAGCAGGTTATAAAACTTAAGTTTACTGTATGTATAATGTGGACAGGGGGGATACTTAGATGATTGTAATACCCATTATAAGACCTGTACTGCCATATATATACCGCAATATGCTTATTGGCCCTGTCAGTGTCCCTTTAAAGGGGTTTTCTGGTTTACATCAACCTCCCTGTGCACCCAAAATAACAGTGTACAACCTTTTGATTTCTAAGGGCCGCACTGCAGACCGAATCATTCCCAAGGTCCGCAAAAACTGTAAATAGGTATTACCATCTACGATATTTATGGCATATGAAAAGTCTGCCTGATAACTCCTATATCTAGACTCCCAACAATTAGGAGAATGGGGTCCCCATCTCTTTTGCAGTTTGCACTTCAGAAAGTGTGCATCTTTGCATCGTAGTTTATGTGACATGCTAAAACAGTCAAGTGTTTCACTACATCAATAAACTACAATAACGATTAAGTTAAATGCAAGCATGGCCACTTCATCTACTCCTTACTGGTGTGTCACACAGACATCAGAAGTCCCCCATTCTGTGAATATGTGGTCCCTGAGATTGATACACAATACAATATTCACAATATACAATACTAACTAGTCACTGCTCCCACACTGCGGCCACAAACAAGCATGCCTATGACCAAATGGCTATGGGACTACACAGAGTGGCATCCTGGGCTGCAAGTTGTATACACCCAGATATATTCAAAAGGTAGTAGTAGGTGGCTTACCTTTTCAAAAGGTTATGGAACATGTATGTTACGTTCACAGAAAAAACAATCATAAGTAAGTATATTGGGATGAACAATAATAATAAAGAAGTATGAAAATACATTTAAAAAAGTATACACATTACAGCATCAGGCAAAAGCCAAGACACACCGTTTTAACTGGTGTAATTTGTAGAAAATTGACTTCCAATGTGTGAAAGCATTAAATAGGATGGAGGCTGCAATAATTGGGGCAAGAAATGTTTTCAGCCGCCAGTTTGAATGAGTATGTGACTTTATGGCCCTTTGAATTCAGCTCAGGGTTTTTCAATGGGAAGAGGGTTGTGCATCTGTCTATATGAGTTAAAAGGAGTCTGTAACATTAAGTAGACATTTTAAGCTTTTCCTGGTGTGCTCCGGCTCACGTACACCCTATCTCAGGCATACGTTTAAGTTTCTTTTTAGTTCTTTATGCCTCTTAAAACTAGCTTTATATAAGTATGCAAATAAACATAAAAGAGCCCAAGGGTCAGTACCTATTCACACCAGAGCCCAGCCACGCAACCTTTTAGCGCATGTGCAGCACAGTTGATGAAGTTACTGCCCCTAAAAGGGCCCAGACAAAGGCACCTAGTCTTTGGTTTTGTTCTTTTTATTTATTTATTCAGAGACAATTAAAGGGAACCTGTCACCTGGATTATGGGTATAGAGGTGAGGACATGGGTTGCTACATGGCCGCTAGCACATCCGCAATACCCAGTCCCCATAGCTCTGTGTGCTTTTATTGTGGAAAAAAAACGATTTGATACATATGCAAATTAACCTGAGATGAGTCCTGTGCCTGACTCCTCTCATATACAGGACTCATTTCAGGTTAATTTGCATATGTATTAAATCATTTTTTTTACACAATAAAAGTACACAGAGCTATGGGGACTGGGTATTGCGGATGTGCTAGCGGCCATCTAACAACCCATGTCCTCAGCTCTATACACAAAATCCTGCTGACAGGTTCCCTTTAAGCTCTTATTTTGAATAAGTAAAATATGACTGACACAATACAATAAAATACCGTAATGCATGATGACAACATATGGAGCTTAAAAAGTGGCACTGTATTACATATGAGCATCACCATATTCTCAGCTACTAGCAATGGTTTTGGGGGAAAATACCTCTGCAACATGGCATCTGTTGGGAATTGCGGATGCGGACATATAAGAATACTCTGGTTGTCTGTTTAAGACATTTGGGGAATTTGTTAAGACTGGCATTTCTTTTCAGTTTTGTTGCACTTACCTCACATGTGTTACCACTGTTATCAGCAGTTCTGAAAATCTCCTCGCCATCATCACTATCGACATTTCCTATGCTTCCTTCATTCTGCTAAAACAAAAAGATAATAGATTTTTTTATGATTGTCCAACTACAAAAGTAATAATTTTGCAGAAAGGCTTTAAGATATACTTAGTTTATTTAACAGTTTCAGCATTATTATATTCCAATATTTTAACAGATTTTATTGAAGGTTAAATACAAAGATGTACAACAACCATGGTCAGGTATATGTACATATCTGGTTACATATTGGACTGCTGGTTGAAAATGAGAAGAACGAATGGGAAACATTTATGGTACTACTCTTGGAGTGCCTGAATTCTTGTACAAATCTGTGACAAAATGAGGCAAATCTTTCGTGTAATTTCGATCTCTCTTCTGGTATTTTCCCCTCTTCTTTCAAACATTCTGTCGGTGTACTCTCACCTCATCCACTATCTTTCCGCTAACTCTCTCCTTGATCTATTAGTGTGGTTTTCACACCGTACATTCTACAGAAACTGCCCTTACCTACGTGACCAATGACCTCCTGACTACGCTTTACTAATTCTCCTCAATCTCACTGCAACATTAGACACTGTAGACTACTCCTCACCATGATCCAATCTATCAGCCTATGATTGTGACCTCATTCCTGCTGTACTACAGAACACCACTTACTGTCTATTGGCTGTCTCTAACATCATGTCCTCTCTTTATCTGAAGCTGAATCTTTCAAAAACGGATCTACTGGTGTTTTCTCCATCTACTAACCAACCTAAACCTGATATCTCCATCTCAGTGTGTGGCACCATCTGCATTTCCATTGTCTCTGCGCTAAGTTTAAGAGCTCATGCACATGACTGTGCCACAATTTGCGGAACGGAACAGGAGGCCCATTATAGAAATTCCTATTCTTGGCCGCAAAACGGACAAGAATAGGACATACCTCATAATTTTTGTGGGGCCACGGAACAGAGCAACGGATACGGACAGCACACAGAGTGCTGTCCACATATTTTGGGGACCCATTGAAATGAATGGTTCCGTATATGGACCGTTTACAAAATCAAAATACGGCCCGTATATGGAACACATCGTTTGTGTGAATGAGCCCTTTATCCCCGATATTCAATCTCTTGGCAGCTCATGGTGCCTGCACTTCAAAAACATATCTAGAATCCGCCCGTTTCTAACTGTGGTAACAACAAAAACTCTCATTGTTGCCCTGATCCATTCCCATCTTGATTACTGCAACTCATTACTAATTGGCCTCCCCCTCACCAGACTCTCCCCTCTAGAATATATCCTGAAAGCAGCAGCAAGGCTCATCTATCTGTCTAATCACTACTCCGATGCCTCCACTCTGTGCCAGTCATAGGAATGGTTGCCCATACAGTACAAGATTCAATTTAAACTTTTATTTCCACTCACAAAGCCCTCTACAGTGCTGCACTCCTTACATCTCTTCCCTCCTTTCTGTCTACCATCCTACCCATGCCCTCCTTTCTGCCAATGACTTACGACTGACATACACTGTAATCCAAACTTCTCACTCCCGTTTCCAAGACTTCTCTTGAGCTGAACCAATTCTCTGTGTTCAATGTGTCCATTCTTCTTCATTTCGAAATCTAGATAGGAAAAATGCAAGTTCCAGAGGTACAGGCGCAGAGAGGTCATCTATTAATTTGGACTACTTCTCTCTAGAATGACTAAATGATGGAGCAGTCCCAGATCATGGTCCAGAAATTGAGGGTGGAATATCATTGATGTTCTAAAGCAGGGATTCTGCAACTTTAGCAAAGATGAATGGGGTCAGATAGCACTATTGAAATAATTTTTCTGCAGTAAAAAAAAGGATGCCTTATCCTCAGGATAGGCCATCAATATCAATATCTGATCAATGGGGGTCTGACTCACAGCACACTGTTGATCAGCTGTTTGAACAGGACAGATTTGAACAGGACAGAGTGTTCTTGTGAGCACTACAGCTTTTTTTTAGGCTAGAGAAGAGGCGCCTGCATTTACATAACTTTGGCGCATTCACCGCCAGTCCCTTGCTGACATGGATTTAGAACATTTTGTATGCCTAAAACAGTCATAGCAAGTGATAAATGAGGCGGGTCTGGTGGACTGCCCCCTTCCCCGCCCCCTTTTTTATACCTGGTGTAACCAGGAAAAAGTCACAGATTGCGGAGCAAATAACCTTTGTGTCTCAATCTGTCATAAAACTGCCATGTATCTTTTAGTAAATGACCCCCAGTGTTTTTGAAAGTATAACAGGAATGGTGAGTTACTCACCAGAAGGTCAATGGGTTTCACTGACTTAAAATACAGGGGAGATATATCAATTTCACTGCACCTTGTAATGTGCCTTGATTAGCACAAGAATTTGTGGTGCACGCTTGCTGCATCAAACATATGAAGTGTATGCCCCACATTTTTTATTTATTTTTGACATGCTAGGCAGGCATGAAGTAGGCTGCATTTACATGCAGCGATCTCCTCCACGGTATGGGGAAAAGCAACTGCTAATGCCATTCCTTGTCCCCAATCATTGTTTAAAAACAGCAGATCGTGATTAGACAGCATGATTTGCATTGGGATTGCCCGATGAACGAGCGTTTTCTCGTTCATCAGGTAATTGGTGGCAGTATTACACAGGCAGATTATTGCTAACAAGTGTTCCTATGAACGCTAGTCAGAGATTATCTACCCGACAATCGACTGGTGAAATACAGCCTGTAGACAGATTTCGGCGTATGTCTGGACAACAACTATAGGTGGTCTAAAAAAGTGGTGTACAATTCTTATAGAATAAACCTTATGGGTCATTGTGTCCAAAAAATGGATGCCTTCAGCTGCCAAGAGCACATACAACAGATGCCCTTAGGGCTCATTCACACAAAAAAAAAAATTGTGTTCCGTATACAGGCCGTTTTTTGAGTTCCGTATATGGAACCATTCATTTCAATGGTTCCGCAAAAAAAAATGACTGTACTCTGTATGCATTCTGTTTCCGTATTTCCGTTCCGTGGCTCCATTCACGTCAATGGGTCCGCAAAAAAAAAACCAGAACAGATACGGAATGTACTCCGTATCCATTCTTGCGGAACCATCTATTGAAAATGTTATGCCCAGACCAATTTTTTCAATATAATTACTGTATATGCCACATGGAAAAACGGACAGGAAAAACTGAATGGAACCCGGAAACATTACTGAAACAATAAACAGAAAAATTGATCCGTTAAAAACAGCCCGTAAAACACTGAAAAAAACATACGGTGGTGTGAACAAGCCATAAATTTGCCCCACAGTGTTTTCTACTACACATCTCCTATAGAATTAGTTATGTCTTTTGACATTTGTTTAACATGTAAAGGTAGTGATTGCAAAGAAATGCTTTTAGAGTGAGAAATAAAGAAGATAAACTGCCTAAAGTTCCTGGAAATAACATTTACACGACTACAGGTCCTTCTAAAAAAATTAGCATATTGTGATAAAGTTCATTATTTTCTGTAATGTACTGATAAACATTAGACTTTCATATATTTTAGATTCATTACACACCAACTGAAGTAGTTCAAGCCTTTTATTGTTTTAATATTGATGATTTTGGCATACAGCTCATGAAAACCCAAATTTCCTATCTAAAAAAATTAGCATATTTCATCCGACCAATAAAAGAAAAGTGTTTTTAATACAAAAAAAGTCAACCTTCAAATAATTATGTTCAGTTATGCACTCAATACTTGGTCGGGAATCCTTTTGCAGAAATGACTGCTTCAATGCAGCGTGGCATGGAGGCAATCAGCCTGTGGCACTGCTGAGGTGTTATGGAGGCCCAGGATGCTTCGATAGCGGCCTTAAGCTCATCCAGAGTGTTGGGTCTCTCAACTTTCTCTTCCCAATATCCCAAAGATTCTCTATGGGGTTCAGGTCAGGAGAGTTGGCAGGCCAATTGAACACAGTAATACCATGGTCAGTAAACCATTTACCAGTGGTTTTGGCACTGTGAGCAGGTGCCAGGTCGTGCTGAAAAATGAAATCTTCATCTCCATAAAGCTTTTCAGCAGATGGAAGCATGAAGTGCTCCAAAATCTCCTGATAGCTAGCTGCATTGACCCTGCCCTTGATAAAACACAGTGGACCAACACCAGCAGCTGACATGGCACCCCAGACCATCACTGACTGTGGGTACTTGACACTGGACTTCAGGCATTTTGGCATTTCCCTCTCCCCAGTCTTCCTCCAGACTCTGGCACCTTGATTTCCGAATGACATGCAACAGTCCAGTGCTGCTTCTCTGTAGCCCAGGTCAGGCGCTTCTGCCGCTGTTTCTGGTTCAAAAGTGGCTTGACCTGGGGAATGAGGCACCTGTAGCCCATTTCCTGCACACGCCTGTACACTGTGGCTCTGGATGTTTCTACTCCAGACTCAGTCCACTCCTTCCGCAGGTCCCCCAAGGTCTGGAATCGGTCCTTCTCCACAATCTTCCTCAGGGTCCGGTCACCTCTTCTCGTTGTGCAGCGTTTTCTGCCACACTTTTTCCTTCCCAGACTTCCCACTGAGGTGCCTTGATACAGCACCCTGGGAACAGCCTATTCGTTCAGAAATTTCTTTCTGTGTCTTACCTTCTTGCTTGAGGGTGTCAATGATGGCCTTCTGGACAGCAGTCAGGTCGGCAGTCTTACCCATGATTGCGGTTTTGAGTAATGAACCAGGCTGGGAGTTTTTAAAAGCCTCAGGAATCTTTTGCAGGTGTTTAGAGTTAATTAGTTGATTCAGATGATTAGGTTAATAGCTCGTTTAGAGAACCTTTTCATGATATGCTAATTTTTTTAGATAGGAATTTTGGGTTTTCATGAGCTGTATGCCAAAATCATCAATATTAAAACAATAAAAGGCTTGAACTACTTCAGTTGGTGTGTAATGAATCTAAAATATATGAAAGTCTAATGTCTCAGTACATTACAGAAAAGAATGAACTTTATCACAATATGCTAATTTTTTTAGAAGGACCTGTAGTTTCTTATCTTATTACTGACAAACATACTATTTCATTTCCTGTCATATCTTACATTCAGGAATCAAAATGTATCTTTCTTAATGTAAGGCTAAGTTCACATATGTGGCACAATTCTGGTATTTTGTTTCAGAATATGAACAGAATACTGAAATTGCTGTATCGGGCATATGCCAAATATCACAGGCACCCGACTGATCAAACTTATATTAAACATGATATACTTTAATGGGATCTGCTGGGTTTCCAACAAGGTTACACCCTTTGTTCTGCCACAATCTGCAAGGCTGGCTCCTGCCAGAACATCGACTCCTGGATTAAATGGTTGCGCCACTAATATAAATGTATCCCGCCCAACAGATATCACTCTTATATTACTTTCCCCAAATACTACCACTTGTCAGAACTATTGGGTATGAATAAAGTCCATAAGTATAAGGCCTATATAAGAGTATGGACATGAGCCTAAGGGACAACCATTTTGTCTTATTTTAAAAGGCAGGGTGAGAATTTTTTTTTACTCTGAAATTGCTAACCTAAGGTTTACTATATATACCAAAGTGTTTACCTAAGTCTGTTTTGTGAGGAGGAGATGTCCCAAGGTCTAATGAAATGTATTTGCCTAGATAAGACAATGTATTAGAAAGATGCTGAGTTCTGATGATTTTCAATGAATAGAAAGACTCTAATCTTTCTTTGTGGTTTACTGTATATAAATCAATGTATGAGTAGATTGATTTTACATTATCAATTTTAATAGGTGTGCTGAATATATAGTATATATATATATATATAAGAGTGTGGTCATTATAGCTATATTCAGTATTAAGAGTAGAAACGAGGTACAAATTCCTCTGTCATTTTTAGAATCTCTCTCAGTGTAACACACAAATTAATTATTTCTTTCCTTGAGATTTTCTTGAATGGAGAAATGTGGACACAGGTGATCATGAACAAACCCTGTCGCTTCCAAGAACAATGAATTGAGATAGCCCTGTTTATCTTGATTTAATTAGGTCTGGTCAAAAGATTTAAGGATATACAAGGTGGTTGACGAAGTATAAAAGCCATTGTCTATTCAAGATCTTCTCAAGGTTTTGTCTGAAACCTTAGATAACATTTATTGCTAGTATATTAGATAAGAGAAATAAGCGAGTGGTTCAATTTTTGTATGGAATACTAGTGCCATCTAGTGTTAGGGTAAAATACTAGAGGGAGGTTATATTGATTATAAAGTGAGGTCACTAGTTAATGATAAAACTTGGCCAAGCCCTTTCTAAGAGAGGATAAAAAGATGGTATGGGCTGACAGAAAGGATCGATCTCTAGAGCTATCTAGCTCTCCCTCTGAACAACATCAAAAGACCAGATCCAGCCCTGACCACCTTTTCAGTCATTGGAGGCAGCCATCTTTGAACCATTGAAACTGATTTCTGCTAGCTGACATTTTGGTATAGTATAACCTTACCTATATTTTATAGGATAATTAATTAAAAAAATACATATCTATATATATATTCAATTAACCATACTTTGTGTATAGTATCTGTTTTGGAATAAGATTGGGGTGTACCTGCAGCATCATCCTGAAAATTAATCCAATACAGGGAGATTGAAAATATACTAGTGAAAACACGGTATTATCTCCAAGGAACTGAATTCAGTTCTAGACCAGTATGGTTGATAATATATATATATATATATATATTTATATAGATAAAAGATAAACCAGATTTGGGTTTAATCGGACATTTGTCGGCTGAGAGAAATCAAGTATTAAATTGATTTTAAATATAATTGAGGGGTATTATTATAAGAAGGCATAATTGTGTATATATATGTTCTCAATTATTTGTGTCTTTATCACTATTTTGCATATCATTGATTGAATTTTATTATCGCCAATTTTATTACAGGGAGTGCAGAATTATTAGGCAAGTTGTATTTTTGAGGATTAATTTTATTATTGAACAACAACCATGTTCTCAATGAACCCAAAAAACTCATTAATATCAAAGCTGAATATTTTTGGAAGTAGTTTTTAGTTTTAGCTATTTTAGGGGGATATCTGTGTGTGCAGGTGACTATTACTGTACATAATTATTAGGCAACTTAACAAAAACAAATATATACCCATTTCAATTATTTATTTTTACCAGTGAAACCAATATAACATCTCAACATTCACAAATATACATTTCTGACATTCAAAAACAAAACAAAAACAAATCAGTGACCAATATAGCCACCTTTCTTTGCAAGGACACTCAAAAAGCCTGCCATCCATGGATTCTGTCAGTGTTTTGATCTGTTCACCATCAACATTGCGTGCAGCAGCAACCACAGCCTCCCAGACACTGTTCAGAGAGGTGTACTGTTTTCCCTCCTTGTAAATCTCACATTTGATGATGGACCACAGGTTCTCAATGGGGTTCAGATCAGGTGAACAAGGAGGCCATGTCATTAGATTTTCTTCTTTTATACCCTTTCTTGCCAGCCACGTTGTGGAGTATTTGGACGCGTGTGATGGAGCATTGTCCTGCATGAAAATCATGTTTTTCTTACCTTGCAGACTTCTTCCTGTACCACTGCTTGAAGAAGGTGTCTTCCAGAAACTGGCAGTAGGACTGGGAGTTGAGCTTGACTCCATCCTCAACCCAAAAAGGCCCCACAAGCTCATCTTTGATGATACCAGCCCAAACCAGTACTCCACCTCCACCTTGCTGGCGTCTGAGTCGGACTGGAGCTCTCTGCCCTTTACCAATTCAGCCATCTGGCCCATCAAGACTCACTCTCATTTCATCAGTCCATAAAACCTTAGAAAAATCAGTCTTGAGATATTTCTTGGCCCAGTCTTGACGTTTCAGCTTGTGTGTCTTGTTCAGTGGTGGTCGTCTTTCAGCCTTTCTTACCTTGGCCATGTCTCTGAGTATTGCACACCTTGTGCTTTTGGGCACTCCAGTGATGTTGCAGCTCTGAAATATGGCCAAACTGGTGGCAAGTGGCATCTTGGCAGCTGCACGCTTGACTTTTCTCAGTTCATGGGCAGTTATTTTGCGCCTTGGTTTTTCCACACGCTTCTTGCGACCCTGTTGACTATTTTGAATGAAACGCTTGATTGTTCGATGATCACGCTTCAGAAGCTTTGCCATTTTAAGAGTGCTGCATCCCTCTGCAAGATATCTCACTATTTTTGACTTTTCTGAGCCTGTCAAGTCCTTCTTTTGACCCATTTTGCCAAAGGAAAGGAAGTTGCCTAATAATTATGCACACCTGATATAGGGTGTTGATGTCATTAGACCACACCCCTTCTCATTACAGAGATGCACATCACCTAATATGCTTAATTGGTAGTAGGCTTTCGAGCCTATACAGCTTGGAGTAAGACAACATGCATAAAGAGGATGATGTGGTCAAAATACTCATTTGCCTAATAATTCTGCACGTAGTGTAATATTTGTGTCATTCTCAAAATGTTGGCCACGACTATAGGTTGTGTCCTGCATTGGAGCCTTGTAATGTAGGACGCACAAGCTTCATTGGTAAGAACAAGGGGCATGGGTAGTGTCACATGTCCTGCTGATGTAATCTCACTGCCCTAAGGCATGATGGGACAGCAGACACATGACAAACCAGGAAGTAGGATTCAACATCCAACTGCCTAACATCCAAGTAGTACACACAGTAGAAACCACTGCCCAGCCATTCCCATTTCCCGTAACTCAGAACCCGATGGAGTAGGACAACAAGAGAATTGAAATACTTCTATGCAAGCCTTTATTTAGCTGAAAAGCAATTTGAGCTAAGACACAAAGGGAGAAATGTATCAGGCAGGCAATATTTGAAGTCAGTTTTGCTTGAGCCTGCATTGGCATACCCTGCACTAAATTAACCAAATGTTGCACATTGTTTGTTAAATTTGGTGCAATCTTAAACCTAACACTTTTACTAGAAATCTTACTCTGATTTTCTACACTACCTCTCTACTGGAGTGAGCCTTCAACTTTTTTGTGACTAAAGGGCCCTCTACATAGGCCAAGAATCCTGAAGATAATCACTGAGCATTCATAGGAACTCTCATTAGCGACTATTAGTCAGTGTAAATGTACCACTCGTTCATCAGGTAATCCGATCGTTTGTGTGCGCAAACAAAACTTATAGTTTACTGGCAGCAGATTGTGCTGTGTAAACACGATCTGCTGCTGGCAAACGAGTCTGTATGGGGAAGGGTGATGGCATTAGCGATCACTCCACCCCACACTCTGGAGGAGATCGCTGCATGTAAATGCAGAGGTCTCCTCTACCAGCGATCAGCAGATTGTCGGGAAGGAACACTTTTTTTCTGACAATCTGCTGCAGTGTCGTCCCATATAAAAAAAACTTTAATCGATTGTCATAAAATTAACCTTTTCATGACCAAGGGTCATTGATACCCCCGTGACCACATATAATTTTGCAAATCTGATGTGTTAGTTTATGTGGTAATAACTTTGGAACCCTTTTACGTATCCAAGGCATTCTGAGTTTGTTTTCTCGTGACACATTGTACTTCACGATAGTCATAAATTTGAGTCAATATATCTCACCTTTATTTATGAAAAAAATGTACCCAAAATTTCCATTTCTCTGCTTTTAAAACAGAAAGTGATACCTCATAAAATATTTATTACTTAACATTCGCAATATGTCTACTTTATGTTGGCATCATTTTGTAAATGCAATTTAATTTTTTTAGGATAGAACCCACTTTTTAAGGACCAGTTCAGGTCTGAAGTCACTTTGTGGGGCTTACATAGTGGAAACGCCCCATAAATGACCCCATTTCAGAAACTACACCCCTCAAGTTATTCAAAACTGATTTTACTAACTTTGTTAACCCTTTAGGTGTTCCAAAAGAATTAAAGGAAACTGGAGATGAAATTTCTAAATTTCACTTTTTTGTCAGATTTTCCATTTTAATCCATTTTTTTCTTTAACACATTGAGGGCTAACAACCAAACAAAACTCAATATTTTTTACCCTGATTCTGCGGTTTACAGAAAAACCACACATGTGGTCGTAAACTTCTGTACGGGCACACGACAGGGTGCAGAAGAAAAGGAGCGCTATATGGTTTTTGGAAGGCAGATTTTGCTGTACTGGTTTTTAGATGTCATGTCCCATTTTAAGCCCCCCTGAAGCATCCCTACAGTAGAAACTCCCAAAAAGTGACCCCATTTTGGAAACTAGTGGATAAGGTGCCAGTTTTATTGGTACTATTTTGGTGTACATATGATTTTTAATTGCTCTATATTATGTTTTTTTGTGAGGCAAGGTAACCCAAACATTCATCAGACAAGGTAGATCATGTGCTATTTTTATAGAGCAGGTTGTTACGTACGCAATGATATAAAATATGTCTACTTATTTTATTTGTTTGTTTCAGTTTTACATAATAAAAAAATTTGAAAATATGTTTTTGTGTCTCCATTTTCGGAACGCCTTATTTTTATTTTTAATTTTCTGCCTATTGTCTTGTGCAGGGGCTCGTTTTTTGTAGAAAGTGTTGATGTATTTATTGGTACCATTTTTAGGTACATATGATTTTTTGATCATTCATTATTACACTTTATGCGGCAAGGTGACCAAAAAATTGGTTGTTTTGGAACAGTTTTTATTTATTTATTTTTTCAGAGTTCACATGAGCGGTTAGGTCATATAATATTTTTATAGAGCAGATAATTACGGATGTGGCAATACCTAATATGTATACTTTTTCTTATTTATTTAAGTTTGAGACAATAATAGCTTTTATTAATAAAAAAGAAATGATGTTTTAGTGTCTCCAGAGAGCCATAGCTTTTTAATTTTTTGACCAATTGTCTTAGGTAGGGTCTCATTTCTTGTGGCATGAGGTGATGGTTTGATTAGTACTATTTTGGGGGGCATACACCTTTTAGATCGTTTGGTGTTACAATTTTTGTGAAGTAAGGTGACAAAAAATTGCTTTTTTGGCACTGTTTTTATTTTATTTGTTTCTAAGAGTCTAGAGTTTTTCTAAGTTCTAAGAGCTATAGTTTTTTTTAGTTTTTTAGCAATTTTCTTATGTAGGGGCTACTTTTTTGTGGGATGAGGTGAGGGTTTTATTGGTACCATTTTGTAGTACATACACCTTTTTGATCGCTTGATGTTGCACTTTTTGTGATGTAGGGTGACAAAATTTTTCTTTTTATGATGTTATCGGACAGGGAGGATCATGTGACATATTTATAGAGCCGGTCATTACGGATGTAGTGATACCTAATATGTGTATTTATCTTGAAGATCCAGTGGGGCTGATGGCTGTACTGTACTTTGCAATGCTCTTGCATTGCAAAGTATAATACTATCAGTTTTACACTGATAGATGGCAACACTGGACGCCTTAGCCATCGCAGGGCGGCAGTCCGATGGTTGAGAGAGGGAGCCCCCTCCCTCTGTTAACCCCTTGGATGCCGCTGACAGCGGCATCTAAGAGGTTGCAGTTGAGTGTCAACATACAGCTGCCACTTGCTGTTGATGGCGGCGGCTTAGGAACGGAGCAGCCGCCATCACAAATAGCAAGGGCACGGAGCAGGGGGACCCAACCAGGGGGGAGTGTTGAAATGAGGGCAGAGCTGGCACAGATGGGGGCAGGGCATGGAGGAAACACAGCCACAACCTACGGACAACAGGGAAGACATCAAGGGGCAAACAAGCCACAGGAAGACATCAGGGGGCACAGATCAGGGGACACATATTGGGGGCACACAGCAGCCAGTGCCTGATTTCAGGCTCTGATCTGCAGCGTGCAGATCAGAGCCTGAAACCGGCATTTTAACACTGCAGCGATCCGATTAGTTAGTCTGCACAGACTAACCAATTGAAGTGATTTCCGGCAAGGGACCACTCTGATTGGTCCCTTGCCGGCATTACTGGACTGTATGCTGTCCATGACAGCAGCAGTCCAGGGGCAGAAGCTTTAATCCAAGCGTCTTTCAGCGTTTATACACATGCTAGCTGCACGGGGTATGTACAAATAGTACGTATATAGCTGTATAGCAGTCGGAAAGGGATTACATAGCTAACCACAGCCACTTTCCCACCCACTTTTCAAAACTGGAGTGAGTAGTGCAAAAAATGCAAAAGCAAGTAAGCCCAAAAAGTTGAACAGTCCCTATTTGTGACTTTTTGAAGCCATAATTCTTGAGTGAAGGTCTTTATGAATTTCCCCCAAAGAATTCATTTGTTTACCTTGTTTCCTTTCTTGTAGCTTCGAAAAAATCCAAAGATTCCCTTTCTCTCCTTCTCTGCTGTGTCACTGTTACGATTCCTTTCTGTAAAAAGAGTAACACAGTTAGCATTGAGGTATAACAATAGGTCCCAAAATTTTCTAAACATATTTTTTTAAATACGTGCAGTAAAGAGGCGACTATAACGCACTGTTGCAGCATACCTGTAGACCCCTGGTTTCTTCCCCGCTTCCTATCTGTGTCTGCACCTTAAACGTTTGTTACAGACCAAATGTAATAAGAGATCTCATCGGAAACTTGTACTTGCACTTTTAAAAGGTGGACTTTGCAAGGAAGATTAGCCATAACTGGTGCTTAGCCTAAGTGCAAGGTCCCTGAGCAATAATATGCAAGTTTACAGCTCCCATTTATTGCTGCAGCAGGACTGACATTCTATATATGGTAAAAATGAAAGCTAACAATTTCGAATTCAGTTCAAACACTGTACACATACCTGTGGGATTAATGGTACACACTAGGTCACACCTATAACGTCATACAGTTTAGCCGATTTATAGGGCAGTGAATAACAGAAGCCTGTCGTACCATGTTTACAAACTACATAGGCTAGGGGTGGAAAGAAGAGCAAGTATGCATGTTGGGAGTTGTAGTTACACAACAGCTGGAGTGCCACAGGTTGTCCACCCCTATATAGACCTTGTGGATTAGCCAAACTTTGAAAATTTACATAGTAGGCTATGTATGCGGGTGAGCTGAATATACTTGAGGCCTGCTCTCTTTCAAAGACAGTGGGTAGCTCTGTTGCTGTAAATGGTGATTTGGGGGGAAGGGGCTGTGTCACGACCCTTGGTCAGGGTCGTGACTCCTTGGGAGCCGCATGCAGTTGCCCGCGGTTTGGTGTTGTGTCAACCGCAGCTGGGGGCACTTAGTGGTTTGCCTCAAGTGCGGTTGCCGCGGACAACAGGTATGCGTGCGGTTGCCCTTGGCAACGTGTGTTTGTGTGCACTTCCCTTGTCTGGTGTGCACGGGGGTTATTGTGTGCACTTCCCCTTTGAGTTGGTGTTTTCCCTTCCCTGGTGTTGGAAGGGTTAACTTCCTTCCTAGTGTGTGTGTGCACTGGGTGTGTCTGACTGTTGGGTGTGGCTTCTTGGCCCTATAAAGCCTCACTGGAAGGCAGTAGTCAGAGAGGGTGCTTCAGCCATGCTTGCTGGAGACATCCTCCTGGTTATTTACCAACTGCCAGTGGGGGCCACCCTTCTGGTCATGAAATGTTACCTTGCCTGATGTGATGTTTATGTGTATGTGGTTGCTTGTTTATTGCACCTTATGGTTTCCTGGTTTCCCGTGTGATGTATGGTGTGTGCTGTTGTCATTTCTGTTGTTGTGGACAAACAGCACTTTTACATGGGTTCCAGGCTGTGTGTCTGTGGCAGGTAGGTGAGGTTGTAGTTTCCACGTACCTGCCACTGCCATAAGTTGTTTTGTTTCCCCCTTATTTACAGCTTGGCCATTCTAGGCTCCTGTTCCTCCATGTCCAGGAGGAACAGGTAGTCTACCCAGCTCCTAGCTTAGGGACCTGAGGTTCCAGAGCATGAGTCCTCCTACCTTTAAGGTCGGGTCATGCTGCTAGGAGTTAGGGTCAGATTAGGGAGGCTTTAGGAGGTGACCTGCTCCCTGATCCTGTGGTCCTGGCCAAACAGCGACCAAACATCTACGGGTACCGCACGGCTGAGGGTTTCCCCCATCCCCAGCCGTGACAGGCTGACTTTGAAGGGATTCTGTCAGCTAGTTTGAGCCTATAGAGCTGAGCACATGTGCTGCTACGTCAACAACATTTCCCATAGCTCTGAGTGCTTTTATTCTGTAAAAAAAAACATTTTTTTTATATATGCAAATTAGGCTAGTAAGTAGCTCAAGGGGCTGTTACCAACGTTTCAGGAGCCCAGCCACGCCCACTTTGAAGGAGCCCAGCACCGCCCGCATCCTCCGAATATCCTCCTTGCTCCCCCGACGTCACACAGTTAGAGCGCTATAATCTCGCCCATGCCAGCTAGCGCATGCACGGTTTGTTCCCTGAGGCTGATGCCAGCACAGGGAAGGAATACAATACCAGCACTGACATGCGGAGCATTCGCGCATGCACGAGATTATGGTGCTCTAACTGTGTGACTCGGGGGAGCAAGGAGGAGATTCGGAGGATACGGGGTGGTAGTGCAACGCTGTGGACACCTGCCCATGTAGAACTTATCTTACCAGCCCTTGATTTTGCTATAGTATAGTCTTTACAGTGGATTAGGCTTCGACCCGTATTTGACCCATTCAAACACAATGGAAAGACCAAAAAATATCAAATACATTTACAAATTACAGCCTAATATAATTAGTGGTAATGGCTTCTGAACCACTAGAACTTCTGAGATGTTATAAACACCACTGCACTGGCAATCAAATAACAGGAACTAATTTAAAGGGGAAGATACCCCCTTATAACAGTGCCAGTATTTGTGCCCCCACAACCGCGTATGCCAAAGTACAAGCCACAGTGCCCCTAGAAAACTGCTACTTTCAATACTTGAAAGTAAAATGTCAAGATGCCGCTTACAGTAACTTTTTTTAAAAACATATTTTTTATTATTCCACCTAAGAGCTTACGTCTGCAATACAAGTACTTTGGCAAAAGTAGAGGTATAACAGAATTCAAAAAATATATAAGAGAAGAAAACAGATTAAGAACAGTAATATAACAATAACATTAATCAAAATGATAAATTAACATTGACAATTAAAATGAACTGTAATATACAGAGGTTGTCCAAATAGACCAATTTATTTTGAAAAGGAATAATTGACCCAAGGAGGAGGCTTTCAAAGCCAGAATATTTCATTTATACCCCTTACCACATTAGAAATAGAAGAAACTTTATGTTTAGTTCATCAAAAGCTATCCCAGATCCTGCCACTCCTGGTTTTCTATAGAATGCAGGTTAAGTGATCTAGGATGCAAAAGGAAAGTGTTTGACCCCTGCCCCCAAACCCCAGGAAATCCAGTACCTAAAGAATGAAAAAACCTCTAAAAAAGCAGTATACACTAGCTATGGTATAGCACAAAGGCTAGTTCCACACTAACATTTCTCAGATCTGACAGGCTCAGAACAGTCTGTATTCCGTATTGACGGAAGCTACAGGGATGCCGCCTGAACGTATTAACTATAACGGGGACCAGCGGAGATACAGCCGCAACCCGGCAAATATGCCAAGAATCGGATGGACAAATATCACTGCACTGGAACAGCCTGCCGGATCTGAGGAAAGCTAGTGTAAAACTAGCCTTACAAATACCACATATAACATAATGTATATAACAGTTTAAAGATAAAGTATACTTATGTGGTTCATTACAGCTATTCTTTCTGTATCAATAGGCTCAGTACTTTTGTAATTGTAGAAAATAATCAGGATGTCCTTGTTCAAAGTCCACATTATTGTTAGGTGATTCATGAATGGTAACACGCTTTGGCTATATTTCAGGAAACAGCTTTAAAAGAATAAATTAAATCACTTCCATGCTTTAATGTGTCCATGTGATATCCTCTTTTGTGTTCATTTTAAATAACTCCTATCATCCATTTCTTATGTTAATGAATTTGAGGGTTACACAAAAAAACTATGCAAAATATATCAACACATGGAGTAACATTGCAAAACCACACACCGTAAAAGTAGGTAAATGATAATGACATTGTGAATCATAAATCTGTCCAAAAGAGTATACCTGAATCCTGAGTACAATCCATAGAGTTAGGGCTCATGCACACGACCCTGTGTTGGCCGGGCCCATGCTGCGGACAGCAATTTGCTGTCTGCAATGCACAGGCACTGACTGTGGGTCAGCCACATGCGGATCGCGGACCCAATCACTTGAATAGGGTCCGCGATCTGCACCACAAAAAAGTAGTACACGCACTCCGTAGTGCTTCTGTGGGCTTGCGATCCGGGGTGCACACGGCTGATGCTCGTGTATTGTGGACCCCCTGTATGCGGGCCACCATATGAGCCCTTAAAGGGGTGTTGTCATCTCAACCAGTCAGAGCGGATATTGGAATACCCCTCAAATAAGATGGCCAGAGAAGGTCACCATTATGGAAACAGCCAGTTGGCTGTGCTATGCTGCTTCTGTAACTCCCATAAAGGTGAGCGGAACTTATAGAAACAGAGTAGCACTGCGAGCTATGGAAACAGTGTAGCTTGCTTGCTACATGCTGCACTGTTCCTGTAGCTCCTACGGACTACTATGAGAGTTAGGGCTCATGTAAACGGCTGTAGCAATTTTTACGGTCTGCAAATTGTGGACCCGCAAAACACAGATACCGGCCGTATGTCTTTCGTATTTTGTGGAACGGAATGTCCAGCCCATAATAGAACAGTCCTATCCTTGTCTTTAATGCAGACAAGAATAGGACAAGTTCTACATTTTTGAGGTGCCACAGAACGGACATGCAGATGCTGACAGCATACTGGGTGCTGTCTGCATTTTTTGCAGCCCAATTGAAGTGAATAGGTGCACATCTGATCTGCAAAAAAAATGCTGGATCGGATGTGGACAAAAAATAAGTTAGTGTGCATGAGCTCTTAGTCAACCCCCTGTAGCATCCTGACCTCACTTGTCACAAAGCACAAGCCTTACATATAGAGTGGATAATTAGAGAGAGACGCGGCACTCACCAATGGTTTTGCTGGTTGCTTTTATTGCAATTCAAGCAGCAATAAAAGCAACCAGCAAAACCATTGGTGAGTGCCGCGTCTCTCTCTAATTATCCATTTGAATACTACTTATCACGCTGAGCACCGCCACTTTGGTCTTCAAAGACAACTGCACGTCTATGGATCCTTGACAGATGTAAGGCATATACAGGTGAATTTACGTAGTGCCGCAGATTTTCCTTTTTCCTCTCACCCTTGGCTTACATATAGAGTGTTTAACTACTTGCTGCTTTAGGGCACATGCACATGACCATATGTATTTTGCAGTCCGCAAAAACAGATCCTCAAAAAATACAGATGACGTCCGTGTGCTTTCCATGATTTGTGGAACGGAACAGCTCACCTCTAATAGAACAGTCCCATCCTTGTCCATAATACGGACAATAATAGGACATGTTCTATTTTGTAGCGGAACGGAAATACGGACATATAGAAATGGAATGCACACGGAATAACTTCCGTTTTTTTGCGGACCAATTGAAATGAATGGTTCCGAATACGGTCCGCAAAAAAAACCGGAGCGGACACGGAAAGAAAATACGTTCGTGTGCATGAGCCCTTAATTGTTGTTAATGTAGTAACTCAGTTTGCTCACATTTTTGTCATGCATGGATCATACACAATAAGGACAGCAGAGGGCAATAGCAGGCATATGCTTGTATAGTGTGTATTATGTACAGTCGTGGCCCAAAGTTTTGAGAATTACCTAAATATTGGAAATTGGAAAAGTTGCTGCTTACGCTTTTATAATAGCAATTTGCATATACTCCAGAATGTTATGAAGAGTGATCAGATGAATTGCATAGTCCTTCTTTGCCATGAAAATTAACTTAATCCCCAAAAAAATCCTTTCCACTGCATTTCATTGCTGTCATTAAAGGACCTGCTGAGATCATTTCAGTAATCATCTTGTTAACTCAGGTGAAAATGTTGACGAGCACAAGGCTGGAGATCATTATGTCAGGCTGATTGGGTTAAAATGGCAGACTTGACCTGTTAAAAGGAGGGTGATGCTTGAAATCATTGTTCTTCCATTGTTAACCATGGTGAACTGCAAAGAAACGCGTGCAGCCATCATTGCGTTGCATAAAAATGGCTTCACAGGCAAGGATTGTGGCTACTAAGATTGCACCTCAATCAACAATTTATAGGATTATCAAGAACTTCAAGGAAAGAGGTTCAATTCTTGTTAAGAAGGCTTCAGGGCGTCCAAGAAAGTTCAGCAAGCGCCAGGATCGTCTCCTAAAGAGTATTCAGCTGCGGGATCAGAGTGCCACCAGTGCAGAGCTTGCTCAGGAATGGCAGCAGACAGGTGTGAGCGCATCTGCACGCACAGTGAGGCGAAGACTTTTGGAAGATGGCCTGGTGTCAAGAAGGGCAGCAAAGAAGTCACTTCTCTCCAAAAAAAACATCATGGACAGATTGATCTTCTGAGGACTGGGGCAAAGTCATATTCTCCGACGAAGCCTCTCTCCGATTGTTTGGGGCATCAGGAAAAAGGCTTGTCCGGAGACAGGGCTGGTGCAAGGATTTTTGCCACCCTAGGCAAAAGCTAATTTTGCTGCCCCTTGAATCTGCCCATTGACTCTGCCCATTGGCCACACCCCTTTACCCGCCCCCTTTTTCGGCCACCTATTGCATGCAACATTTTACTTGAAAATTTCACTGGTATAACTGATATATGGTATACGTTCCACCTATCAAAATCAAATCACTGTCGTTTGGAACGCTACATTTCTGTTAAAACTGTTACTTTATTAATCAGAAAAACAAAAGGGAAGGGGGACTAACCTATATTAAAATTCTAGGACACCATCCATTCAGTATAGGGTCGATATGAGGACCTATAAGCCGCATACACGGTAAATGCAGCTGCGGATGGGGTCACTAGAAATGCCGCAGGCTAGTGCTATACTGCAAGTGAAAGCAGAGGGCCATGGGGCCGTGCTAATTGATTCCACAGAAGTAAGCACTAAGGTGCGGTCAGTGTGCTCTGAATCACTACCAGCTCATGGATCCCTCGACTAAAGTTATGGATAGACTAATCCAGTGATAAACATCTGCCTGCAGAAGCCGATCTCAATTGAATCCATCCGTTCATGTGAAACGGATGTCTAAGAATCGGCCCTGCAGACACGAATCACTGGATCTAAGCTAAGCTGGGTGAAACAGGCAGATCTGGATTGCTGTTGCTCATCTAACTGCAGAGGGCTGAGAACCGCAGACCTCAACTGCAGTGTGAGCGCAAAGCAGATACAAATGAACATTGATTCATCCCCACACCACACTCAACGCGTTTCGCCATAAGGCTCGTCAGGAGCGTGTATCTGTGGTTCGCAGGATAAATATTCAAAGCTGCTGAGCCTCCATTACAGAGGCTGCAGCTGCATTTACCGTGTATGCGGCTTATAGGTCCTCATATCGACCCTATACTGAATGGATGGTGTCCTAGAATTTTAATATAGGTTAGTCCCCCTTCCCTTGTGTTCAACATTTTACTTGACCAGCCAATTTTAGATATTCTACAGAAGTCCCATTACAATCCCCCCTCCCCCCCCAATTTGCCTTTTGAGCAAATAATAAAAATAGTAAAATAGAACATTTAAAACATTTTAATTGTAAACATTTCCTCATATGTAAAACATAAAATAGCAGCATTGCACGTATATCAAGTGCCAACAAGATTTTCCAACATAACATAAAAATTACAAAGTCCTTCAGCAATATTTCAAAATCAATATCTCGAGCAATGGCATTCTCAATAGACCGCAGATAATTTTTTGGGATTTTCAGTTTTGAGAAGCTTCTTTCACCTGAAGCCACTGTGATGGGGAGTGTCAGCAGTATTCTAAGTGCTATTGCTACATTTGGAGCAAAACCATTCCTGACGGCATAGGCAAGAACGTCAATTGGCTTCATGCTTGGTGATACAACAGGAGCCAAAATACTGAGCTGTTCAAACAGCTGCATTCCATCAATATCTTCATCCTTTGAATTTTTATCAGTTAATACTGTTTGTAGCTCCATACAGCTCTTTAAGAGTTGCTCCCTATCCATGTCTTTAAGCTTCCTAATGTCATACAAAAATTGAAAATTGTTGCTATGATCTTTAAACTGTTCAAATCTCTCTTGAACAGATTTGATTACAATATCCAAGATGGTATAGAAACACTCAACCTGTGTTTTGTAACTGTTTTTGGGGATCTTGGATTGGTTCATCTTGTCCCTCGTAGGAAAAAGGTCTCTTTTTTGTCTGTGCCTATGCAATGTAGAAGGGATCACAGGATCAATTTCCATTTCTGATGCCATTGTTTTTGCTTCTTGTAAGCAACTCCTCAAATCCAGTGTCAGATCGATAATTTTCTAAGTAGCTCTTGCTGGCTTCTAAAAGCTCCACCACATCTGGTAAGTAAATAGTTTGACTTTGAAGAAGTTTGCTTACTCTGTTTATGCAATGTAATATGCTATACCACATTGCTGTCAAACACACAAATGTAAAGTTGTTTATCTCTTGTGCCAATGATGCAGCCTCATTTCTTGCAAGAGAAGAAAATGCTGCATCTTCCTCAATTTCCATAAGTGTGTCATATATTTCTGACATTTGAAATCTAAAAGGAGAAATGGCATCAATTCTGCTAGACTATCTTGTGTCTGATAGTGGCTTCGCAGTCAGCCTACTGATGTGCTTCTTTAGAATGTCCCAACGATTTGTCGAGCCAGACAAAAACACATACAGACGTGGACAAAATTGTTGGTACCCTTTGGTCAATGAAAGAAAAAGTCACAATGGTTACAGAAATAACTTTAATCTGACAAAAGTAATAATAAATTAAAATTCTATAAATGTTAACCAATGAAAGTCAGACATTGTTTTTCAACCATGCTTCAACAGAATTATGTAAAAAAATAAACTCATGAAACAGGCATGGACAAAAATGATGGTACCCCTAGAAAACACAGAACATAATGTGACCAAAGGGACATGTTAATTCAAGGTGTGTCCACTAATTAGCATCACAGGTGTCTACAACCTTGTAATCAGCCATTGGGCCTATATATATGGCTCCAGGTAATCACTGTGTTGTTTGGTGATATGGTGTGTACCACACTCGACATGGACCAGAGGAAGCAAAGGAAAGAGCTGTCTCAAGAGATCAGAAAGAAAATTATAGACAAGCATGTTAAAGGTAAAGGCTATAAGACCATCTCCAAGCAACTAGATGTTCCTGTGAGTACAGTTGCACATATTATTCATAAGTTTAAGATCCATGGGACTGTAGCCAACCTCCCTGGACGTGGCCGCAGGAGGAAAATTGATGACAAATCTAAGAGACGGATAATCCGAATGGTAACAAAAGAGCCTAGAAAGACTTCTAAAGAGATTCAAGGTGAACTTCATGCTCAAGGAACATCAGTGTCAGATCGCACCATCCGTCGTTGTTTGAGCCAAAGTGGACTACATGGGAGACGACCAAGGAGGACACCATTGTTGAAAACGAATCATAAAAAAGCAAGACTGGAATATGCCAAACTACATGTTGACAAGCCACAAAGCTTCTGGGAGAATGTCCTGTGGACAGATGAGACAAAAATCGAAGTTTTTGCCAAGGCACATCAGCTGTATGTTCACAGACGAAAAAATGAAGCATATCAAGAAAAGAACACTGTCCCTACTGTGAAACATGGAGGAGGCTCTGTTATGTTCTGGGGCTGCTTTGCTGCGTCTGGCACAGGGTGTCTTGAATCTGTGCAGGGTACAATGAAATCTCAAGACTATCAAGGAATTCTAGAGAGAAATGTACTAGCCAGTGTCAGAAAGCTTGGTCTCAGTCGCAGGTCATGGGTCTTGCAACAGGACAATGACCCAAAACACACCGCTAAAAACACCCAAGAATGGCTAAGAGGAAAAAATTGGACTATTCTAAAGTGGCCTTCTATGAGCCCTGACCTCAATCCTATTGAGCATCTTTGGAAGGAGCTGAAACATGCAGTCTGGAAAAGGCACCCTTCAAACCGGACACAACTGGAGCAGTTTGCTCATGAGGAGTGGGCCAAAATACCTGCTGAGAGGTGCAGATGTCTCATTGACAGTTACAGGAAGCGTTTGATTGCAGTGATTGCCTCAAAAGGTTGCGCAACAAAATATTAAGTTAGGGGTACCATCATTTTTGTCCATGCCTGTTTCATGAGTTTATTTTTTTACATAATTCTGTTGAAGCATGGTTGAAAAACAATGTCTGACTTTCATTGGTTAACATTTATAGAATTTTAATTTATTATTACTTTTGTCAGATTAAAGTTATTTCTGTGACCATTGTGACTTTTTCTTTCATTGACCAAAGGGTACCAACAATTTTGTCCACGTCTGTATATTTTCTGCAAAATAGCAAAATATGAACTGGCTTGCCTACAACTTATAGCAGCGTCATTGACAACAAGGTTTAACTAATGAGCACTGCAAGGAACATAGAATGCATGTGAATTGTTTTCTGGACGCCAGAGTGCTTGCCTTTCATGTTAGACCCGTTGTCATAACCTTGACCTCTCATATCCTTTAATGATATGTTAAGTTTCTCAAGCTCTGCCAGAATTGATTCAAACTTTCTCCAGTTGAACTATATACTGGGATGAATCCTAGAAACCTTTCTTAAATTTTCACTTCAGGTCTTGCAGTTATTGAGTCCACTTGTGTGATCGGCACAAATCTAACAATGATGGTCATCTGTTCCACAAGAGCAACATCTGGGGTGCAGTCAAGGATAATAGAATACTATTTGGCATTTGTTAAAAGTAACACAATTCGTCTTGTTATTTCTTTGGAAATGATGCCAATCAATTCATTTTGGATATCCTTTCCCAGGTAATGGCAATTCATTTCTACATTAGTTATTTTTGTAAGGTGGTTCTGCATCACGGTATCAAAGGTAGCCAGCATCTCCACAAGTTGCAAGTAATTGCCATTGTTTTCACTGTAAAGTGTATCATTGCTTCCTCTGAAAGCCAAGCATTGCTTACCAAGATATTGGACGATGGCTACAAGGCGCTGGAGAACATTTTGCCAGTGCTGAGTTTCTGCTGTTAACAATCTCTGGTAAGACTGGTCAATAGTTCTTTCTGATCCAAGCCTTATCAATAACTCATTCCACCTTCCCACAGAAGCAAGATGAGATGCAGACTGTTCATGTGCGTTCAAAATATGAGATATATTTCTCCAGTCATCGACACCTCCAGCAGACAGACTTATTTGTTGCTTCGCAAACAGTTTGCAACAAAAACAAAACACTCTGTTTAGCGTGGTAGAGTAAATTAGCCAATGTCTGTTCTGCACTTCTCCATTTCCAAGGTGGCGTTTGTAATGGACTGCTGTAAAACGTCTCTTAGATGCATCTCTTGGAAATGCAAAGTCTTTACTTGGCTTTGCTGGGCCTTTCATTACGATGGTATCCCGAAACGAGGTAGTAATGACATCTGGCCATTTCGCTGGATCAGAGATATCCAGTGGTAATGCAGTGATCTCCTTTTCTTGTTCTATTGGTTCTTGTGATTTTAGAGAGGTCACTTCTTCAGTATCTGTGTAACTTTTCTCTATAACAGATTGATCAATAAGAGTTGTTGATGTTGAAGCAACCATTGTCATGCTTGTTGAAGGTCCTTCATCTGTGTCCATATGCACTGGATCGTCTTCAGCTACACAATATGATTCCTCATCAGCTTGTGTGGCTTGCTTTTGACCAACACTGAAGAATTTGCTTAACGATCCAGCCATTTTTTGGGCTTCTTCTTCTTGAAGTTTTCTTTTCCTTTTGAAACCTGCACCCGACAACTTCTTACGTGGTGGTCCAGACATTGCTCAGCATAAATCAGTCTACTGCAAAAGTGGCTTCAGCCCTAACCTAACCACAGGATAAAGGATAACAAGTTAATAGTTGGGGGTCGGACTGCAGGATCCTTCACTAATCACGGAAATTGTCTCCCATGGAGTGCCCAATTATGAGCTCATCTATGTTTGGAGCCCCCATAGAGAATGAACTGATTGCTGGCTGCGCATGTGCACTGCCGCTGCATTCATTCAGGAACAATTGTCTTCCATTCTAAGCATCTAAGGGGATCCCAGTGGTTATATATAAAAAAAAAATCTTTAATAGTTGCTGCTTGCCGCAGAGTGCACTTTGAAAAAGCTAGTAAGCGAAACGGACATCGGGCCGTTCCTCCAGCCAGGTTTGTCATCTGTCATTTTTTATGCTTGTAACCGCTGTTTATGTGTTTGTACCAGGATTTATAGCGATACTTTAATTCTATGCTGGCTGTTCTCTTGACTCTGTATAGGCTCTATTTTGTATATGCCTTTGGGCGCATCTATGTATTTGCAAATAAGACCTACACCCAGCACATTCATTTTTTAACCTTTTTTCCAAAATTGGTTATCCCTTGGTGTATCACACATGCAGCGGAGACTTTATGCAATCATCACTATTGTTATATTTACTGGGTTTGAGGCCTTTTTATCCACACTCCTCTGCATGGGTTTTATTTATTTATTATGTATGGTAGCATATTTGTTCAATAAAGATTTACATGGTCATCATCCGTGGGTTTGTTTTTGCTTTTTATAGGAGGTTTACGGTTGTTCACCATGCAGTGTATATTTGCTGGGTTCAGCTATTGTTGGTATATTGCCGCCGAGTAAGTCGCCCCAGATGCGGCGCATGTAGTCACACTTCCCCCGCTCTCCTCTTAGCCTCTCCTGCTTGATTGACACTCTGAGTGTGCACCCTGAAGCACAAACACACACGCCGCGCGTGTATGTATGTATGTATAATATACACACATGTATACACAAATACACTCTGCATACATACATACATACAGGTCTACACTCATAATTATCAATGTATAACTTATACCAGCTATACATATATAGTTATATATAGGAGATGCCCAGGTTATATCAGCATGGTCCATATCACTATATATAAGAGGATGATATACAGTATAACATCTTCTTGTATATAGTGATATAGTGGACCACGCTGATATAACCTGGGTATCTCTGGTATATTAGTATACGTACAGCTGGTATAAGTGATACATCTTAATATACCAGAAGATGTATAACTTATACCAGGCCAGCTCAAATATAATAATATACAGAACATACAAGGTTGTTAACTCTGCCAGATAGTAACTCTTACCTGAGCTTGCTCTGGCTGAAAGCTGCTGAACTGACCTGCTGAAAGTCTGAATGCTGGAGACTGGCTGGGCTCAGTGTGGGCTCTGGCTGCCTGAATAAGTGCTGCTCCTGGGCTTGGCTCAGACTGGCAGAAATGTCTGGCAGAGAGAGAACGAGGTGGGGTGAGTGACTGTAGTATAGAATCAGTCTACTGGGCAAGTGGGCAGTGGCAGACTAGCAGTGGCTCCCACGCTCCTCTGTTCCTAACTTCCTGCCGGACCTGCAGCTCTGATAACTTTGTGACGTCACGTAAGCGTGCAGTGTGATCCGGCGTCTAAAAACCGGACTGTCCGGCCTAAAACCGGACGTCTGGCCACCCTAAGAGCAGAAGTGGCAGAGATAGTGAGGCCAGCAGCAGCCATTTCATTCAGATTAGAGACAAAGCTGTAGTGGCTGTAATCTGAATAAAATGGATGCTCCTGGCCTCAGTGAGTCTCTCTGCCACTGCAGAGAGACCTCATATCAGCCAACTCAGCCCCCCATCAAACCTCATATTAGCCCGCCCCACAGAGCCCCCGATCAGACCTCAGATCAGCCCAGTCAGACCCCCCACACTGCCCTCCATTATGTATTTGCCCCCCAGTGCCCCCACTAAGTAATATTGCCCCCACATACAGTGCACAGTGCCCTCCATTATGTAATTTGCCCCCCAGTGCCCCTCTAAGTAATACTGCCTCCACAGACAGTGCACACTGCCCATTATGCAATTTGCCCCCCAGTGCCCCCACTAAGTAATACTGCCCCCACATACAGTGCCCACCATTATGTAATTTGCCCCCCAGTGCCCCCACTAAGTAATATTGCCCCCACATACAGTGCACAATGCCCTCCATTATGTAATTTGCCCCCCAGTGCCCCCACTAAGTAATATTGCCCCCACATACAGTAATATTGCCCCCACATTGCCCCCAATACTGAACTGCCCCCACAAACAGTGCACAGGCTCAATCACACTCCGGCCAGGCTCCATTACGCAATTGCCGCCAAACCCCCCCCCCCCCCCACTCCCGTACATACTTGTGTCGCTCGCTGACGCTGATGATCCTGTTCCTGTACTTGCCGCGCGTGTCTTTGTCTAGTGATCTTTCCTACCCCCGTAATATTTGAATACCTTCAGTCGTCACTTCCTGTTGTGACGTCCCCCGGATATGACGATAGGATCATGTGTATTGGTGCGAGATCCCGCTAGACCCGTGACCTCCGGTCTCGCAGGATCTCGCGCTGAAGTGACTGAACAGGGGCAGCACATCCACCATGATCCGGCCGGCGGCGGCAACTACGGAACAGCCGAACAGGAGGAGTCAAGAAGCCGGCGCAGACAGGGCCGGCGCCACCCATAGCAGATCATTAATGCAGAGCAGCAGATGATGTCAGACATGGATCACGGGTAGGGGGTGTGGCGCGGGCGGCGGCTAGGAATCGGAAGAAGATGTTAGTCACTTAGGGATGGATCTCACAAGTAGGGGGCGTGGCACGGGCGCAGGCTTATAGTACTCGGGATTCGATTCGGACTCCAGAGCACCGGCGCCCCCAGGCAGAGTGCGTTCTACGCGGTGGCCTACTCTGCTTATGGGTGGCGCCGGCCCTGTCCGGAGAAGAAAATCGCTTACCATCGCGCTACCATCAGTCCTGTGTCATGCCAACAGTAAAGCATCCTGAGACCATTCATGTGTGGGGTTGCTTCTCATCCAAGGGAGTGGGCTCACTCACAATTTTGCCCCAAAACACAGCCATGAATAAAGAATGGTACCAAAACACCCTCCAACAGCAACTTCTTCCAACAATCTAACAACAGTTTGGTGAAGAACAATGCATTTTCCAGCACGATGGAGCACCGTGCCATAAGGCAAAAGTGATAACTAAGTGTCTCGGGGACAAAAATGTTGACATTTTGGGTCCATGGCCTGGAAACTCCTCAGATCTTAATCCCAATGAGAACTTGTGGTCAATCCTCAAGAGGTGGGTGGACAAACAAAAACCCACTAATTCTGACAAACTCCAAGAAGTGATTATGAAAGAATGGGTTGCTATGAGTCAGGAATTGGCCCAGAAGTTGATTGAGAGCATGCCCAGTCGAATTGCAGAGGTCCTGAAAAAGAAGGGCAAACACTGCAAATACTGCCTCTTTGCATAAATGTCATGTAATTGTCCATAAAAGCCTTTGAAACGTATGAAGTGCAGTGTAATTATACTTCACTACATCACAGAAACAACTGAAACAAAGATCTAAAAGCAGTTAAGCAGCAAACTTTGTGAAAACTAATATTTGTGTCATTCTCAAAACTTTTGGCCACAACTGTAGATTTGCAGAGACTCAATATTTACCTAGTGGGTATGTCTGCTCAGTATAAGCAGAGTAAATGATGTGGTGATGTCATGTCGCTGAATATGCCCTGCAAACAATTTAAATATCCATTTGTATATTACAGAAAGAGGGAAATACTATATTATTACACTAAGTTAAATATGGTTGGTGGTTTATATTCAGATCAGCTAACACTCTATCTATACTCCATTACATTTAGGAATCACTGTAACTGAAGGCCATTTTACTGTATAATCTTAATAACACATTTTCAACTATTCAACATTTTCAACTATTTCAACAAGTTCAACTATTTTGTGAAATGGATATGTACATTTTTATGAAATGACAACAAGAGGAGCAGCCACTGAGTTTAATTTCTGAAGAAGCTTCACAAAAACAGTAAACCATCACATCAAAATACATCACAAATACAAACACAGAACGCATAATGCAGCGCCCCATATTTTTGATGAAGTTACGTTTTTTTTTTTCATTGAGTGGAAACAATTTTACTTGTTTGAAGTTGTCTTTTGTCTCATCCAGGTGCTTCACAAATACAGTATGGCACTTATTCTGAACAGCATATTTCTCAATGGATGTACACCAGACAACTGGCATCAATACATTGAAAAATCTCTCCAATACAGCTCTAAATCACTGCTACCCTTCACTTAATATATTATATAACTGGCTACCTGCAGCCACCACCAGGAGGAAATTGGTGCATAAGGATTTATACAGGTAAGGGTACTTTCACACTAGCGGCAGGACGGATCCTACAGGCTGTTCACCCTGTTGGATCCGTCCTGCCGCTATTTCGCCATGCCGCCGCTCCATCCTCATTGACTATAATGGGGACGGGGGTGTAGCTCCGGCACAGCACGGCAGTTTGCGGTGAGAGACCGCCGGACTAAAAAGTCGGACATGCAGTACGTTTAGTCCGGCGGCCTTTCGCCATGCACTGCCATGCTGTGCCGGAGCTCCGCCCCCATTATAGTCAATGGGGACGGAGCAGCGGTCTGGCGGCACAGCGAAATAGCGGCAGGATGGATCCGACAGGGTAAACCCATATCAAGTGAATCATATTACTAATTGGGCACTTCCTACCCTTTATTTTTAGAATACCGGTTTCCAGGACACTCATCATGTTATATTGGAGACCTTCAAACTCACCCGCCAGAAAATGACATAGTCTGTCATCCTCTGTCATTAACCACTGGAGCTGGGATGCATAATAGTAGCCTCTAAAGCAGGGAACGGACAAACCACCATCTTCTTCATCTAACCATAAATATTTTTGTTTCAACCTAACCCTTTTTCTCCCCCATATGAGATCATTTATCAATCCTTCCAATACCTTAAAAAAGTGATCCCCTATCCACACAAGGCAGGAGGATATAACATAGAGAATCTGTGGTAACAGAACCATCTTGATAATGGCAATTCGGTCTGCTTGTCGAATTAGTAATTTTTGCCAGGTATTTATTTTATTTTTAACCCTTTTAATCAAAGGGGAAATATTAAGTTCTAAATACTCCTGGATTCTTGAGCTAAGTTTTATTCCAAGATATTCAAATGATTCTGTAGGTTTTAATATTTTAACATTAACATCCGATCGCATAATTTCATTACCAACTTGGAGCAGCACCGATTTCGTACAATTCACCCTAAAGCCAGAAATTTGGCCAAACTGGTTTACTATCCCCATCAGGTAAGGCACTGTTGGCGCCCCCCTTTAAAAAAGAACAGGATATCGTCCGCGTACAAACATATTTTGTCAGATGCACCCCTTCCCCGAACCCCCTAATATTATCGTCTGCACGCACCTTACACGCCAATGGTTCCACAAATATGGCAAACAATAATGGGGAGAGTGGGCACCCCTGCCTGGTTCCCCTTTGCAATATCACTGACTCAGAGATCTCCCCGTTAATGTTTATCCTAACTTTCGAGTGATGATAAAGCAATTGCACCCATCCAATAAATTTTTCCCCCAAGTTCAGCTTATGCATTATTTCCCAGAGATATGCCCACTCCACCCTGTCAAACGCTTTGTCCGCGTCCAATGACAGGATGGAGTGGGCACCCTCCCCACTTATCTGGATGTTCAGCAGGGCCCTTCGAATATTCGTTTGGACCTGATGTTTTGGCGCAAACCCTGATTGGTCTGGGTGTATTACTTTTGCTATGACTTTTTTTAGACGGTTTGCTAGTAATTTAGCACATATTTTGAAATCGGTGTTGAGAAGAGAGATGGGGCGATACGAATCCACCCTTTTCTCATCCTTCCCCTTCTTTCCTATCAGAGTTATTACAGCCTCCAAGTGGGAAGCAGGGAGCTCATCCATGACCATAGATTCATTGAGGACCTGAAGGAGAACTGGGAGTATAACGTCTCCAAATCTTCTATATATCTCAAAAGGGAGGCCATCCAACCCAGAGCTAGTATTACCCTTTATAGATTTCAGAGTATCACAAAGTTCCTCCAGTTCTATAGGTCCATTCAGCAACTCCCTGTTCTCCTCGGAGAGCCTAGGGAGTGGTACACCCTCCAGGAAAAGTCTTAAATCCCCCCACCCCCCACTCCCTCCGAGGAGTAGAGGTCCTTGTAATATTTGACAAATTCCTGCTCAATTTCTCCCTGGTTGGATGTCATCCCCCCATCTCTCCTCTCAACACACTTAATTCTATTGTCCCCCCTTTGATTTTGTATAAGTGTGGACAGCAGTCTCCCTGGCTTCCCAGATTCCCTAAAATATTGTGCCCCCTCAAAAAACACTTTTTGTTGTGCTTTATCCGCCAGATATTTTTTTAATAGGGATTTTGCCTCTTCTAGATGGATCACTATTTCAGGGGAATTGTTTACCAGGAGATCCTCCTCTATTTTCTTTATTTTCTCCCCCAACTCTTTTTCCTTTTTGGCAAATTCATTTTTTAGGCCCTTAATTCTACCAACAAGAATCCCCTGTAAGTATGCTTTAAATGCGTCCCATACATACCCTATTTGTGTAGATCCCAAATTCATTCGCTAATACTCCTCTATATCTGTAATAATACCTTCATCTTTATTTATCAAGTTTTACCAATGCGGATTCAATCGAAACTCTCTTCTTTTTTGGTCTGACGTTTGTTTTAAATGTCAGGCTAATTGGGGAGTGATCTGAAATGCTATTAACCTCGTACCTCATTTTTTATATCTGATCTAACAGTTCTGGACTCACTAATGCCATATCTATCCCTGACATTATTTTACTGCCCCGGCTAAAACATGAATATGCGCGCTTGTCATCATAAAGGTACCTCCAGACATCTGTTAATAACAGTTCCTGAGAAGTTCTTTTAAGGAGTGTTGGTTGACTTGTGTCATATTTATCATTTGATATTGTTGAATATCTATCTAACTTACTGTTCATAACACTGTTAAAGTCTACCATTACCAATATGGGGCATTTACCTCTGGAATCTGCAAACTCCACCAAGCGGTGGATAACATATAAGGAGAATGGTGGTGGTTTATACACAAAAGCCAAAACGCAAACTACGCCATTCCACTGGCAGTGAAGGAATACATATCTACCCCTATCATCAATCCTCTGATCTAGTGGGAGGTAATCTACTTTATGGTGAATATACACACTGACTCCACATGAGTAGGTAGAAAAACATGAATGATACTGGTACTTTGCCCATTTCCGCATAGGTAAGTTTGTCTTGTCCTTTGTGTTATGTGTCTCCATTAATCCCACAATGGCCAGCAGATGTCTAGTGACAGTGTCAAAAACCATAACCCTCTTGACCTTATCTCCCAGACCACGTACATTCCATGTAATAATCCTACTCATGTGTACCTCCCACCTGCAATTTCATGCTCTTCATCACTACCAAGGCACCCAAGACAACCATCCCACCCCTTACCCATCCTCCCTCCCTCCCTTTCCCTCCCTCCCCCCCCTTGCCCCCCTGTTGGTCGGCGAAATGAAACATCTCCCCCACCTCTTACACTGCGCCCATTCCCGCCCCCCCCCCACCTCCCCCTCTCGTATTACGCTGCATACCTCAAAATCCTATTCCCTTGGCGTCCAGCCACTCCAATGTTTCCTCTGGGGAACCAAAAAAACGAACTCATTCAACTTTAAAGGGTCCATGATCCATCTGCCCCGCAAAAAAATAGAACATGTTCTATTTTTTTGCGGTGCAGAGGCACAGACAACACGGAAGCACTCTGGATTGCGGACCCACTCAAGTGAATGGGGCCGCATTTGTGATGCAGGGAGCACACGGCCGATGCCCGCATATTGCGGGCCGCAATACGGCTATGGCCAGGCAACGGCCGTGTGCATGTGGTCTAACTCAGAAAAAGCATAGCTTGCTGTGCAACATTGTTTCCGTAGCTCCTATGCACTACAATGCGCCAGAGTGCTCTGCTATTTCCTGGCTGGCTGGTGGTCGGGACTGTGTCTCACCTTGTCTTAGTTAAGTGCTTTCATTAAGAGAAACAAAATAAGAGCATTGCAGGTTTGATACCTTTTAATGGCTAACAAAAATAGAAGTAATGATGTTACATAGCGAGCTTTCGAGACATCACCAGTCTCTTCATCAGGCGTACTACAAGAATATATGAAGAAACAGCAATATATATACAATAAGAACAGAGGCATGGGGGAATGAATGGACATTAAAAAAAAAAACAAAAAAAAAAAACAGAACAACATATTAAAGATCTTGAGAATGAGTCCTTAATTATCTTACATATAAGAGGTGTGAAAGTTTTATGGTCTCTAAATTGATGTTATCTCAGAGACCTGGTGCCCCGACTATGTCTATAGAAGACTCTTTAGATTTTGTAGTGTGTCATAAATCCCAGGGACAAATTCAGTCCAGTATTCAAAGTGCCAAGCAGTGTTATAAATGTGCATTCCCAAATTCTTCTTGCTTTTTGGGATTTGAAGTTACCTTTTAATATGAGAACTTTCATGTGTTCTACATTGTGTCCTGGGCTACAGAAATGCTTAGCCACAGGAAAGTGTAGCTTCTTTTCTTTAATTGTGTAGCGGTGGGACCTCATCCTTGCATTGAGTCTCTGTCCTGTTTCTCCAATGTAGAGGCCTCCAACAGGACATTTAGTGTAGAGAATCAGATAAACAACATTAGATGTAGAACGTGTGAATGTCCCTGGGATCCTATAGTCCTGCTGTGTGTTGGGGATCCGGATCTTATCTGTTGTCATTATATAGGAACAGGTTTTGCATCTTCTTATATTACAGGGATGGGTGCCTTTTTCTGTGGTACATGGCATTGAACTTGATCTAATCAGAATGTTCCTTAGATTTGGAGATTGTCAGTAAGCTAGTAAGGGGGGATCTGGGAAGATTGTTTTTAGTTGTTCATCCTTTTAGTCGTTCTGTTTTTTTTTTCATTGTATTGGAGAAGTGTGATGGCTCTTGTGATCTGGAGGGGAATGTGATACTTGGAGGCAAATGGGATCATCTCAGAGTTTGTACTGCAACTGACCAAATTCATCCTCACCCACAACTATTTCTCTTTTGACAAGGAGATATATTTACAGTGCACTGGGACCGCCCATGGCAGTAAAATGGCACCGCAATATGCAAATCTCTTCATGGCAAAACTGGAAAATTAATTTTTGGTATCCTGCCTCAAGAAACCCTTGGCCTACTTCCATTTCATTGATGACATCCTAATAATCTGGACGGACTCTGAACATGAACTGATAAAATTTAATGAACAATTCAACAAATTCCATCCCACCATAAATCTGACCCTCAACTATTCACACACAGAAGTCAGCTTTCTGGACACCACCATAAAACTTCAAGACAGCTCAATACAGACATCCCTGTATCGGAAACCTATTGATGGGCCTACATACCTCAAATGGGACAGTTCCCACCCCAAACATATTCAAAAGTCCATCATCTATAGTCAAGCCGTTAGATATAACCGAATCTGCTCCAGCCCATCAGACAGGGATGAGCATTTACAATATCTGAAAAGGACATTTTTACACCAGGGTTATCATCCTGCTTCAATTGAAGATCAGATGACAAGAGCCACCAAGATCCCCAGAAGTCAACTTCTCCAATACAATGAAAAGAAACAGAACCAGCGCATACCTCTGGTTGTGACCTACAACCCCCAACTAGAGGTACTGAGGAAAATTGCCCAAAAATTACATCATGTCCTACGTAAGGATGAACGACTAAAAACAATGTTCCCAGATCCCCCCTTACTAGCTTACCGACAACCTCCAAATCTAAGGATCATTCTGATCAGATCAAGTTCAAGGCCATGTACCACAGAAAAAGGATCCCCTGTAATATAAGAAGATGCAAAACCTGTTCCCATATAATGACAACAGATAAGATCCAGATCCCCAACACACAGCAGGACTATAGGATCCCTTGGACATTCACATGTTCTACATCTAATGTTGTTTATCTGATTCTCTGCACTAAATGTCCTGTTGGAGGCCTCTACGTTGGAGAAACAGGACAGAGACTCAATGCAAGGATGAGGTCCCACCGCCACACAATTAACCACTTCAGCCCCGCTAGCTGAAACCCCCTTCATGACCAGAGCACTTTTTACACTTCGGCACTACACTCCTTTCACCGTTTATCGCTCGGTCATGCAACTTACCACCCAAATGAATTTTACCTCCTTTTCTTCTCACTAATGGAGCTTTCATTTGGTGGTATTTTATTGCTGCTGACATTTTTACTTTTTTTGTTATTAATCAAAATGTAACGATTTTTTTGCAAAAAAATGACATTTTTCACTTTCAGCTGTAAAATTTTGCAAAAAAAACGACATCCATATATAAATTTTTCGCCAAATTTATTGTTCTACATGTCTTTGATAAAAAAAAAATGTTTGGGAAAAAAAATGGTTTGGGTAAAAGTTATAGCGTTTACAAACTATGGTACAAAAATGTGAATTTCCGCTTTTTGAAACAGCTCTGATTTTCTGAGCACCTGTCATGATTCCTGAGGTTCTACAATGCCCAAACAGTAGAAAAAAACCACAAATGACCCCATTTCGGAAAGTAGACACCCTAAGGTATTCGCTGATGGGCATAGTGAGTTCATAGAATTTTTTATTTTTTGTCACAAGTTAGCGGAAAATGATGATGATTTTTTATTTTATTTTTTTCTTACAAAGTCTCATATTCCACTAACTTGCGACAAAAAATAAAAAATTCTAGGAACTCACCATGCCCCTCACAGAATACCTTGGGGTGTCTTCTATCCAAAATGGGGTCACTTGTGGCGTAGTTATACTGCCCTGGCAATTTAGGGGCCCATATGTGTGAGAAGTACTTTGCAATCAAAATCTGTAAAAAATGACCGGTGAAATCCGAAAGGTGCACTTTGGAATATGTGCCCCTTTGCCCACCTTGGCATCAAAAAAGTGTCACACATCTGGTATCGCCGTACTCAGGAGAAGTTGGGGAATGTGTTTTGGGGTGTCATTTTACATATACCCATGCTGGGTGAGAGAAATATCTTGGCAAAAGACAACTTTTCCCATTTTTTTATACAAAGTTGGCATTTGACCAAGATATTTTTCTCACCCAGCATGGGTATATGTAAAATGACACACCAAAACACATTCCCCAACTTCTCCTGAGTACGGCGATACCAGATGTGTCACACTTTTTTGCTGCCAAGGTGGGCAAAGGGGCACATATTCCAAAGTGCACCTTTCGGGTTTCGCCGGTCATTTTTTACACATTTTGATTGCAAGGTACTTCTCACACATTTGGGCCCCTAAATTGCCAGGGCAGTATAACTTCCCCACAAGTGACCCCATTTTGGAAAGAAGACACCCCAAGGTATTCCGTGAGGGGCACTGCGAGTTCCTAGAATTTATTTATTTTTGTCACAAGTTAGCGGAAAATGATGATTTTTTTTTTTTCTCTTTTTTCCTTACAAAGTCTCATATTCCACTAACTTGCGACAAAAAATAAAAAATTCTAGGAACTCGCCATGCCCCTCACGGTACACCTTGGGGTGTCTTCTTTCCAAAATGGGGTCACTTGTGGCGTAGTTATACTGCCCTGGCAATTTAGGGGCCCAAATGTGTGAGAAGTACCTTGCAATCAAAATGTGTAAAAAATGGCCTGCGAAATCCGAAAGGTGCACTTTGGAATGTGTGCCCCTTTGCCCACCTAGGGCTGCAAAAAAGTGTCACACATCTGGTATCGCCGTACTCAGGAGAAGTTGGGGAATGTGTTTTGGGGTGTCATTTTACATATACCCATGCTGGGTGAGAGAAATATCTTGGCAAAAGACAACTTTTCCCATTTTTTTATACAAAGTTGGCATTTGACCAAGATATTTCCCTCACCCAGCATGGGTATATGTAAAATGACACCCCAAAACACATTCCCCAACTTCTCCTGAGTATGGCGATACCAGATGTGTGACACTTTTTTGCAGCCTAGATGCGCAAAGGTGCCCAAATTCCTTTTAGGAGGGCATTTTTAGACATTTGGATCCCAGACTTCTTCTCACGCTTTAGGGCCCCTAAAAAGCCAGGGCAGTATAAATACCCCACATGTGACCCCACTTTGGAAAGAAGACACCCCAAGGTATTCAATGAGGGGCCTGGCGAGTTCATAGAATTTTTATTTTTTTGCATAAGTTAGCGGAAATTGATTATTTTTTTGTTTTTTTCTCACAAAGTCTCACTTTCCGCTAACTTAGGACAAAAATTTCAATCTTTCATGGACTCAATATGCCCCTCAGCGAATACCTTGGGGTGTCTTCTTTCCGAAATGGGGTCACATGTGGGGTATTTATACTGCCCTGGCTTTTTAGGGGCCCTAAAGCGTGAGAAGAAGTCTGGAATATAAATGTCTAAAAATGTTTACGCATTTGGATTCCGTGAGGGGTACGGTGAGTTCATGTGAGATTTTATTTTTTGACACAAGTTAGTGGAATATGAGACTTTGTAAGAAAAAACAAGCAAAAAAAATATATATTTCCGCTAACTTGAGCCAAAAAAATGTCTGAATGGAGCCTTACAGGGGGGGTGATCAATGACAGGGGGTGATCAATGACAGGGGGGTGATCAATGACAGGGGGGTGATCACCCATATAGACTCCCTGATCACCTCCATCATTGATCACCCCCCTGGTAAGGCTCCATTCAGACGTCCGTATGATTTTTACGGATCCATGGATACATGGATCGGATCCGCAAAACACATGCGGACGTCTGAATGGAGCCTTACAGGGGGGTGATCAATGACAGGGGGTGATCAGGGAGTGTATATGGGTGATCACCCCCTGTCATTGATCACCCCCTGTAAGGCTCCATTCAGACGTCCGCATGATTTTTACGGATCCATGGATACATGGATCGGATCCGCAAAACACATGCGGATGTCTGAATGGAGCCTTACAGGGGGGTGATCAATGACAGCGGGTGATCAGGGAGTGTATATGGGTGATCACCCCCTGTCATTGATCACCCCCCTGGTAAGGCTCCATTCAGACGTCCGTATGATTTTTAGGGATCCATGGATACATGGATCGGATCCGCAAAACACATGCGGACGTCTGAATGGAGCCTTACAGGGGGGTGATCAATGACAGGGGGTGATCAGGGAGTGTATATGGGTGATCACCCCCTGTCATTGATCACCCCCTGTAAGGCTCCATTCAGACGTCCGCATGATTTTTACGGATCCATGGATACATGGTGATCAATGACATGGTGATCAATGACAGGGGGTGATCAGGGAGTGTATATGGGATGATCACCCCCCTGTAAGGCTCCATTCAGACGTCCGCATGTGTTTTGCGGATCCAATCCATGTATCCATGGATCCGTAAAAATCATACGGACGTCTGAATGGAGCCTTGCAGGGGGGTGATCAATGACAGGGGGGTGATCAATGACAAGGGGTGATCAGGGAATCTATATGGGTGATCACCCGCCTGTCATTGATCACCCCCCTGTAAGGCTCCATTCAGACGTCCGCATGTGTTTTGCGGATCCGATCCATGTATCCATGAATCCGTAAAAATCATACGGACGTCTGAATGGAGCCTTGCAGGGGGGTGATCAATGACAGGGGGGTGATCAATGACAGGGGGTGATCAGGGAATCTATATGGGTGATCACCCGCCTGTCATTGATCACCCCCCTGTAAGGCTCCATTCAGACGTCCGCATGTGTTTTGCGGATCCGATCCATGTATCCATGGATCCGTAAAAATCATACGGACGTCTGAATGGAGCATTGCAGGGGGGTGATCAATGACAGGGGGGTGATCAATGACAAGGGGTGATCAGGGAATCTATATGGGTGATCACCCGCCTGTCATTGATCACCCCCCTGTAAGGCTCCATTCAGACGTCCGCATGTGTTTTGCGGATCCGATCCATGTATCCATGGATCCGTAAAAATCATACGGACGTCTGAATGGAGCCTTGCAGGGGGGTGATCAATGACAGGGGGTGATCAGGGAATCTATATGGGTGATCACCCGCCTGTCATTGATCACCCCCCTGTAAGGCTCCATTCAGACGTCCGCATGTGTTTTGCGGATCCGATCCATGTATCCATGGATCCGTAAAAATCATACGGACGTCTGAATGGAGCCTTGCAGGGGGGTGATCAATGACAGGGGGGTGATCAATGACAGGGGGTGATCAGAGAATCTATATGGGTGATCACCCGCCTGTCATTGATCACCCCCCTGTAAGGCTCCATTCAGACGTCCGTATGTGTTTTGCGGATCCGATCCATGTATCTGTGGATCCGTAAAAATCATACGGACGTCTGAACGGAGCCTGACAAGGGGGTGATCAATGACAGGGGGTGATCAATGACAGGGGGGGTGATCAGGGAGTTTATATGGGGTGATCAGGGGTTTATAAGGGGTTAATAAGTGACGGGGGGGGTGTAGTGTAGTGTTTGGTGCGACTTTACTGACCTACCTGTGTCCTCTGGTGGTCGATCCTAACAAAAGGGACCACCAGAGGACCAGGTAGTAGGTATAGTAGACGCTGTTATCAAAACAGCGTCTAATATACCTTTAGGGGTTTAAAAAAATCACATCTCCAGCCTGCCAGCGAGCGATCGCCGCTGGCAGGCTGGAGATCCACTCGCTTACCTTCTGTTCCTGTGAGCGCGCGCGCCTGCGTGCGCGCGTTCACAGGAAATCTCGGGTATCGCGAGATGACGCGCCGATGCGTCCAGGAGGAACAAATCAACCACCTCCCGGACGCATCGGCGCGTTAGGCGGTCGGGAGGTGGTTAAAGAGAAGAAGCTACACTTTCCTGTGGCTAAGCATTTCTGTAGCCCAGGACACAATGTAGAACACATAAAAGTTCACATATTAAAAAGTAATTTCAAATCCCCAAAAGCTAGAAGAATTTGGGAATACAAATGTATAATACTGGACTGAATTTGTCCCCAGGATTTATGACACACTACAAGATCTAAAGAGTCTTCTATAGACATAGTCGGAGCACCAGGTCTCTGAGATAACATCAATTTACAGACCATAAAACTTTCACACCCCTTATCTGTAAGATAATTAAGGACTCATTCTCAAGATCTTTAATATGTTGTTCTGTTTTTTTTTCCCCATGCCTCTGTTCTTATTGTATATATATTGCTGTTTCTTCATATATTCTTGTAGTACGCCTGATGAAGAGACTGGTGATGTCTCGAAAGCTCGCTATGTAACATCATTACTTCTATTTTTGTTAGCCATTAAAAGGTATCAAACCTGCAATACTCTTATTTTGTTTCTCTTAATGAGAGCACTAAACTAGTTTTCTACTGGCTAACACGGTACCAGACTTTTTTCTTTCACCTTGTCTTAGTAACGGCTTATGCAAACCCCTTACATGCCAGTGGCATGTAAGGGGTTAAATAGCCCTATTCAGGGATCCTGCTTTCCCTCATGTAGAGTCAAGCCCTACTCTCTGCTGCAAGGGAGATCCATGCAGCGCTTAAACTGGGCTGCAATAAAAAGGCGGCGGTTCGGCCTAAGGCCCATTGGAAGCCACTGTAAAAAGACGTATTTGTGGACACTAAGGGGTCATAAAGGGGTTTTTCCATCTCAGACAATGGGGGCATATCGCTAGGATATTCCCCCATTGTCTAATAGGTGCGGGTCCCACCTCTAGGACCCGCACCTACAATGAGAGCAGAGCGGGGAAATGAACAGAGGGCGCATTGCGCATGGTCAGCCGCCCTCACTTCATCTCTATGGTGCCGTCGAAAATAGCCGAACTCTGGCTTGGCTATTTCCGTATTCCGAATAGAAATTAATGGAAGCGCTCCCTTTCACTTCTATGGGATCAGCGCTTGGTGGTGGACAGACCTCGTGAAATCCGAGGTCCTCCAGCCACAGCTCATCCCGCTCTGTTCTCGTTGTAGGTGCAGGTCCCATATTCTAGTGATATGCACTCATTGTCTGAAATGGAAATACCCCTTTAATGTGATAATCTGTTAGCATTGTGCTCCCCCTAGTGTCAGCTGCAGGCAAATGCAGTGCTTTCATGTCATAAAGATAGAGGTTCAGCAACCAGACCCGTAGCAGTTGCATGGACTGTCTACATTGAAGGCCACTGGTATATGAACACTTTTAAGTTATGGGCTTATTTGTATTGTCATACAGTTGCGTACATTTTTTATGTGTACTGGAGCAGATTGGCAATTGCAAATGTGGCATAATTCTGAAGCTCATGCCTTACACCACATTTAGGGTTTAGACACTTTTTTTCCCATTGCAGTTGACAAGAGAGTGTGGCTTGAATAGAAATAAGTGTGGCTTAGTGGAAAGGGGTGTGGCTTAAAATATTACAATATGTGTCAAAATTGTTTAGAATTTTGTCAAAATATTCTGGAAAAAGTAAGCCGACTAATAGGTTGTATAAACTAAACTACAAACCGGATTCCAAAAAAGTTGGGACACTATACAAATCGTGAATAAAAACTGAATGCAATGATGTGGAGGTGCCAACTTCTAACATTTTGTTCAGAATAGAACATAAATCACGGAACAAAAGTTTAAACTGAGAAAATGTACCATTTTAAGGGAAAAATATGTTGAATCAGAATTTCATGGTGTCAACAAATCCCCAAAAAGTTGGGACAAGGCCATTTTCACCACTGTGTGGCATCTCCCCTTCTTCTTACAACACTCAACAGACGTCTGGGGACCGAGGAGACCAGTTTCTCAAGTTTAGAAATAGGAATGCTCTCCCATTCTTGTCTCATGCAGGCCTCTAACTGTTCAATCGTCTTGGGCCTTCTTTGTTGCACCTTCCTCTTTATGATGCGCCAAATGTTCTCTATAGGTGAAAGATTTGGACTGCAGACTGGTCATTTCAGTACCCGGATCCTTCTCCTACGCAGCCATGATGTTGTGATTGATGCAGAATGTGGTCTGGCATTATCTTGTTGAAAAATGCAGGGTCTTCCCTGAAAGAGATGACGTCTGGATGGGAGCATATGTTGTTCTAGAACCTGAATATATTTTTCTGCATTGATGGTGCCTTTCCAGACATGCAAGCTGCCCATGCGACATGCACTCATGCAACCCCATACCATCAGAGATGCAGGCTTCTGAAATGAGCGTTGATAACAACTTGGGTTGTCCTTGTCCTCTTTGGTCCGGATGACATGGCGTCCCAGATTTCCAAAAAGAACTTTGAATCGTGACTCGTCTGACCACAGAACACAGTCTTCCATTTTGCCACACTCCATTTTAAATGATCCCTGGCCCAGTGAAAATGCCTGAGCTTGTGGATCTTGCTTAGAAATGGCTTCTTCTTTGCACTGTAGAATTTCCACTGGCAACGACGGATGGCACGGTGGATTGTGTTCACTGACAATGGTTTCTGGAAGTATTCCTGAGCCCATTCTGTGATTTCCTTTACAGTAGCATAACTGTTTGTGGTGCAGTGTCGTCTAAGGGCCCGGAGATCACGGGCATCCAGTATGGTTTTCTGGCCTTGACCCTTACACACAGAGATTGTTCCAGATTCTCTGAATCTTCGGATGATGTTATGCACAGTTGATGATGATAGATGCAAAGTCTTTGCAATTTTTCGCTGGGTAACACCTTTCTGATATTGCTCCACTATCTTTCTGCGCAACATTGTGGGAATTGGTGATCCTCTACCCATCTTGGCTTCTGAGAGACACTGCCACTCTGAGAAGCTCTTTTTATACCCAATCATGTTGCTAATTGACCTAATTAGTGTTAATTGGTCTTCCGGCTCTTCGTTATGCTCGAATTTACTTTTTCCAGCCTCTTATTGCTACTTGTCCCAACTTTTTGGGGATTTGTTGACACCATGAAAATTTGAATCAACGTATTTTTCCTTTAAAATGATACATTTACTCGGATTAAACGTTTGATCTGTCATCTACGTTCTATTACAAATAAAATATTGACATTTGCCATCTCCACATCATTGAATTCAGTTTTTATTCACAATTTGTTTAGTGTCCCAACTTTTTGGGAATTCGGTTTGTAAAAGAGAACCACATTTATCATTCCACATCAGACACTTTGATAATTTTGGTGCATCTTTAATCTGTCTAGTCTACGTTTACACTGAATATATCTTAGATACTGCAGTAAAAAAAAAAACAATAATACGTTAACTCTATGGCCCCAAAATTGTGTGAATATGAAAGCCACCATCAAAACCACTGACATCGCACTATTACTAGAAAACATGACGCTGACATCACAAAATACATACATAAGAAAAGAAGTTAGATTAGTCATGTCACTTTATAATTGTAAATGTGTTCAAATGACTTCAACATCAGTTACTTTCAGTAGGCTTTGGTTTTCTGACATTCCACTGTCACAATGCTATTTCTGTCCTGTTCACATTTGCCATTTCACTGTCTGCTATGAAATCCCTACCTGAAATGTTTGCTGCTATGAATATTTTGCACAGTTTTCTTCTTTTATTGTTCTCAACCTTTTTATTAAAACCAGAAATACACCTTGGTCAAAAGCATCATCAATAAACTGTCTCTTAATAGTTATTATTACTTCTACCATGCCTAGGAATTCCAGAATTGTAGGAGTTAATTAAAAGGGAACCTCTCCTGCTATAAACAATTTGTTATATAAGTGTAGCACAAAATTCAGGATAACTTAAATTTTTTCATTCAAATCCCAGCTCATGTGGGATCATGAGTACAGTGGGCAGCGCTAGTGAGTGACAGCTACATTATCTTTACATACACACATACACAGGGAAGGAAATCACTGTGCTGGATGGAGTCATAAGCCCAGAATGGTCAATATGAATGAAATCACGCACTCTCAAAATAGTATGCAAAAGGTAGATTTAATTTTAATGCTCCTTTATACAATACAGGTATGTATCTCAGGAGTGTAATAAAAAAAGATTATTTCGAAATAAGAAAAAAGAAAAAGTAAAAAAAATATGACGACGAAGCATTTAACGTTGCGATTGCTTGAGGAGACGTTCCGGTCAAATAGACCTTTATCAAATCATCGCTGCAAAAATAGTACAAAAATAGAAATATATTAGTGCTAGGGTTTAGGAGTAACTAAAGTTATAGGGAGAAGAATAAAAGAAAACTCAATGGTAAACTAAATCTGAGAGATCATATAGTGAGCTATAATACCAGGGAAATAAGGAACGAGGTCCATAAGACAAACAGAGTATAGGTAGTATATAGCTAGACGGCTGCACATATACACTGCACATATAGTGAGCTATAGTTCCAGGGAAATAAGGAACGAGGTCCATAAGACAAATAGAGTATAGGTAGTATACAGCTGGATGGCTGAGTTCATGTCACAGGGCATGGGGTATACGAACAGGAGTAAAGGTAGAAAAGAGAGGTAATACAAGGCTGAGTACAGTGGTAAAATAAGATGCATGAGTAATGTATAGTCGCAGACCGATAGTATGTGGGGAAACCAGTGTGGCAAGGGGGAAAAGAGAGACAATGCATCCCACAGGTATAATGATAGTGCTGCTGGAATGCCGCAATTTTTATTTTATTTTAAAAATTCCAATAAAAATGAAACTTCTTTCTATTGAAAATATTCAGTTTAAGAAAAAAAATTGCAAAGATAAAATCTCTCCCACATGTGTGGTATCGCCGCATCCGTAACAACCCAGCGTATACAAATATCTTGTGAATTATCCCATATGGTGAACGCTGCAAAAAGATTTTCTTCCTTTATAAAAAGGGGGTTTACTGCACAAAAATAGTAAAACGTAAAAAAATTATACATATTTGCTGTTATTGTACTGACCCAGAAAATAAAGATACTATGTTTCTTATACCGAAAAATGAACACCATAAAATGTATAATTTAAAAACTCAGCAGCAGTATTGCAATTTTTTCTCCATCTCCCTCCCAGAAAAAGTTAATAAAAGCTAGTCAGAAAGTTATGTGTACCCCACAAAGACACAATTAAAAACTACAACTTGTCCCATAAAAAACAAGCCCTCATACAGCTATGTAAATGAAAAAAAATATATATATTAATTGCTCTTAGAAGGCAACGATGTAAAAAGGAAGAAAAACGCTTGGTCAGTAAGGCCTAAAACAGGCTGGTCACTAAGGGGATAAAAGTAAGTCATACAGCGCTAAAATCAGGTTATCTGTCACTACTTTATGCTGCCCTCAGATATTGCAGCTAGGGATGAGCGAATCGACTTCCGATGAAACATCCAAAGTCGATTCGCATAATACTTTGAATACTGTACGGAGAGCGCGCCATAAAGTGTTAGAATGTAATGGCTCCTATGAGCCAAAGTTATTACTTTGCGAAGTCTTGCAAGACTTCGCATAATAACTTCATAAATGTATTTTTACTGTAAAAAGTGGTACCTTGGAACCGAACCCGAGTTTGAGAAATGTTTTTTTACAGTAGAAATTAATTTATGACGTTATAATGCAAAGTCTCGCGAGACTTCGCAAAGTAATAACTTCGGCTCATAGGAGCTAATACATGCTAATCCTGTACGGAGCTCTGACTCCGTACAGTATTCAAACAAAGAGTCTCTTTGCTATATACAAATTTAGTAGTGCTATTCTATTGAGAAGTGATACATTTTACATAATGAATCCTAGAGCCACAACTAGTTGGTAACTGTTTTCTTGGAAAGCTATTTAATGTTTACAGAGCAGCCACATAATGACAGCTGATATGGTACGTGCTCAATAAGTGAACAATCATCAGAATTATAATGCCAGCCACTGTCAAAAAGGAATGCATAGAAAGTGCTCAGCAGCCACAAAGCAATTCTCATGCTGTCAGGATTGCATTTTCTGTATCACCAGACACATACTGTAAGAAGATGATCTGAAAGAGAAAATATTAGGGGTCACTTATTAAAGACCAGCCTTTTAGGCCTCTTTCAGATGGGCAAAATTTCCACGCGGGTGCAATGCGTGAGGTGAACGCATTGCACCCGCACTAAATCCGGACCTATTCATTTCTATGGGGCAAGAAAATCACAGCATGCGCCTATTTGTGCATTTTTGACGCAACGCAGGCCCCATAGAAGTGAATGGGGCTGCGTGAAAACCGCAAGCATCCGCAAGTAAGTGCAGATGCGGTGCGATTTTCACGCACGGTTGCTATGAGACGATCGGGATGGGGACTCGATCATTATTATTTTCCCTTATAACATGGTTATAAGGGAAAATAATAGCATTCTTAATACAGAATGCATAGTACCATAGGGCTGGAGGGGGTAAAAAAACTTGTTCGCGCAGCCCGGCTTCATTTTTTCTGTGCAGTAGGAAAAGGACCTGTGGTGACATCACAGCGCTCATCACCTGGTCCATCACATGACTCATCATCATGGTGATGAATCATGTGATGGACCGTGTGATGAGCGCAGTGACGTCATCAAATGTCCTTTACCCAGTTCCTGAAGAAATAAGACAGAAGAGAAGCCGAGCTGCGCAAACAATTGGATTAAGGTGAGTTAAATTATTTTTTATATTTTTTTAACCCCTCCAGCCCTAATTTACTAAGCATTCTGTATTCAGAATGCTATTATTTTCCCTTATAACCATGCTATAAGGGAAAATAATACAATCTACACAACACCGATCCCAAACCCGAACTTCTGTCAAGAAGTTCGGATTTGGGTACCAAACATGCCGATTTTTCTCAAACGCGTGCAAAACGCATTCAAATGTTTTGCACTTGGGCGGAAAAATCGTGCATTTTCCCGCGACGCACCCGCATCTTATCTGGCCCCAAATCATTACGCCAGTGTGAAAGAGGCCTTACAGAGCCAGAGGATGCGCCTAATTTATGATTAGGTGCACACTTCATCATAGATTAAGAGTATCCTCTGGCAGTCCTAGATTGAAATTTGCTCCCCCCTTTTCAGAAAGTGACAAAAGTGTGCGAAATAATTTAAAGAGTTGCAAAGAGGATCCCATAGCAAAACCTAGAATGGCCCAGCGCCCCATGAGATTTCTGTAAAATGTATACATTTTTATAAATTTTTTTGTAAATCAAAGAATTTTATAATAATAAAAAAAAATTATTCCACTCTATCTCACCCACGTTACTTGAATTCGCTATGCCATTAAATGTGGACCTGGTTCTTTATAAATATGGCGGTCATTCTGAGCACCATATTTCACATTGCGCATAGCAATGTATACAGTTACCATTGAATTCAATCAAAGTTGCAAAATATCTCTGCAGTTGAGGCTGCAGGAAAATGCTGTTTTAATGTTGGAATAATTAGTTCAGCACTGGGACCCCCTTTCACCACCGGTTTCACTGTTCGTTGCATGGCTGAACTTTCCAGAGCATGGAACATAAAAAGACTTGCCAGTCCTGTTATACTGACAAAGTAATTTAGTATGACATCAGTAGATACTAATAGTTATTTGTGTCCCATCTGTATTACTAAACTAATAATTATCCTGTTAACCCTATGCTGCATTCTAAAAATATGTCTGCTTATAATACAATTCTATTGATGCTCTCTTCCGTTGGACATCTTTATTTCATATAATTACCAGTTTATAACTTACCACAGTATGAATTAATTTACATTAATTTATTACAAGTACACCTTGAGACACAAAAATATATTTTATTTCTCTTCATCTCAAATCACACTTTTCCACTCTTAGGAGACGTCCACATGTAGAGCATATGCAGTTTTCACAGGGGAGATGCGTGTGGAAAGTCTGCCCAGTTTACATACAGTAGCAGTAAAGGGGATTTTAACAACACATTGTGGAAAATTTCTGCAACAAAATCCGTACATAATTTGACGTGAGGCACAGATTTTAATTCTGCAGACCCATACCATGGATTTCACCATTTGCAATGCAGAAAGCATTTCAGCGATGCTTTTGCACCCCTCAGAACCAGGACCAGTGTGTGACTACTACTTTTCCACCCCCTCTAACTATGGCCCTGCATGATGTAGCAGTAGTAGTATTGCTATATCAACTGCTTGTTGAGATTACTGTGTGTCCTGCACCAGGCTTTTGTGACAGGATCACATATGACCTATATAATAGAACAAGTCTCTTTTTCTTCATCTGTCTGAACCTGAATGGAAAAGTACCAGGATAACCCAACACTGTTTTCCTAGGCCTTATTGATATTTGCATAACCTTCTTAAACACTGTGTACTTTTCTGTCTGTGCCATATTAAAGGAGCATGAAAGGAGGACTTTCGCATATGGCAAGTGTATTTGCTAGTCACTTTTTACTATTGTTGTGGCATTTAACAGCACAGGAAATATGGCAGAATGTAAAAGATCATACAGTACATTTCAAGCAATGACAGTTAAACAAAGTTTTCTGGTCCGGAGATACCGATGCCCAATCCTCAGGATAGGTCATCAATATCAGATCGATGGGGGTCCGACACCCTGAACAATCAGATGTTAGCCCCTCCCCCACATAGAAGCCCCAAAGATACACATAAGATGCAATACCCCCACAATTCCCTTCTTCACTGCCTAGAGAGAGATATAGCTGCAAACTTGAACTATGACTTTTAGAAGAATAAATGAAGGACAGATGTCTGGCATGCTTACCCTGCTTCATTATAAGAGCACTACAGCAGCACTGAAGGGAGGGGAAGGGAGCAGAGAAGCTACTGAACCTGCAGGAGAAGGTGGACCAGAAGGATAAACAGTAGGGCTACCAGAAAGAAAAATGTAATATATATAAAAAAGCTTTAAAATATTTTTATTCCATGTATAATGCAATAATACTTCACTTGAAATGCCCTACTCATTGCCTAGTAATGCTTTTCATGTTAAATGGGTTAGCAGGACTACTATGCCTTTTAACAGACATGCTTATCTAGTTGAATTCCTCATGTAAATCTTCCCCATGCTCTTTATTTTTCAATTTGGTCTTTGCTAACCCGCTTGCACCGTGTAAGCAAATTGGTCTGGTATTGTCACATCCCATATGTAGAACTTTCTGTTTCTGTATCCAACCAATCCCATGATGCACGTCTCCTTTCTCTGCCACAGCTCCAGCACCGTCCCTAACAACGCCAAACCGGTTTATAGCTCCTCCCACCCAGGCAGTTATAAAGACGCCCTATCACTGTCCATGTTACTGCTTTGATACTACCTTGGACATAACATCACAAGAAATAAGAAAGAGCTACATGTGACCGAAGCCCAGAAGGTAAAAGAAATGCATTACCAAACTCCAGCTAGCTTCATAAATCATCACATTAAAGGATGTTGAAGCAAACTGTAAAACCCCTGAAAGTATTATGAAATATGCATTTAAAGAAAGTCAACAAAATGAATAAAACACAAAAGAAAATGTATAGGTCATTATCGCAGTACGGTCCCCTGCACACGAACACAGTCCGTGGTGCAGCCGCAGCGGATCGCAGCCGTTCCGCAAAAAGATAGGACATGTTCTATACTTTTGCCGAACGGTAGTACAGGGTGAAGCCCCATGGAAGTACTCCGTTGTGCTTCCGCAGGCTTCCGTTCCGTGCTTCCATTCCGCACCATTCCGCATCTCCGGATTTGTGGACCCATTCAAGTGAATGGGTCCGCATCCGTTATGCGGAATGCCCACGGAACAGCACCCGTGTATTGCGGATCCGCAAATGCGGTCCGCAATACAGCAACGGGAAGCACACATTTATGTGCAGGGGGCCTAAGAGATTGCTCATATACAGACAGACAATCCACTAGAGACAGAGAGACAGCTAGAGTAGATAGATGGATAGATAGATAATAGAAGTTTACATTATATTGGCATTGCTATTACTATAACCCCCACTCAATGATAAAAAATAAATAAAAGCAGCAGCAGGAATTTGCTGACATTCCAGAGGGAGACACCCAGGGTGGCTCAGACTGTTGGCTGCCTACAGTGACACGCCTCATATACAAAGTCCAGAGCACATTTCATTGACAGCTGTTCGCCTACACTTGCCGCATGCCTGGCAAGTCACATTTATCTGCAAACAAAAAGGAAGTACACCTGCTAGGACTCGGTATACACTGCAGCGACTCAATGCATTGCTGTCTTTGTAATGTGTGGGAAGTCAATGAAGAAATCTTCTAAACCACTTCCCATTATTAATGACTCCTTTTAGTATGCGCTATTCCAGTGCTGAGGCAAAGGGTACAATAAATGTTCATAGAGAGAAAATACTCAGAAAAATTAAAAGCTAGCCTTACATTTGGCATAATCTCCTCCCTCAAAACCCAGGAGAACAGTTCAATAACTATCAGGGATAAAAACACACAAGCCCACAACATTTGCTACACTGGTGTGGAGATCCTGCTCCACTGTCTCTCTGTAGCACACATTCAGAAACAGTGGCAGCATGGAGGGCATTATTCAGCAGGACTGAGCAGTGTAGCTGCAACTCTAGAAATGGGGTTAGATAGAAAACTTACTAGAAGTTGCAGCAGCAACTCTGTATGTCTCTCTGCCACTCCTGAAAGACTGAGATGGAAACAACCCTTTAATAATAATAATGATAATATTTATTTCTATAGCGCCACCATATTCCACAGCACTTTACAAATTCATAGGATTCATGTACAAAACAAAAGACATCACAACTGGCTAATATACATCTGAGACACTAGGAGTGGAAAAAATGTAAGTAAGACACCTCACACAGCAATGTCAGCTAAAATATTAGAAGTTATTGTTCTCGGAGAGCAAACTAGGCCTAAATGAGCGGAATCCTTGGGGAGATGAGAACATGTTTTGGCTTTGTTTTTCTACATTCCAGCCATAACTACTTATTTTTATGGTTATGTACCAATTATACTTTTGTTAGGTATAATTGTCATGTATAAATATACAGTAACATTTCATTAGTATTATATTTTGTAATAGTGGATTGCACAAAAAAAGAAATAATGCGGATGGTCAAGAGTTTTTTTTAATATTCACCTTAAAGGGGTGTGACCCTACACACATCCTGCCCAACAGATATTGCTGTTATATTACTGTTATACCATTTATCAAAACTGCCTAAGGCTACTTTCACACTTGCGTGTTATGCGGATCCGTCATGCATCCGTTCAGAACAAATCCGTTTGTATTATCTTTAACATAGCCAAGACGGATCCGTCTTGAACACCATTGAAAGTCAATGGAGGACGGATCCATTTTCTATTGTGCCAGATTGTGTCAGTGAAAACGGATCCGTCCCCATTGACTTACATTGTGTGCCAGGACGGATCAGTTTGGCTCAGTTTCATCAGACGGACCCAAAACACTGCAAGCAGCATTTAGGTGTCCTCCTCCAAAGTGGAATGGAGACTAAACACATGCAAATTGATGCATTCTGAGCGGAACCTTTTCCATTCAGAATGCATTAGAATGCAAAGTTATCCGTTTTAGACCGCTTGTTAGAGCCCTGAACGGATCTCACAAATGAAAAGCCAAAATGCGAATGTGAAAGTAGCCTTACTCTAAAGTTATTAGCCTACCATTGCACCATGTGGCAAATCTGTATTCAGTTGCTGTAGGTTAGGCCCTGCATTGGGGCTTTGCAATGTAGGACGCACAAGCATCATTGGAAAGAACAAGGGGATTGGTTAGTATCACATGTCCTGTTTATGTCAGGGACAGCAGTCACATGACAAACCAGGAAGTAGGATTCAAGCATGGGGGATAAGAAACAATTGCAAGAGAGGAAAATTTAAAATAAAAACCAAGGAGGAATGGGAGCTAGAGTAACTGATGAAAATGGACTTTAGAGTGAAAAGTAACCACTGTATGGGTAAGTAAAAATATATGTGTATAATTAAAGGGGTTGTGCAGGCCATACATATTGATGACCTATCGTCAGGATAGGTCATCAATATGTGATCGTTGTGGTTCCAACGCCTGGAGAGGAGGTAGCGCTCCATGTGAGCACTGCTTCCTGTTCGTTACACTACCTGTCTTTTCAGACGTTTTGGAAGTGAAGTGTAATTACAAGTTCTCGCTCCATTCACTTGAATGGAGTGAGTACTTGCAAGTACATACCACCACTCCAGATGAGATGATGAGAAGTGTAATAAACAGGAAGCAGCGCTCCCATGGAACTCAGCTTCCTCTTCGAATACTGTTTGGTGTGGGTTCTGGGTGTCGGACCCCTGCCAATCACATATCAATGACCTATCCTGACTCTTTAAGTGTTTATTATCTTCAATTTAAAGAGGACCTTTCACCGATTATGACACTGTAAACTAAGAATACAGACATGGAGAGCGGCGCCCGGGGATCTCACTGCACTTACTATTATCCCTGTGCGCCAGCTCCGTTCTCCTGCTATGCCCTCCGGTATCTCCGGTCACTAAGTTATGGTAGGCGGAGTCTGCCCTTGTTCTGCTCTAGCACTAGCCAATCGCAGCGCAAAGCTCACAGCCTAGGGAGGTTATCAGGCTGTGAGCTCTGCAATGCGATTGGCCAGCGCTACAAAAGAACAAAGGCAGACTCCACCTACCATAACTTTGTGACCGGAGATACCGGAGGGCATAGCAGGAGAATGGAGCGGCGCACAGGGATAATAGTAAGTGCAGTGAGATCCCCGGGCGCCACTCTCCATGTCTGTATTCTTAGTTCACAGTGTCATAATTGGTGAAAGGTCCTCTTTAATTTGAAAAAAAAAGTGTCTATTGAATTTTGTAATTTTGCACCATAATATTTTAAAATCATTAAATTCAGGTAATAATTGTAATATTATATTTTTTGTCCCATTATGGGACTTCTAAACTTTATTTTAAACAGTAACTAAACCTTTGAATAACATTTTAATAAGATGTTCCTTCTGCCATAGTAACACTTTTTCTAATATACGTTATTAAGGCATTTTGCATATTTCATACACTCCCTCCCCTAAACTGTATTATTCCCTGTGTGCTCAAAACTGACATTTCTGTACACCGCTGACTGCTCAGTGGTTTACAGAGTATGGATATGACACTTTATGAATGGAGCCGCAGTGCAGTGAGTACGGGCAGGAGCGCATATTGCTGATCCTGCCTGTGCCCCCCAGATGGGGCTATGCCAGGATTAGCTGAGCGGGATCCTGCTTCTGCCTGCTTCATTTAGCTGAGCTAACATGCAGGACTCTTAGCTTAGTGGAGCAGGCAGAAGCAGGAGTCCACTCCGCTCAGCTAATCCTGGTATAGTACATGGGTACAGAGTACCCACGTGCTATGCCAGGAGTTAGCAAACCTGTGGGGGGATCACTGCACTGCAGCCCTATTCATAAAGTGTTATGTCCGTACTCCATACACAGCTGAGCAGTCAGCGTACAGAAATGTCAATTTAAAGCGTACAATATATACAAAATGCCTCAATAACTTATATTAGAAAAAGTGTTACTATGGCATTAGGAACATCTTATTAAAATGTTATTCAAAAGTTTAGTTACTCTTTAACTATAATGCAATGTCATACTTGTTACATGACATTACATTATTACTGCGTACTACCAAAGGGAAAATATAGCTTTGGTGGTAGATGATAGTCAGTGACCATCTACAAGGTATACATTTTACTAGGAAATAAGGGAGGCAAAAACAGCCCTGTGAACTGTGTAATATACAGCTCTCTTCTGATTAGAAAGTACATAGCTGAAATCTGTTGATGAAAATAACATTAGACTATAAATTCACTTACAATGCATTTGAACAACTATATGATGATGAAAAGGATGAAAGCTTGGGATGGTTACCTTGCTTGCTGCTCCAGGCGTACAGCTCTCTAATACCTAGCTCATTCAGTGACCGAGACATGTCTAGCTCTTCTTTGTTGGTTACATCTCTTAAGAGAATCACATTGTCTTGGTTAAGTTCACATTTCTCGCATACAGCTGGAAAGATGTTCCTCAAGGGCACAGCAGGATTGACTCTGACAACCGCTTTCTGCGTACCAAGGAAGTTCACAACAAGCCGTATAGTTTTCTGCAGAAGACAAAACAAAAGGCCAAACCATTGGAATCTGTCCTCAGTGCCAAGCTACCATGCAGTATAATGGAACGCAGAATGGGTTTCCTAGTTTCACTTGATCTCTCTCATACAGATCCAGTGACTCATCAGCATTTTGCTTTGAAAAGGGGGCGGACAAGGTGACTTGTAAAAGGATCTGACTCAACACACCAAGCTAGGTGTTCAGCAAGCAGCTGAAAAGTACAATCACACCTGGATGTTTTTCATCTGCTATACATGTCAAGTTGACAAAGGGTTTAGAAAGAAGATTCACAAGAGTGGAAGTGAAGCTTGACAAGATAATGGTTTACTGATTGTGAAGAATATAATAAACCAGAAGGAAAGAGTGACAAAGCATGATCTGGAAGGCACCTCTTGATAGGCATGCAAAGAAGCACATTGGTGGCTTATGCTCATATAATACAAGGAATCTGGCACATAATGGAGAATTACCTCAGTGGCAGCCTGCCATGGAATATATGGGGCTCCCAAGGCAAGCTATGGAAATGGACAATGGTCACACATCACATTAATAGTAAAAAGAAAACATGCAGTATGGCAGACAGGTTATAAACTTCAGTCTACACCTAACACAGCTTACAATGGACTGACCTATCCAGGCAAATCCTGTCAGACTTCAGTTAACTGATGGTCTATGCTTCGTATAGGTCATGAATATCAGATCGGTGGGTGTCCAACCACCGGCATCCTCCACCGATCAGGTGTTTCAAATAGCTGCTGGTGCCAGGAACTATACAGTGGACGGAAAGCTCCATCCACTGTGTGGTCTCCAGAACCATCTTACTGCAGCTTAGCTCCCGTTCACATGAATGCAGTCTCCCTGACACAACTACTACACAATGGATGGAACCTTATGCTTCCGGCTTTCTTCACTATATAGTCCCTGACAAAGGTGGCTGCCCAGAAAAGCTAATCAGTGGTTTGCGGGTGTCAGACCCCAGTGATCTAACAATGATGACCTATCCCCTTTAATAGTGTTTTAATAGTGTATATGAAAAAAAAGAAGCAGCCATGTTGTTAACTTCTACATAAATAAAATTCTTGTAGCACCCGGTGCTTGGAGAAGAGTTCCCACCCCTGGACATTTACCATGAAGAAAATTCCAGCACTCTAATGGATAAGAATGCAAAATGAGATTTATTTGTCAAGTGGCCTCTTGTGCACAGGAAAGAAACCTGCCAGTCATCATCAAGAGATGCGGGTAGTGAGACTCTTCAGACTCCTCTCCCTTGCATCACTGGGCTCGCTGCAGAGTTTGGCATGTCAGTAATCCAAAAGTACTGACTGCCATCCAGGAAGAGACAGACCCGTGAAAGCAGCAGGTCTGTCACCTCCCTGTGGGCAGCACAGTAGAGATGGCAGGTTCCTTTAACTTTGCCTGTTGCACAGTCATGGAATCTGAAAGCTGCATGGCCAATTATTGCTAATGTCTGCTACTTCCTCCTATGCTGGTAAACATTACTAACACATTATTCATTCCTTTAATCAAAGATGCACATTACATTACCTTGTCATCTCTGAAAGAGAAAAATGCTAATAATTCCATGTTCATTACACAATTTAGGGATTTGGGAAGATGAAATGGCACAATATGCTTCAAGATAACTAATACATTAGAGCAGATGGGCAATGTAAGGCTTCAGGTCTTTTAAGAAGAAATTTATAGTGTTACATTACATTAGCAGAAAGTCAGTATCAAAAGATCTAATGTGAATAAATTGCATAAAGAAATGTTCTGCAACTTTCATTGTGTTTCAATACCTTAATTTTCTGAAGAAATAATGGAAACGCTCTTAGGCTACTTTCACACTTGCGTTCGGAGCGGATCCGTCTGAGACGGATCCGCTCATATAATGCAGACGGTGGCTCCGTTCAGAATGGATCCGTCTGCATTATATTTTTACAATATTTTACAAAATTCTAAGTGTGAAAGTAGCCTGAACGGATCCGTCCAGACTTTTACATTGAAAGTCAATGGGGGACGGATCCGTTTGAAGATTGAGCCATAGTGTGTCATCTTCAAACGGATCCGTCCCCATTGACTTACATTGTAAGTCTGAACGGATCCGCTTGCCTCCGCACGGCCAGGCGGACACCCGAACGCTGTAAGAAGCGTTCAGGTGTCCGCCTGCTGAGCGGAGCGGAGGCTGAACGCTGCCAGACTGATGCATTCTGAGCGGATCCGCGTCCACTCAGAATGCATTAGTGCTGGACGGATGCGTTCAGGGACACTTGTAAGCCCCTTCAAACGGAGCTCACAAGCGGACACCCGAACGCTAGTGTGAAAGTAGCCTTACGAGCATCCAGAGGTTGAAAACACAGGTATACAGCTCTAGAGTTTATTCACACAGCGTAAGAAACCGGAGAAGCACAATATGGATCTTTTTTTTTCTTTTTTACAATTTCCATTTCGGTTCCGCCATTGTGTTTTGGGTTGCTTGTCTTTCAACTATATTTGTTCCCTTTTAAAAAAAAAAAAAAAAAGGTTAATGATAGTTTTGCCATCTTTTTGTAAAAATCTGGAATCAAATGCAGTCACCGGGAACAGGCAGTTCTCGGAACTGCATTTGATTTCAAACCGGCTCCCGGCACAGGCACAGGTAAGGGCTGAGTCTACCTTACTAAAGATGGCAGCCCGCATGTGTTCGCTGGCGAACATTGCAAACTGACCATCACTGTCTGTAATACCTAGGTTTTTTCAGCAAAATTCCACAGAGTTTTAAATAGTATTTTTGCAGTCACGTGTTACTTTAAAGTGTAACTGGAAATATAACATGCACTACAAACAAAAAAAACTTATAGGTTTCCATAGGTCAGGTCTGAAGTCACTTTGTGAAGCTTACATGATAGAAACCACCCAAAAATGACCCCATTCTAGAAACTACAACACTCTAGGTATTCAAAACCGATTTTACAAATGTTGTTAACCCTTTCTTGCTACGCTATTCTGCCCTGCAATTTTTTTTTTACAGAAACATAAACAGTGACAAACGGAGTCAAAAGTATGCACTTCTGAGCTTTGCTTGCCCGGTTATAGTCTATGGGTACATCAAGCCATATATTTATATACACTATTTTCTGTTTACAGATGTATCCACTTGACGTACAGCAAAAACCATATGTGATCAGCCCCTAAAACTGTCTGAACTGCACCACATTTATCACAGTGGCTCAGGGTGGATGGTAAATGTGGTGCACGGCTAGATACTTTTGTCTACTTGTATAACAATTACTGGTTGGCTTAGTTTATGGCAGAATTTCACAACACAATTGTGGAGTACCGATGTAGTAGAGTTAAGGCTACTTTCACACTGGCGTTTTGGTTTCTGTTTGTGAGATCCGTTCAGGGCTCTCACAAGCAGTCCAAAACTGATCAGTTTTGCCCCAATGCATTCTGTATGGATAAGGATCCGCTCAGAATGCATTAGTTTGGCTCCGTTCCGCCTCCATTCCGCTTTGGAGGTGGACACCAGCGTTTTGGCGTCCGTCTGGCGAAACTGAGACAAACGGATCCGTCTTGACACACAATGTAAGTCAATGGGTACGGATCCGTTTTCACTGACACAATATAGCACAATAGAAAACGGATCCATCCCCCATTGACCTTCAATGCTGTTCAAAATGGAACCGTTTTGGCAATGTTAAAGATAATACAAACGGATCCGTTCTGAACGGATGCATGTGGTTGTATTATCGGTGCGGATCCGTCTGTGCAGATCCATGATGGATCTGCACCAAACGGCAGTCTGAAAGTAGCCTAACACTCATGCTTTCTGAGATTTCTGAGATGTGTTATCTAAACTAAGTAAACATCTTCAATTGCTTTTCAATTGCTTTTGTTTTAACCCCTTAGGGACCGGGCTCATTTTCACCTTAAGGACCAGGCAATTTTTTGCAAATCTGACCAGTGTCACTTTATGTGGTGATAACTTTAAAACGCTTTGACTTATCCAGGCAATTCTGAGATTGTTTTTTCGTCACATATGAAATGGAGTAAAAAAATAACATTTTTATTTATAAAAAAAATAGTTTCAATTTCTCTACTTCTATAATACATAGTAATACCTCCAAAATTAGTTATTACTTTACATTCCCCATATGTCTACTTCATGTTTGGATCATTTTGGGAATGATATTTTATTTTTTGCTGATGTTACAAGGCTGGCTTAGAAGTTTAGAAGTAAATCTTAAAATTTCTCAGAAATGTTCAAAAACCAACTTTTTAAGGACCAGTTAAGGTCTGAAGTCACTTTGTGAAGCTTACATGATAGAAACCACCCAAAAATGACCCCATTCTAGAAACTACACCACTCTAGGTATTCAAAACAGATTTTACAAACGTTGTTAACCCTTTAGGTGTTCCCACAAGAATTAATGGAATATAGAGATACAATTTCAAAATTTCACTTTTTGGGCAGATTTTCCATTTTAATATTTTTTTCCACTTAAAAAGCAAGGTTTAACAGCCAAACAAAACTCATTATTTATGTCCCTGATTCTGTAGTTTACAGAAACACCCCATATGTGGTCGTAAACTGCTGTACTGGCACACGGCAGGGCGCAGAAGGAAAGGAATGCCATACGATTTGTGGAAGGCAGATTTTGCTAGACTGGTTTTTGGGCACCATGTCCCATTTGAAGCCCCCCTGATGCACCCCTAGAGTAGAAACTCCATAAAAGTGACCCCATCTAAGAAACTACACCCCTCAAGGTATTTAAAACTGATTTTACAAACGTCGTTAACCATTTAGGTGTTCCACAAGAATCAATGGAATATAGAGATACAATTAAAAAATTTCACATTTTTGGCAGATTTTCCATTTTAATCCATTTTTTCCAGTAACAAAGCAAGGGTTAACAGTCAAACAAAACTCAATATTTATGGCACTGATCCTGTAGTTTACAGAAACACCCCATATGTGGTCGTAAACTGCTGTACGGGCACACGGCAGGGCGCAGAAGGAAAGGAATGCCATACGGTTTTTGGAAGGCAGATTTTGTTAGACAGCTTTTTTCAACACCATGTCCCATTTGAAGCCCCCCTGATGCACCCCTAGAGTAGAAACTCCAAAAAAGTGACCCCATTTTAGAAACTATGGGATAGGGTGGAAGTTTTGTTGGTACTAGTTTAGGGTACATATGATTTATGGTTGCTCTATATTACACTTTTTGTGAGGCAAGGTAACAAGAAATAGCTTTTTTGGCACTGTTTTCTTTTTTGTGTTATTTACAATATTCATCTGACAGGTTAGATTATATCGTATTTTTATAGAGCAGGGTGTCACGAACGCGGCAATACCTAATATGTATAATTTTTATTTATTTATGTAAGTTTTACACAATGATTTCATTTTTGAAACAAAAAAAATCATGTTTTAGAGCCATAGTTTTTTCAGTTTTTGGGTGATTATCTTGGGTAGGGTATGATTTTTGCGGGATGAGATGACGGTTTGATTGGCACTATTTTGGGGTGCATATGACTTTTTGATCGCTTGCTATTACACTTTTTTGATGTAAGGTGACAAAAAATGTTTTTATTTTTTTACGGTGTTCACCTGAGGCGGTCGATACGGACGTGGCGATACCTAATATGTATACTTTTATTTATTTATGTAAGTTTTACACAATAAGAGCTTTTTTAAAACCAAAAAAATAATGTTTTAGTGTCTCCATATTCTGAGACATAGTTTTTTTATTTTTGGGCGATTCTCTCAAGTAGGGGCTCATTTTTTGCGGGATGAGGTGACGGTTAGATTGGTACTATTTTGATGGGCGTACACCTTTTTGATCACTTGCTGTTGTACTTTTTGGAATGTAAGGTGACAAATTTTTATTTTTTACGATGTTCATCTGAGGGATTAGGTCAGTGATATGTTTATAGAGCTGGTCGATACGGACGCAACGATACCTAATATGTCTATATGTCTTTTCCCTATTTTTTTAACTATTTTTTTTACTTTCTTTTTGGAAAATGATGCATTTTTTTTTACTTGAAACTTTTAATTTTTTTGTAAAACTTTAATTTTATTAACTTTTTTCACTTTATTTTTTGTCCCACTATGGGACTTCAACATTAGAGGGTCTGATCCTTGTTTCAATACAGCACAATACATCTGTATTGTGCTGTATTGAACTGTTAGTGTCTTACACTGTACAACGCTAACAGTCTGCCTAGGAGACCCAGCCTGGGGACAGGGCCTCTTAGACTTCCGTAGTTAACAGGCCCCAAGCTTCGGAATGGCTTGGGGATGCCATGGCAGCGATCGAGTCCCCGCCACAGCACAGCGCAAACCTCCCATATGCAGCGGTCAGCGCTGACCGTGGCATATGAGGTGTTAATCTACCAGCATAGGCGTTATCGCCGATGCTGGTGGATGCAGCAGGAATCCCTCGGTCAGTAACCGGGGGGACCGCTGCTGCTGACAGGGGGGAACAACTCCAGGACGAGAGTGCTAAGTGCCGGCGTTTGAGGATGAGCCATCTCGTCCTGGGGCATTAAGGTGTTAAGATTACATCTGTAATTTGGCACATCTTAGACCACACCATTTTTCACTGAAGCCTTGACCCATTCCTACAAAGATATGCACCCTTTTTGGACTAGGTGCTTTTTTTTTTCTAAACCTAGATGTGCCAAATAACTTCAGATTTTGGTGCAATTTATGACATCATTTAGGTGCATTCATATTAGCAAAATTGCTTATGTTATAAGCTGTGAACTTCTTTGCTAAGGTTACTATAACCTCAAGGTCACTTCTAGCCCCCACCACCCTGGTCTGGTAAGGAATTTCTATAATTGCTAGGAAGACTGGTACGTGATTAACACCCACACTTAGGATTGGGGAGACGCTCCGGGCGTATAGCCAAGAGATGCTCATTTCAGATTGTGGTTTTAATGAGTTAATGATGTAAATGTTTAAGTACGTCTTCAGTTGGAAATGAATTTGCTTTATAACTCTGCTTCCTTTTTTCAACAAACTAGAGAAACTTGGTACATAGCATTGTGCGTGTGTATCAGTTATTCTCAGCGAGTGCACACACATTTTCTAATTGGGAATCCACCGCTCATCCAGCATTGGGGTCTTTGCCTTCACAGGGCCAGGGCTGCGTGAAAAACGCATAATATTGAACATGCTGCGATTTTCACTGAACGCACAAGTGATGCATGAAAAACAACACTCATGTACACAGACGCATTGAAATGAATGGGTCCGGATTAAGTGCAGGGGCGTCACGTATTGCACCCGCGCGGAAAACTTGCTCGTCTGAAAGGGGCCTTAAATAAAACAGGCAAGCAGTCCAAGCTAAATAGCCTTAAAATATATTACAAATTTGCAGAATTTTTCTAGCACACAAGTTTATTTGCATAAAATTCAAAATGCCTTTAATAATAGTCTAAGGGTCCTTTTACGTTGGCAAATGCTGTGACAGTAACAAGTGGCATTCGACAATATTTGTTCAAAAGTTGATCAGTGTTCCTTTGAAGTGCTTTTCACCCAATACAAGGTGGAAGGTGGCTCAGTGGTTAGCAGTGGTGCTTTGCAGTGCCAGGGTTCTAGATTCTCATAGAGTTTGTATGTTCTCCCTGTGCTTGTGTGGATTTCCTCCGGGTACTCCAGTTTCCCCCAACACTCCAAAGACATACTGATAGGGAACTTAGATTGTGAGCCCCATTGGGGACAGTGTGATGCAAATGTCTGGAAAGCGCTGCGGAATATAGTAGCGCTATAGAAGTGCATAAAATAAATAAGGGGAATAAACAATCATTATAACAACTGTTCATCCCCAATTCACTTTGCCTATTGTATTTGCAACACATGCCTTGGTTACTCAGGGTGATGTGCTCAGAATTATTTCAGGTGCCACAGGCTAGATGTTAACAACCAACAAGTGGTAGGCAATTAAAGAGTGCCGTGTTTGTGTGAGGGGAGGCGGGGCTTTAATTATTTAAACCTGGCTCTCCTGCCCCCACTTGTCGGTTCGAACGCTTTCGAATCGGCTCGTGGGTTGGTGCCAGAGAAGTGCTTGCGTCACTGGAGAATCGGGTGGTCGGCTGCGTCGGGCTCGTCGCTTCGGTGATTAGGTAGGCAGGGTGGCTGCACACCCGTCTCGCTATGTATAACATGGGGGGCTGCCGAGCGTGCCGCCGGCCCCCAGCCGCGCTGGCGACTGCCCCGCTCCAGGCACCCCGCTCCGCTCCAGGCCCCGCGCCAAGCACCCCCGCTCCCACGTGCAGCGTCCCCCAGGCGGGCACCCCTCATCTGTGGCTCAGCAGCGACGGGTCACACGTCCTCCGCATACCCAGGGCAGCGGTCACGCCGGCCGTCGGCTCCTCAGCACAGCTCACTGGCTTGCTGCACTCCAGCAGGCCCTGGCTTGATAGAGGGCGACACCTACAGGCCATACTGGTACTGCAGTCCAGGTGCAGGGCTCCTTGCTCAGGCACAGTGGCTAGGTACTAAGGCAGGACAGGAAAAAAAAAATATATATATAATATATTTGGGATATGTTTTAAGGATCAAATATAAAGAGGGCTCCAAAGAGGGGGGCTGGCCACGTCACTTGGCGCACGCAGCCGGGCCGCCCGCAAGCCCATACGGCGAGTCAGGGGGTTGGTTCGGGCGCAGTCGCAATAATCCGGCTGACAGCTAAGGAGCGGTGGCAGGAGTGAAGGGTCACCCAGCCACCAGTGCGCTCACTCACATGTCTGTCCTTGTTTATTCAGGTCCACAGGTAGTTGGCTAACTTACGATACTGTGGGGTTTGTGGCTGTCATGGCCGCCAGGTGAGTCAGGGGTGGTGCAGGCGTGGGCCAACCCCCTCCTTTTCTCCTGCATAGGCTTGGGGGACGGGGGATGGTGAACTATTATGTCCAGGCCTCTGGCGCATCTCTTACAGGGTGGCGCCTACAGTCGTGGCCTTTGGTGGGGGGGAAAGAAGTAAAAAAATAAAATAAAATAAAAAAATAAAAAAATAATGGTATAGATAGGAATGTTGCTTTGCCAGGTCTGTCACGACTACAGACTCCTTATAAGGCCCTGCCACGACTGCAGGCATCAGTCTGTCACGACTACAGACTCGTTATAAAGTCCTGCCACGACTGCAGGCATCAGTCTGTCACGAGTCACAGACCCGTTATAAAGCCCTGCCACGACTGCAGGCATCAGTCTGTCACGACTACAGACCCGCTCTAAAGCCCTGCCACGACTGCAGGCAACAGTCTGTCACGACTACAGACCCGCTCTAAAGCCCTGCCACGACTGCAGGCATCAGTCTGTCACGACTACAGACTCGTTATAAAGTCCTGCCACGACTGCAGGCATCAGTCTGTCACGACTACAGACCCGTTATAAAGCCCTGCCACGACTGCAGGCATCAGTCTGTCACGACTACAGACCCGCTCTAAAGCCCTGCCACGACTGCAGGCACAAATCCGTTACGACTACAGACTCGTTATAAAGCCCTGCCACGACTGCAGGCATTAGTCTGTCATGACCACAGATTCGTTATAAAGCCCTGCCACGACTGCAGGCATTAGTCTCATGTCAACAGACTCGTGAGGTAATACTACCACGTCTACAGACGATGGTCCGTTACCGCTACTCCCGATGTAGGGTCCCCTCACGACTACAGGGGCCAGTCGGTCACATCCACAGACTCGGTCGCACTCCCGTTGACTACAGGCACTGGGTGGGCATCTACAGGTAGTTGTGTCACGTCTACGCACACTGGTCATCCACGGCCTGGGGGTCAGCCTTCACGGTCACAGGTAGGTCCGGTCAGGCCTCAGTCTCCCAGCGGGTTCCAGTCACAATAAACAGCCCCTAGGTGGGGGCACTCCCGCACCGATGCATAATGCCAGGGAGCTGTGCGGCTCCCCACGCGGCACACGATTCAAACCGGCGGGAGCCGGGGCTCACGGTAAAGGAAGGGCTCCCTCTGATCCGGTGCACATTGCCACGGAGCGGCGCTGCTCCCCACGCGGTACGAGTGTCCAGCCGGCGGTGGGTCGGCTGAGGGGGGGGCTCCCCCGCACTGGTGCACTCTGCCAGGGAGCAGCGTGAGCTCCCCACGCGGCTGGGGCTAAAGGTGCAGGATACCGTTTCCCCGCTCCTCATCTTCAATAAAGTCTGGCACGGGCTGCCGTGCCGTTAGGTAGGCAGGGATCGGGGGAAGGAGTACTCGGCTCGGTCAGGGGGAGCAGATCATAGGCGGTGGCTGGCTTCCTGCTGCCGGCCGTACATAAGGTTCCAAGGGGGTTATTTAGGCACAGGATGTTAGTTAGTCCATGCAGGTGACCTGCGTTATACCATGCTCTTCGTGCTCGTACTCAGAGCTGTGCCCATACTGGAGCTGCGTAAGTGGTTTATAGTTTTATAAAAAAAATAAAAAATGTCAAACCAAAATTAGAGTCTCTCACGCATGCCTTCTCCGTTTTAGGTTTACACATATGACTCCGCCGTTAGAGGCTCTCACGCATGGCTTCTCCGTTTAGGTTACACATATGACTCCGCCATTAGAGTCTCTCATGCATGGCTTCTCCGTTTTAGGTGTACACATATGACTCCACCATTAGAGTCTCTCACGCATGGCTTCTCCGTGTTAGGTTTACACATATGACTCCGCCATTAGAGTCTCTCACGCATGGCTTCTCCGTTTTAGGTTTACACATACGACTCCTCCATTAGAGTCTCTCACGCATGGCTTCTCCGTTTTAGGTTTACACATATGACTCCGCCATCAGAGGCTCTCACGCATGGCTTCTCCGTTTTAGTTACACATATGACTCCGCCATCTGAGTCTCACGCATGGCTTCTCCGTTTTAGGTTACACATATGACTCCGCGATTAGAGTCTCTCACGCATGGCTTCTCCGTTTTAGGTTTACACGTATGACTCCGCCGTTAGAGGCTCTCACGCATGGCTTCTCCGTTTTAGTTACACATAGGACTCCGCCATCTGAGTCTCACGCATGGCTTCTCCGTTTTAGTTTTACACATATGACTCCGCCATTAGAGTCTCTCACGCATAGCTCCGCCATTAGTCTATCGCGTATGGCTTCTCCGGTTTAGGTTTACACAGATGACTCCGCCATTAGAGTCTCTCACGCACGACTTCTCCGTTTAGGTTTACACATATGACTCCGCCATTAGTCTCTCATGCATGGCTTGTCCGTTTTAGGTGTACACATATGACTCCACCATTAGAGTCTCTCACGCATGGCTTCTCCGTGTTAGGTTTACACATATGACTCCGCCATTAGAGTCTCTCACGCATGGCTTCTCCGTTTTAGGTTTACACATACGACTCCTCCATTAGAGTCTCTCACGCATGGCTTCTCCATTTTAGGCTTACACATATGACTCTGCCGTCAGAGGCTCTCACGCATGGCTTCTCCGTTTTAGTTACACATATGACTCCGCCATTGGAGTCTCTCACGCATAGCTCCGCCATTAGTCTATCGCGCATGGCTTCTCCGCTTTAGGTTTACACAGATGACTCCGCCATTAGAGTCTCTCACGCATGACTTCTCCGTTTAGGTTTACACATATGACTCCGCCATTAGTCTCTCATGCATTGCTTCTCCGTTAGGTTACACATATGACTCCGCCATTAGAGTCTCTCGCGCATGGCTTCTCAGTTTTAGGTTTACACATATGACTCTACCATTAGAGTCTCACGCATGGCTTCTCCGTTTAAAAAAAATAAAAAATAATAATAATAATAATAATTTTCCACTTTTTCTTTCAGGTTTGTCCAGGGGCAGATCGGTTGCCAATGCCAATTCCTCACCAGGCCCAGCTGTGCTGGGACTAGTCTCCTCATCTAACCATAGCTAACAGACTGATGGCCAATTCCTTGGCCAGTAATACTCTGAGGGCTTACAAGACAGCTTGGCGCCTGTTTCAGAAATATGAACACCTACCCGGCTTCTGGCCGGGGGCCTATCACTCACCTATTGGGCTTCGTCGGGTTTTTGCCACTCTCAATTAAACCTGTCCTATAGCACTGTTAACTATACCTGGCAGGTATTCAGCACATTCGGGTTTAGTTAACAGGTTCAGGGGTCGATCCTCTCTCGATCACAGGACATTCCTTCCACAGGGGCGCGGCCGCTGCGGCGTCCATGCATAAGGTACCAGTACATGTAATCAAACGGTTGGGTCGTTGGAGTTCCGCGTGTTCCATGCGTTATATCCCGGATCCTTAATACAAAATGTCACTGGCTTTCCGAGTTGTGGTTTTGTAGTTTCTGTTATCAAAGTCTTTCAAAACTCCTATGCATGGTTCTTTTGGCCCCTTTAGGCTACCCTTCGATAAGCAGTTCCGGCATAACTCTGCTGCTTCTAGGTAGGGGGGGGGGTTGCAGTATAGGCTTAGGTAGGGGACCCTCTCGTAATGAGCCGATCCGAGCACAAGTGGTAGGCAATTAAAGAGTGCCGTGTTTGTGTGAGGGGAGGCGGGGCTTTAATTATTTAAACCTGGCTCTCCTGCCCCCACTTGTCGGTTCGAACGCTTTCGACCCACCCAGAAGCCCTCCCTTCTTCTCAGGACTTATCATTGGTGTGGCCCCCTTTAGGCTACCCTTCGATAAGCAGTTCCGGCATAACTCTGCTGCTTCTAGGTAGGGGGGGGGGGGGGGGCAGTATAGGCTCAGGTAGGGGACCCTCTCGTAATGAGCCGATCCGAGCACAAATGAGAATGTTGATAGTTTGTTGGGTGTTTGGCAGCAGATTTAAATGGGCCTATTATGGGGAATGCTCATTCATGTTTGCAATACTTGGCCTGATCCTTGCCCCTTGTAAAATTACCCTTAGAATCTTTGAGGTTTAGGAGAAATATAGGTATATTGTAAGATGGAATATCACCTATAATTCTCATTACCAATCTTAGTAGCAGAAGAGTGAAATACTAAGCTTTTGAATTGAGATGTCTGAAAGGGGTTATGCAGGGGTTTTATATTGATAACCTATCCTCAAAATCAATATCTGATTGAAGGGGGTCCGACACTCGACACCCCCACAGATCAGCTGTTTGAAGAAGGCGGCGCTCCATGACGGGTGTCAGACCCCACCAATCAGATATTGATGACCTATCCTCAGGATAGGTCATCAATATAAAACCCCTGTACAAACCCCTTTAACATATACAGTTGTTGAAAAAAATTAAAATGTTTTCTTTAACTAACCTCAGGAATCTTCGGAGGTGGCTTTCGTACTTTTACCTCTGGAACTTTCTCCTTCAGAAAAATAGTTTCTACATCTAAAGTTCCAATGAGGGTATTTGGCCTTAAAGTGAAAGGTTGCTGTGACATTCCGGAGCGCACCTCAAGAGTATGTTGAGTAGGATTCAAGTGATGTTGGCTGCACAGGTCCACCAATAAGTCCATCACTGCTTTACTAGAAAAATATATAAAAGTTTTTTTTAGCTATTTTACAGTAAAAATATAATTACATTTTAATGGGGTTTTTCGAGAGATTGACATTGATGACCTATCCTCAAGATACTGTAAGTCTTCAATATCTGATCTGCAGGACCACCACTGATCAGCTGTTTGAAGAGGTCATGGTGCTCTAGTGAGCATACCAAGCATATCTACGTACATAGCATAGTGACTGTACTTAATATCGCAGCCCAAGTCCATATATGTGAATGGGATTGAACTGTGCCTAGGCAATGAGACCAATGAATGTGAAGTCAATGGCCTAAAAAGAGGCTGCAGCGCTCACATAGCACCCTAGTCTTTTCAAACAGCTGATTGGCGGGGGTGCCAGGCAGACTCCCACCGATGGGATATTGATCACCTATCCTTAGGACAAATCATTAATATTATACTCTGGGAAAACCCCTTGAAAAAACAGGTTTGTGTTTGAATCTCATTGACTCATAATGGATCCAACAATGTTCTGTTTTCATGGCAACATAGCACTGCACAGTATTGTTGCCATTAAAAGGAATGGAAAGTCACTGGAATGGAGAATGCCATTAGTGTGAACAAAGCCTTAGACTACTTTCACACTAATGTTTTTGCTGGATCCTTCAAGGTTCAGCAAAAACGCTTCTGTTACTGATAATACAACCATCTGCATCCGTTGAACGGATCCGGTTGTATTATCTTAAACATGATAGATCCGTTATGAACACGATTGAAATGGGGGACGGGTCCGTTTTCTATTGTGTCAGATCGTGTCAGAGAAAACGGATCCGTCCCAATTGACTTGCATTGTGGGTCATGACGTCTTTCTCCGCATCCCATGACAGAAAGCAAACCGCAGCATGCTGTGGTTTGATCTCCGGTATGAGAACGGAACGGAATACATTTTGGAGCATTCCGTTCTGTTCAGTTACGTTTTGTCCCCATTGACAATGAATGTGGATTAAACTGAAGCCTTTTTATTTCCAGTATTGAGCCCCTATGACGGATCACAATGCTGGAAATATTAACGCTAGTGTGAAATTACCCTTACTCAAACAGAAAAAAATAATCCAAATGTTCATCCACTGATACACACTCAGGGGGAGATTTATCAAACTGGTGTAAAGTAGAACTGTCTTAGTTGCCCATAGCAACCAATCAGATTCCGTCTTTCATTTTTCACAGCTCCTTGGTGGAATCGGATTGGTTGCTGTGCCAGTTTGATAAATCTCAGATTTCACCTTTGATTGGTTGCTATGGGCAACTAAGACAGTTCTACTTTACACCAGTTTGATAAATCTCCCCCTGAGTGTGTATCAGTGGACTTATGTATTACATTTGGATCATTTTTTTCTGCACACGGCCAATGTGGGTCCATGGCTGTATTGCTGTAATCACGGATGCGAACCCATTCACTTGAATGGGTCCGCAATCACAAAGATGCGGAACAGAAGCACGGATCGGAACATCACGGAATGCTTCCGTGTTGTTTTTGGCCGTGCCTCCGCACCGCAAAAAAATATTCAGTTCTATTTTTTTGTGGTGCGGACGGATCACTGACCCATTCAGGTTGAATGGGTCTGGATCCGTCCCAGCCGTCGCATGAATGTTGCCCGTGCATTGGGGACCACAAATTGCGGTACCCAATGCACGGAACGGCCCCACAACAACCGTGTGCAAGAGACCTTAGGGTCCAGATTGCTGTAGATCAGAAGTTTGAAGAGAGTGTTAGAAGGAGGTATATATTTATATTCACTGCCTCTTGTTTTATCTATAATACCATCTGAAATCTATATGCAGAAATCATATTGCACTGTACTGTTTCCCCACTTTGATCCCTAACAGATTAGATCAAAGTAAGAAGGTATTAAAGTACATAAAGTAGCCTCTTTAACATAATACAATTTTTTATAGAAAACCTAATCCAGCAAATGTGGTTCAGTATACAGAAGTTGTGCTCCTGCATTAATGCGGTATTATTATTGGAATTAGGCCTCATGCACACGGCTGTTGCCCGACCAATTGGTCTTGTCTGTCTCTGGTTAGCTGTATGTGAGAGGATGCACAGTGCTCTGAGGCAATGGGGGAAGTTATCTGCATTCTGGTCTTGCTTGCTAATTGGGTTGCTAAGGGCTGAATACAGACATCAGAAAGGTAAAATTAACTGACAAATAAAGCTTAATGAATATCTTCCCTTCAGCATCACATATGTTAGGAATTTAATTTATGGTAGTTAAATGGCAGTTACACTTTAATTATCGTATATTTTACATTCTTCAAAGTAGTCATACTTTGCATTGAGAAAGTTCATAGACCTTGCAGGGAAATTTCCCCAGGGGGCCACCCAAGCCCTCCTCTCTTCTGCTGACCAGGTATATAATGAGCTTTCAGCGGTAATTAATGTTGTGAGAATCGACCGCACCGCACATGTCCTGCTGAACTCAACAGCATCTCACCTCCTAAGCCCCTTGCTTCATATCTTAAACAGAGACAACTGGAGGAGGACAGACTATGACAGCTGTTGATTGCCACCACAGACGGACAGCTTTTGGGGCTGCGCTGTGTTATAAGGTTCTGATAGGACGGTATTTTGCGCCGTGGAATTGCTGACCCCGTCTACAAGTGTTGCCCCATCTTCTGTCAATTTTGACCCATCTACAACATGGGACCGCATTTATTTTTTATTTTTTTCGAGGGAACTTTAAGCCACCAGTCCACCCCTGAGAAAATTGGATATACTCATGGTATTCTCTTAACCAACTTTATGAGGTATGGCAGCTACAAGAGACATATTTGCATAGGATATAAACATCCAATGGGTGAATGTTTATCTTTGGCAGCTGTACGCTAATCATGCAGCTGTCGAGCAGGCTGCCCGCTGTCAGTGACAGAAGGGCAACCCAGAGAAAAGGCAGGGACAATTCCCAGGTGTCCCTGCCTTCTAGATCGCTTTATGCGCTTCCTGTCACGATACGGTGGTCATGTGAAAGCTGGGGAGAGTGCAGGAGCTGTTGGGTCTTTCACAGACCACGATCAGCTCTGCACTGAGGCTGTACAGCATTGTGTTCTGCTGTACAGCTTCTCTGGGGACTGTATTTCCACTGTAACTGGGGCTACTATGTCAGCCCCAGTTACAAGAGAAATCAAGAGTAAAAAAGAAAAAGAAGTTAAATGTCCCCCAGAGGTCTTGTAGGACCTTATGGGGGATGCAAAGTGTAAAATAAAAAATTAAGTGTTTTAAAAAATTAAAATAAAAAAAGGTTTCACATGTAAAAAAAAAAAAAGATTGGTATTGCCGCGTCCTTAATGACCGGCTCTATAAATATAATCGCATGGACCACCCCATCTGAAAAACACCATAAAAAAATATAAACTGTCAAAAAAAAAATCCATTTTTGTCACCTTACATCACAAAAAGTGCAACACCAAGTGATCAAAAAGGCGTACCAATGAAACCGTCACCTCATTCCGCAAAAAATGAGCCCCATCATAAGAAAAAAACTATTGCTCTCGGAACATGGATACATTAAAACATCAATTTTTTGTTTCAAAAATTCTATAATTGTGTTAAAGTGAAATAAATAAAAAAAAGTATACATATTAGGTATTGCCGTATCTGTAACAACCGGCTGTTTAAAACTATCACATGACCTAACCCCTCAGGTGAAAACTGCAAAAAAAGCTATTTTTTGTCACCTAACATCACATTAAGTGCAACACCAAGCGATCAAAAAGGCGTGTGCCCCCCAAAATAGTACCAATCAAACCGTCACCTCATCCTGCAAAAATGAGATCCTAACTAAGACAATCGATAAAAAAAATTAAAAAGCTATGGCTTACAGACTATGGAGACACTAAAACATCATTTTTTGTTTCAAAAATGCTATTATTGTTTAAAACTTAAATAAATAAGAAAACGTATACCGTACATATTAGGTATTGCCACGTCCTCCACAAAGTGTAATAATGAATGATCAAAAAAATCCTTCCAGAAAAAAACAAGCCCCTGCACAAGCTGATCGGCAGAAAAATAAAAATAAAGTAAGAAACTGGAGACACAAAAACATAATTTGTTTTTAAAAAATGCTTAATTAAGTAAAACTGAAATAAAGAAAGTAGAAATATTTGATATCATTGCATCCGTAACAACCGCCATTTTTTAGTTACCTTGCCTCACAAAAAACATAATATAGAGCAAATAAAAATCATATGTACCCCAAAATAGTACCAATAAAACTGGCCCCTTATCCCCTAGTTTCCAAAATGGGGTCCCTTTTTGGGAGTTTCTACTGTAAGGGTGTATCGGGGGGGGGGGGGGGATTTTAAATGGGACATGGCATCTAAAAAACTGTTCAGCAAAATCTGCCTTCCAAAAACCATACAAAGCTCCTTTTCTTCTCTTCTGCGCCCTGCCGTGTGCCCTTACATCAGTTTACGACCACGTGGGGTGTTTATGTAAACCGCAGAGTCAGGGTAATAAATATTGAGTTTTGTTTGGCTGTTAACCCTTGATGTGTTAAAGAAAAAAATTAATTAAAATGGAAAATCTGCCAAAAAAGTGAAATTTAGAAATGTAATTTCCATTTTCCTTTAATTTTTGTCGAACAACTAAAGCAGGCATCCTCAAACTGTGGCCCTCCAGCTGTTGCAAAACTACAACTCCCAGCATGCCCGAACAGCTTACAGGTATCAGCCTACAGCAGGGCATTGTAGGAGTTGTAGTTTTACAACAGCTGGAGGGCCGCAGTTTGAGGATGCCTGAACTAAAGGGTTAACAACATTTGTAAAATCAGTTTCTAAGAACTTGAGGGGTGTAGTTTCTACAATGGGTCATTTCCACTATGTAAGCCCCACAAAGTGACTTCAGACCTGAACTGGTCCTTAAAAAGTGGGTTTTGGCAATTTTCAAAAAAAAATGTAAGAACTGCTTCTAAAATTCTAAGCCTTCTAACGTCCTAAAAAAATAAAATGACAATTACAAAATGATGCAAACAAGTAGACATATGGGGAATGTTAAGTAATAAATATTTTATGAGGTATGACTTTCTGTTTCAAAGGCAGAGAAATTGAAATTTTTAAAATTGTGAATTTTTCTACATTTTTGGCATTTTGGATTATTTTATAAATAGAGATGAAATATATTGACTCAAATGTACCACTGTCTTGAAGAACAATTTGTCAAGAGAAAACAATCTCAGAATGGCTTGGATAAGTAAAAGCGTTACAAAGTTATTATCACATAAAATGACACGTGTAAGATTTGCTAAATTAAGCCTGGTCAGAAGGGAGTAAATGGCCCAGATGTGAAGTGGTTAAAGAAGCACTTGGCTGCATTTCCTTAAGGCCTCTTTCACATGAGCGAGACGGATTAGGTCCGAATGCGTTCAGGGTGCGTTCACCACTTTGCAAACAAGTTCAATCAGTTTTGTCTGCGATTGCGTTCAGTTCTTCAGTTTTTCCATGCGGGTGAAATGCGTTTTGATGCCTTTTTCATGCGTGTGATAAAAAACTGAAGGTTTACAAACAACATCTCTTAGCAACCATCAGTAAAAAACGCATTGCATATGCACTTGCTTGCATTCACCTCTATAGGGCCAGGGCTGTGTGAAAAACGCAGAACAGAGAACATGCAGCGTTTTTCACGCAATGCAGAACTGATACGTGAATTTTTTTTACACAGACTCGCATCGCACCCGTGTGGAAAACTCGCTTGTGTGAAAGGGGCCTAAGGGCTCATTCACACGACCGTGCCAGTTTTATGCGGTCCGCAAATTGTGCCCGTGTGCCTTCCATAATTTGAAGAACGGAACAGTAGGCCTATTATAGAAATGCCTATTCTTGTCCGCAAAACGGACAATAGGACAGGATTCATAACTTTTGCGGGGCCACAGAACGGAGCTGTCCGCATCTTTTGTGGACCCATTGAAATGAATGGTTCCATATACGGACCGTATGCGGAAAGCAAAATACGATTGTGTGAAAGAGCCCTAACTGTCCAGTCCAACTCATCCTACACAATCTCTAATAGGTTTATGTTAAGGAATTAGGGAGGCCAAATCATCTGACACAGCACTCCATCAACATGACAATGATTCCAAGCACAATGGTAAATTGACACATATGTAAGTCAACATACAAAAAGCAACACCATAGAGATGCTGTAAACAACAGTGGGTTAACATGTCTTTAAAATGGTAATAAGGTGATAAACACCTACCGAATACATTTACCTCAAGTTATTATTAGGCCTCATGCACATGACCGTATGTATTTTGCCGTCCAGCTGGCCCCTAATAGAACAGTACTATCCTTGTCCGTAATGAGACTTATAATGCGTAATGCGTAATAAGACTTGTTCTATTTTTTTCGGAAAGGAAATACGGACATACGGAAAAGGAATGCACATGGAGTAACCAGTTTTTTTTGGAGAACGCATTGAAATGAATGGTTCTGTAAACGGGCTGCAAAAAAACGGAAGGAACACACAAGGAAAATATGTTTATGTGCATAAGGCCTTACTAAAAGTGGTTCTACATGTTATTGAATTATAGCCTTGAACAAACTGCATAAGCATATAAACTATACAGTCTAAAGTACATGGACACTCCTCCTAATGATTAAGTTCAGGTATTTCAACCACACCCATTGCAAACAGATATATGAAATGAAACACATAGCCATGAAATCCCCACACACAAACATTGATAATAGTATGGGTTGTTCTGAAGAGCTCAGTGACTATATGTCCCCTTTCACACGAGCGAGTTTCCTGTGCGGGTGCAATGAGTGAAGTGAATCCGGACCCATTTATTCCAATGCATCTGTGTACATGAGCATTGTTTTTAACGCATGTCTTGTGCGTTGCGTGAAAATCGCAGCATGTTCTATATTCTGCGTTTTTCACGCAGCCCTGGCCCCATAGAAGTGAATGGGGCTGCGTGAAAAACACATTGCATCCGCAAGCAAGTGCGGATGCAGTGTGTTTTTCACTGATGGTTGCTAAGAGATGTTGTTTGTAAACCTTAATTTGTTTATCTCGAGCGTGAAAAACGCATCAAAACGCATTGCAACCGCACAGAAAAAACTGAACAACTGAACGCAATCGCAGACAAAACTGACTGAACTTGCTTGCAAAATGGTGCGAGTTTACCTGAACGCATCTGGACCTATACCGTCACGCTCGTGTGAAAGAGGCCTACAGGTCCTTCTAAAAAAATTAGCATATTGTGATAAAGTTAATTACTTACTTTTCTGTAATGTACTGATAAACATTAGACTTTCATATATTTTAGATTCATTACACACCAACTGAAGTAGTTCAAGCCTTTTATTGTTTTAATATTGATGATTTTGGCATACAGCTCATGAAAACCCAAAATTCCTATCTAAAAAATTAGCATATTTCATCCGACCAATAAAAGAATAGTGTTTTTAATACAAAAAAGGTCAACCTTCAAATAATTATGTTCAGTTATGCACTCAATACTTGGTCGGGAATCCTTTTGCAGAAATGACTGCTTCAATGCGGCGTGGCATGGAGGCAATCAGCCTGTGGCACTGCTGAGGTGTTATGGAGGCCCAGGATAGCGGCCTTAAGCTCATCCAGAGTGTTGGGTCTTGCGTCTCTCAACTTTCTCTTCCCAATATCCCACAGATTCTCTATGGGGTTCAGGTCAGGAGAGTTGGCAGGCCAATTGAGCACAGTAATACCATGGTCAGTAAACCATTTACCAGTGGTTTTGGCACTGTGAGCAGGTGCCAGGTCGTGCTGAAAAATGAAATCTTCATCTCCATAAAGCTTTTCAGCAGATGGAAGCATGAAGTGCTCCAAAATCTCCTGATAGCTAGCTGCATTGACCCTGCCCTTGATAAAACACAGTGGACCAACACCAGCAGCTGACATGGCACCCCAGACCATCACTGACTGTGGGTACTTGACACTGGACTTCAGGCATTTTGGCATTTCCCTCTCCCCAGTCTTCCTCCAGACTCTGGCACTTTGATTTCCGAATGACATGCAAAATTTGCTTTCATCCGAAAAAAGTACTTTGGACCACTGAGCAACAGTCCAGTGCTGCTTCTCTGTAGCCCAGGTCAGGCGCTTCTGCCGCTGTTTCTGGTTCAAAAGTGGCTTGACCTGGGGAATGCGGCACCTGTAGCCCATTTCCTGCACACGTCTGTACACAGTGGCTCTGGATGTTTCTACTCCAGACTCAGTCCACTGCTTCCGCAGGTCCCCCAAGGTCTGGAATCGGTCCTTCTCCACAATCTTCCTCAGGGTCCGGTCACCTCTTCTCGTTGTGCAGCGTTTTCTGCCACACTTTTTCCTTCCCACAGACTTCCCACTGAGGTGCCTTGATACAGCACTCTGGGAACAGCCTATTCGTTCAGAAATTTCTTTCTGTGTTTTACCCTTGCTTGAGGGTGTCAATGATGGCCTTCTGGACAGCAGTCAGGTCGGCAGTCTTACCCATGATTGCGGTTTTGAGTAATGAACCAGGCTGGGAGTTTTTAAAAGCCTCAGGAATCGTTTGCAGGTGTTTAGAGTTAATTAGTTGATTCAGATGATTAGGTTAATAGCTCGTTTAGAGAACCTTTTCATGATATGCTAATTTTTTTAGATAGGAATTTGGGGTTTTCATGAGCTGTATGCCAAAATCATCAATATTAAAACAATATTAAGGCTTGAACTACTTCAGTTGTGTGTAATGAATCTAAAATATATGAAAGTCTAATGTTTATCAGTACATTACAGAAAATAATGAACTTTATCACAATATGCTAATTTTTTGAGAAGGACCTGTATATGTGGCACTGTGGTCAGATATCACCTTTGCCACAGGACAGTTTGTGAAATTTCTGACTTGCTAGATCTGCCCAGGTCACAACTACATATAAGTGCTATTACTGTGAAGTAGGGGAATCCAAGAATATCAGAACAGCAGCTCATCTATGAGACAATGCAAAGGGTCACCTATTAATGAAGCATAGTGCAAACTGTAACATTTGGTGGAGGGGGTATAATGGTATGGGTTGTTTTTCAGGGTCGGGCTAGGCACCTTATTTCTGCTACATCATACAAAGGAACTTTAGACAACTGTATGCTTCCAACTTTATTACTACAGTTTGGGGAAGGTCCTTTTCTGTTCTAACATGAAACTTAGTGCACCTGAGCAGAAAGTGATGTCCATGCAGACCTTTTTTAATGAGTATGGTGTGGAAAAACTTTAGTGGCCTGCACAGAGCCCCGACCTCAACCCTCAGTCATCTTTGTGATGAACTTAAACAACCAATTTCTAGCCAGACCTTCTCATCCAACATCAGTGCCTGACCTCACAAGTTTTGGCTAAATGGGCACAAATTCCTAAACATACACTCCAAATATCTTGTGGAAAGCCTTCCCAGAAAAGTGGAGGATGTAATAGGAAAAAGTCTATATTAGTGCCAATAATTTTGGAATGAGAAGTCTAAAAAGCTCATACAGATGAGAGTCAGGGTGTTGAGGTAATTTTGTTCATATAGTGTGTTGTGGGGTTTCACTCAGGTAGACAGAATTAGCGGACGCAGTATAGAGGCAACAACAAGTTCTTTGGATCAAACAGTTCAGTGTTTTATTCACACTTTAGGCAAGTAACAAAACAAGCAGTCATAAACAAGCAAAAAGTCACCTTGCGGTGTAGGTGGTAAAATCACACCATGCAGCAATTCTGCCTCAAAGAGTCCTTGAGCATAGAAGAATCAACCTGTTTTCACTCCAAACAGGTAGCAAGGCTTCATCCAGACACAAGGCTCCCAGATCCCAACACAGAGACCTTGCTTTTGAGCCCAGCTGCCTATTTAAGGACAGTCAGGTGCTGCCAAAACCCGGACCGACACTTAAAATCCAGTCCGGTATTTGAGCTCATCTGGCTGTAAATCAGACCAGCAGGAGGAAAATACCTGTTTTCCCAGACCAAACCTCTCACTGTGTCACATACACCCCCCCCCTTTGTTCAACCCTGAGGGGGTGAACACATGCCCGACAGTGTACCCGGGACAGGGCATCCGCGTTTCCCTGTAACCGGCCTGCCCTGTGTTCCACCGAAAACTGAAAGTTTTGTAGGGAGAGAAACCATCGGGTGACTCGGGCATTTCTGTCCTTGGCCTGGCTCATCCACTTGAGAGGGGAGTAGTCAGTCACCAGGCGGAATTTTCTCCCGAATAAATAATAGCAGAGAGATTCTAGTGCCCACTTGATAGCCAGGCACTCTCTCTCCACTAAACTATATCAGGTCTCAGCTGGAGTGAGCTTATGGCTGAGGAAGACAACGGGATGCTCCTACCCGTTGACTTCCTGAGACAGCACAGCACTGAGGCCTACTTAGGAGGCATCGGTCTGTACTATAAATTCCCTTTTGAAGTCAGGCATCACCAAAACTGGGGACTCGCACAGGGCCGACTTCAAAGCAAAGAAAGCCTCTTCCGCCCGATCATCCCAGCGAACCATCGTTGACTTGTGTCCATTCAAGAGTCCTGTCAAGGGCGCGGCTACAGTAGTAAAGTGGGGAACAAACCTCATGTAATAGCCCACCATTCCCAGGAATGACTTTATTTGCCTAGTGGTGACAGGTCGGGGCCAATTCCGTATCTCCTCTATTTTGTTCACTTGGGGTTTGATGACTCAGCCCCCAATGACATACCCCAGTCTCTTCTAACCCTATCGCATATTTTTTTGGGTTAGTGGTTAGGCCAGCTTTCCGAAGGGAGTCCACTACAGCCTGCACTTTGAGTGGGCACCATTAACTGCCAGAAACTTATTAACAACCTACAACTAGCTCACAACTAGTGATTGCAGATGGCTGAGTGTGGATTGCAGCAGAGATCATTGAAAGTTAAGTGTTTGTATTCTAGTACTGCCATTATTCTAGTACTGCCATTTAAACCTTTTTTTTTTTTTTCTCTGCTTAATTAAGGGGAGTGCCCTGGGCAACCAGGTGCTATAAATTGACCCACTAAAACTCTCTAGAGCCTGCTCTTCCTTGGGCTTGCTCTACTAAGTGGGCTTCTTATTAAGTGGAGTTAAAAAAACAAGGAGTTCTAGTGCTGTGTGTGGTTTTGTGGGAGTGATTGCAGGTGGCTGAGTGTGGATTGCAGCAGAGATCATTGAAAGTTAAGTGTTTGTATTCTAGTACTGCCATTTAAACCTTTTTTTTTATTTATTTTTTTCTCTGCTTAATTAAGGGGAGTGCCCTGGGCAACCAGGTGCTATAAATTGACCCACTAAAACTCTCTAGAGCCTGCTCTTCCTGGGGCTTGCTCTACTAAATGGGCTTCTTATTAAGTGGAGTTAAAAAAACAAGGAGTTCTAGTGCTGTGTGTGGTTTTGTGGGAGTGATTGCAGGTGGCTGAGTGTGGATTGCAGCAGAGATCATTGAAAGTTAAGTGTTTGTATTCTAGTACTGCCATTTAAACCTTTTTTTTTTTTTTTTTTTTTTTCTCTGCTTAATTAAGGGGAGTGCCCTGGGCAACTAGGTGCTATAAATTGACCCACTAAAACTCTCTAGAGCCTGCTCTTCCTGGGGCTTGCTCTACTAAGTGGGCTTCTTATTAAGTGGAGTTAAAAAAACAAGGAGTTCTAGTGCTGTGTGTGGTTTTGTGGGAGTGATTGCAGGTGGCTGAGTGTGGATTGCAGCAGAGATCATTGAAAGTTAAGTGTTTGTATTCTAGTACTGCCATTTAAACCTTTTTAATTTTTTTTTTTTTTTTTTTCTCTGCTTAATTAAGGGGAGTGCCCTGGGCAACCAGGTGCTATAAATTGACCCACTAAAACTCTCTAGAGCCTGCTCTTCCTGGGGCTTGCTCTACTAAGTGGGCTTCTTATTAAGTGGAGTTAAAAAAACAAGGAGTTCTAGTGCTGTGTGTGGTTTTGTGGGAGTGATTGCAGGTGGCTGAGTGTGGATTGCAGCAGAGATCATTGAAAGTTAAGTGTTTGTATTCTAGTACTGCCATTTAAACCTTTTTAATTTTTTTTTATTTTTTTCTCTGCTTAATTAAGGGGAGTGCCCTGGGCAACCAGGTGCTATAAATTGACCCACTAAAACTCTCTAGAGCAGGGGTGCACAACCTATTTTGGTCTGAGGGCCGCATTGTCGCATTGTTCTGTCTCCTGGGGCCACAAAAAAAAATTGAGCTGCTTAAACTGTAAAAGTTTACTGCATGAAAACTATAACTTGTTTTGCATCATTAATATTTAGTATACATTGATGCATTCAAATAGCAATACCACACAGGAGCAGATGGAGCAGTTGATTATGAACGGTTCCTTCCCAATAACTGCCTGCTCATCAGTTGAGGTGAAAAGCTTCATTTACATTGCTACTACCATCTCTCATCCTCATACAGATTCATTGTTTCTGGACAGCAGAACTTTGTTCGCAGATTTAATGTGCTGCATGACAGATCAATTCACCCAATCGGCAGCACACTTACATAGGCCGATTATCAGGAACAAGCATTTTTAGTAACATTTGTACCTGATAACCTACAATCAGGCTGTGTAAACCCGCCATTGGATTGCCAATTAATTCATACTACAATTTTCATGCACACTGCAAGTTTTGAATGGCACAGAGGCCTACTAAAAAGCCATGAAAAATATGAGAAAATTCCTCATAACAGGATTGAAAGTACAAATATATGCTGTGTTATGCAGTTTATTTATGTATCCTGCTCACAATAAACAGAACAAGGTTTACCTACCAGTAACAGTTAAATAACACATACTGCACAGTACAGTACTACATAAATGATTAGTAAAATAAACTTTAGGACTGTAAATATAAAAGCAACTGGGTGTTGATTTCAGCAAATTTTTAGTTTGTGAAAGAGGAGTTAGTGTGATTTCTGGGGTTGCATATTTTTTGCAAGTTTTTGGATGTTGGGTCTCAGCTCAGATGTGGCTAGTTGCAGAATTGACTGAAGATTCTCATTAGTAAGTCTGCTCCTAAATTTTGATTTGCTAATGTTCATAATAGAAAATGCCTGCTCGCAAGAGTATGTTGACCCAAACAGGCAGGCATAAATAGCTGCTCTTTCACACAATTTGGGATATTCATCTCCTGGCACACATTTATAGAAGTTAAGTAAATCCCCTTCCTTAAACTTGTTTCGTAGACTGTCACATGACTGAAGATCAATGAGTTCCAGTTGGAATTCTGGGGGTGCTTCATCAGGAATAACTGAAAATGGGTCTGCAAACATTTCAAAACCCTTTTTCTCATTTTTAAAATCAGTGAAGCGGTGCTCAAATATAGACTGGAGATGTGCAAGTTTTGCGACATACTCAGACATGTTTGCGCCACTGACAAATTTTTGTCTGCATGCTGGGAAATGCACAAGATTGCCATTTTCAAGGTGAGATTGGAACAATTTTAGTTTGGATTGAAATGCAAAGATATAGTTACAAAGATTACTAACAAACTGATTTTTCCCTTGTAATTTTGCATTCAGTGCATTCAGATGTTGTGTGATATCTACCAAGAAAGCAAGGTCACACAGCCACTTGTCATCTTGTAGTTCTTCAACTATTTTATCCTTCCGAACAAGAAATAATTTTATTTCTTCCAACAATTCAAAAAAACGTTGCAAGGTTTTCCCCCGGCTCATCCACCTTACTTCTGTATAAAAAACTAGGTCCTGATATTCAGCATCAATCTCTTCTAGAAAAGATTTAAACTGCCGATGGTTAAGTCCTCGCGATTTTATGAAGTTGACAACACTGACAACAACTTTCATTACATTTTCAAATCCAAGCTCTTTTCCACACAGGGATTGTTGGTGGATGATGCAATGAAACTGAATCAGTTGGTGCTTGTGCTCGCCAAGGTGCTGCCTTAACAGAGAAACCATACCACTTTTGGAGCCTATCATGGCTGGAGCTCCATCAGTAACAATTCCAACTAGCTTACTTAAATCTAGATCCATCTTGGCACATAATTCCAATATACCGCTTAACAAATCACTTCCCTTTGTTTGCCCTTGAAATGAGATCATTCCAAGTAATCCCTCAAAAATATAAAAATCTGTGGTGATCCCCCGAATAAAAACCAGTAGTTGAGCAGTGGAACTGATATCTGTTGACTCATCTGCCGCCAGAGAAAAGAAAATACATTTTTTTTGCCTTTTCTTCTGTCTGTCCTGAAACATCTGCAGCCATATCAGCAATCCTGCGTTGAACAGTCATACGACTGAGGCTAATAGATTCAAATTTTTTAACAGACTCTGGGCATAGTTTCTGTGAAGAAACAATGAGGCACTTTTTTACAAAGTCACCATCTGTGAATGGTCTAGAAGACTTTGCAATCAATTCTGATATTTCATAACTAACTTCCATAGCCATTTCACTTTCTTTAGATATCTTGGTGAACATAGTCTGCTGTACAGTTAGGCTGCGCTGTAAAGATAAGATCTTTTGTTTGCGCAATTCTCCCTTACATTGCTCAAAATTGGAATGTTTGGTTTCGTAGTGCCGCTTAACATTGAATTCCTTCGGCACTGCAACTACACTTTTGCAAATTAAGCAAACTAGCTTTCCTCTTTCTTCAATAAAGAAGAATTTTTCTGTCCAGGTCTCAGTTAAATTTCCTGTTCTCATCTGCAATTTTTCTCTTCTTTGCACTGCCTGCAGCATCCATTTTAGGTATGTGCAGCAAAGACCCTTAGCTGTCTCAGATCTGTGAAAAACATATCACATAGGTTGAGGAACAGGAAAATTTATAATGTAACTCATTTTTATTTTTTTTTGTACTGTATCAGGGCAGTGATATTGACCATTTTTATAATATACTTTAATTACTGAAATTGTCTATTATAAAAATAGCTCTAAAGTGGCCCATTTTGAGCCTTAGCAGCGCTCCTCTGTCTTCTGTTTACATAACAGTGGAGACGCGCTCAACACTGACTGTGTGATGTAAGCAGAAGACAGAGGAGCGTTGCTAAGGCTGAGAAAGGGCCACTTTAGAGCTAATTTTCTAATAGAAATGTACAATTTAAAGTTTATAACAAAAATGGTTAGTATCACTGCCCCGATACATTACAAAAATAAAATGACAGTTACATTTTAAACTTTCAGATAAGGTTTAACTGTGCACTAATTAATGACATGATAACCTTAAACTAGGGAATCTGTCACCTAGTTTGAGCATATTAAACTGTTAACATAGCAATCTTCAATAAACTACCTTCATTCCAGCATGGGTCTTCTTTCTTTTATTCAAGTTGTCATTTTGATAAAAAAGCTATTTTTCAAATATGCTAATTAACCTTCAAGGTGCCCAGAGGGGCGTTATTCCTCTCCTCTAGTGCCCAGTAAGGCCCCCCTGCAGTGCCCAGCCGGCCTTTATTTCAAGCCCAGCACGCCTCCTCATAAATAAATGTACTCCCACAGCCGAGCCGAACGGCGCCGCCCCCTTCGCTACGTCATATAATTTATTCACCTCACGATCCTTGCATCCTCCTTCCATGCCCATGAAATCTCGCGCAGCCACAGTATCCCCGCCTGTCCGTGAGGGCAACAGCCTCAATAGTGTCACTGGGCATGCGCAGAGCCCAGTGACATAATCAGAGCGCTCTTGCCTCTGCGGCTGCGCGAGATTTCATGGGCATGGAAGGAGGATGCAATGATCGTGAGGTGAATAAATTATATGATGTAGCGGAGGGGGCGGCGCCGTTCGGCTCGGCTGTGGGAGTACATTTATTTATGAGGAGGCGTGCTGGGCTTGAAATAAAGGCCGGCTGGGCACTGCAGGGGGGCCTTACTGGGCACTAGAGGAGAGGAATAACGCCCCTCTGGGCACCTTGAAGGTTAATTAGCATATTTGAAAAATCGCTTTTTTATCAAAATGACAACTTGAATAAAAGAAAGAAGACCCATGCTGGAATGAAGGTAGTTTATTGAAGATTGCTATGTTAACAGTTTAATATGCTCAAACTAGGTGACAGATTCCCTTTAATAGCTTACTTTCGCACATCTCAATACCGGAGGAAAACACTTCAGTTTTGTCCCCATTCATTGTTAATGGGGACAAAACTGAATTGAAGGGATTTGAGTGCACCAGAATGCATTCCGTTCTGTTTCATTGCGTTCAGCGTCTTGGGATGCAAAGCAAGACGGATGTAAGTCAATGGGGATGGATCTGTTTTCTCAGAGACAATAGAAAATTGATCCATCCCCCATTGACTTTAAATGGAGTTCATGACGGAGCCGTCTTGGCTATGTTAAAGATAATACAACCGGATCCGTTCATAACAGATGCAGATGGTTGTATTATCATGACAAAAGTGTTTTTACTGATCCATGACGGATCCAGCAAAAATGCTTGTGTGAAAGTAGCCTTATTCGGGTCAGTACAATCTTGGCGATACCAAATTTATAGCATATTTTCTGCTTTATAAGATGCACTTTTTTCACCCAACTTGTCAGTGAAAATGGCATCTTATAAAGCGAATACTAGTGAGTGCTTCATTATAGAAGAGCTCACTAGTATGCAGGAGTCGCGGGGAGCAGTCAATGAAGTGCTGTACTCCCCCCTCCTCCTTGGTCTTTTCTGGGCTGCGCTGCTGTGTCCTGACTGCGTACATTGCCAGAAAGTAGTGTTCGTGCTATGACCTGAGGCTGCATGCGGCGTGAGCCCAGAGAAGATCAGGGAGTGTGACTGCAGGAGAGATCGCTGGACCTGGAGAGTAGCAGCGGAGAGATCGCTGGACCTGGAGAGTAGCAGCGGAGAGATCGCTGGACCTGGAGAGTAGCAGCGGAGAGATCGCTGGACCTGGAGAGTAGCAGCGGAGAGATCGCTGGAACTGGAGAGTAGCAGCGGAGAGATCGCTGGACCTGGAGAGTAGCAGCGGAGAGATCGCTGGACCTGGAGAGTAGCAGCGGAGAGATCGCTGGACCTGGAGAGTAGCAGCGGAGAGATCGCTGGACCTGGAGAGTAGCAGCGGAGAGATCGCTGGACCTGGAGAGTAGCAGCGGAGAGATCGCTGGACCTGGAGAGTAGCAGCGGAGAGATCGCTGGACCTGGAGAGTAGCAGCGGAGAGATCGCTGGACCTGGAGAGTAGCAGCGGAGAGATCGCTGGACCTGGAGAGTAGCAGCGGAGAGATCGCTGGACCTGGAGAGTAGCAGCGGAGAGATCGCTGGAACTGGAGAGTAGCAGCGGAGAGATCGCTGGAACTGGAGAGTAGCAGCGGAGAGATCGCTGGACCTGGAGAGTAGCAGCGGAGAGATCGCTGGACCTGGAGAGTAGCAGCGGAGAGATCGCTGGACCTGGAGAGTAGCAGCGGAGAGATCGCTGGACCTGGAGAGTAGCAGCGGAGAGATCGCTGGACCTGGAGAGTAGCAGCGGAGAGATCGCTGGACCTGGAGAGTAGCAGCGGAGAGATCGCTGGACCTGGAGAGTAGCAGCGGAGAGATCGCTGGACCTGGAGAGTAGCAGCGGAGAGATCGCTGGACCTGGAGAGTAGCAGCGGAGAGATCGCTGGACCTGGAGAGTAGCAGCGGAGAGATCGCTGGACCTGGAGAGTAGCAGCGGAGAGATCGCTGGACCTGGAGAGTAGCAGCGGAGAGATCGCTGGACCTGGAGAGTAGCAGCGGAGAGATTGCTGGACCTGGAGAGTAGCACCGGAGGAGGAGAGGTAAGTGAATGTATTTATTTTATTTCTGATGGGCCTCTGATATGGGGGTTCTGATCGGAGGTCTGATCTGGTATGGGGGTCTGAGCTGAGGTCTGACATGGGGGGGTCTTTGATATACGGGTCTGATCTGCAGTCTAATTAAAAATATATTTTATTTTATTTTTTTTCCCTTTTCTAAAACCTGTAAAATCTTATAGTGGCAGTACTTGGTATTGCAGCTCAGCCTTTATTGATTTGAATGGGGCTGAGACGCTACTAATCCATGCAACTGATGTACAGTGATGTCACATTACCTAGGAAGAGGCTGCGGCGCTTAAAAGGGGTATTCCCATTACATACAAATTGTATGTACCCCTTTTAAGCGCCGCAGCCTCTTCCTAGGTAATGTGACATCACTTGTATGATACAATGCCATTTTCTGATAGGTGTGGGTCCCACCATTGGGACCCGCACCTACAACGAGAACGGAGCGGGGAGAGCTATGGCTAGAGGACCCCAGATTTCCCGGGTCCATCCACCACCAAGTGCTGCTCTCCGCTGCTCCCATAGAAGTGAATGGGAGCGTACCGCGCACGCGCGGCCCCTGTTTCCATTCATTTCTATGGGGCAGAAGGAAATAGCTGAGCCAGTGCTCTGCTGTTTTTGGTGGCCCCATAGAAATGAATGGAGGGTGGCTGCACATGCGCAGTGCTCCCTCCGTTCATTTACCCCTCCGGTCTCATTGTAGATGCAGGTTTTAAAGGTGGGACCCTCACCTATCAGACAATGGGGCATATCCTAGCAATATGCCCCCATTGTCTGAGATGGCAAAACCACTTTAAATGCCTTTTCTAACAGCTGATAGGCGGGGGTCTGTGGTGTCGCACCCCTACAGATCTGATACTGATGACCCATCCTGAGGATAATTCATTAATATCTTTTCCTGGATAGCCCCATTAAGTACCAGCCCATTTTCATTTTTGATTTTTTTCTTCGCCACTTTACAATAGCCATAACCTTAATTTCCATTCATATGTACAGTGTACATATATTTCCATGACTTGTCTATTGGACAATAATTTGAATTTGGACTGTATTATGGAAGAAGTCAAGTGTCAGAGGTGCCAGACAGCTGGGGGGTCCATTCAAAAAAAATTATTACGCAAGTGCTAAGAGAGACTTATTAGTACAGAATTTTTTTTCATTAATGATACAGTGATCTATCAAAAAACCTTACGTTGTTAAAAAACCCTACCCAACGTGACTTCCGGGGGTTTGCGCCTCCATGCAAGCACTGTACCAGGGCATGGATAAGCTAAAATTACAGTGAGCGTTGACTTATGGATGCGCACATGGACACTGCACGTGCGCTCTCAGGGGTAAGGAGATCTGACGGTCTTTTGTCTTGTTAATTCTCCTTACCCTCACACTGCGCACGTGCGGATTGTAAAATCTCCTTACCCTCACTGCACATAGAGACCGACCTGACCCTGATCTAAACCAGCCAGCAATGAATCTGAAGCACGCTGTGTAGTAAGAATAAGAAGATTTTACAATCCGCGTGTGCGCAGTGTGAGGGTAAGGAGATAAAAATACCGTCAGATCTCCTTACCCCTGAGAGCGCATGCGCGGTGTCAGTGGGTGCATCCATGAGTCAATGTTCACTGTAATTTTAGCTTACCCATGCCCTGGTACTGCACTTGCGGAGGCGCACACCCCTGGAAGTCACGTGGGGTAAGGTTTTTTAATGACTTGGGGTATTCCCATCATAGACAATGGGGGCATATCGCTAGCAGCATATGCCCCCATTGTCTTATAGGTGCTGGTCCCACCGCTGGAACCCACACCTATATAGAGAATGGAGCCCTAAAAGTGAAGGAGGGCGCACTGCGCATGCGCAGCCTCCCTCCATTCATTTCTATGAGGTCGCCGAAAATAGCCGAGTGGTGGCTAAGCTATTTCCGTCGGCCTCATAGAAATGAATGGGAGCATGGGCCGCGCATGCGCGGTACGCTCCAATTCACTTCTATGGGAGAAGCGCTTGGTGGTGGATGGACCCCGGGAAATCTAGGGTCCTCCAGACACAGCGCTCCCCGCTCCTCAATATAGGTGCGGGTCCCAGTGGTAGGACCCGCACCTATCAGACAATGGGGGCATATGCTGCTAGCGATGTGCCCCCATTGTCCATGATGGGAATACTCCTTTAATTTTTTATTTTTTTTTATAGAATCCCTGTATGTAAAGATTGTGACTGGGACGGTGTCTTACTGTGTGGACGGGCTGGCAGTGGCAAAGGTCCGGACTGGCTGTGGTATTAATGTTTTGGGTGGCACTGGTGAGACGTGAGGCAGTACAACTCAATGACTTCTTCCAGCCTGGGATGCGCGCCTGCTGCGGTGCTGCCTGCCAGCAATACACTGGGCCAATCAGCAGCAGGATATTTGCACACTGCTAAAGCTGATTGGCCCAGTATGTGATGCGGTGCAGGCGCACGAGGGAGCGCCCAGTCAGTGAGACGTCGGGGGGAGGCGGGGGACCTGTGTGTTGGCTCCGGGAGGCGGTGAGTAGTGAGCGCAGCTGCAGGGGGCGGGGCATTCCGAGCGCTCCGAGCTGGAGCAGAATCTAGGTGAGGGCAGTTTCAGGGGGCGGGGCCTTCAGAGCCGGCTTTATTTTTCACAGAGACGCGCTGATCGCAGAGGCAGAAGATCAGCTGTGTCTCTGTGCAGGAGTACGGGGGCCGCAAAAACTGGCTGTGCGGGCCGCATGCGGCCCGCGGGCCGCGGGTTGTGCACCCCTGCTCTAGAGCCTGCTCTTCCTGGGGCTTGCTCTACTAAGTGGGCTTCTTATTAAGTGGAGTTAAAAAAACAAGGAGTTCTAGTGCTGTGTGTGGTTTTGTGGGAGTGATTGCAGGTGGCTGAGTGTGGATTGCAGCAGAGATCATTGAAAGTTAAGTGTTTGTATTCTAGTACTGCCATTTAAACCTTTTTTTTTTTTTCTCTGCTTAATTAAGGGGAGTGCCCTGGGCAACCAGGTGCTATAAATTGACCCACTAAAACTCTCTAGAGCCTGCTCTTCCTGGGGCTTGCTCTACTAAGTGGGCTTCTTATTAAGTGGAGTTAAAAAAACAAGGAGTTCTAGTGCTGTGTGTGGTTTTGTGGGAGTGATTGCAGGTGGCTGAGTGTGGATTGCAGCAGAGATCATTGAAAGTTAAGTGTTTGTATTCTAGTACTGCCATTTAAACCTTTTTTTTTTTTTTTTTTTTTCTCTGCTTAATTAAGGGGAGTGCCCTGGGCAACCAGGTGCTATAAATTGACCCACTAAAACTCTCTAGAGCCTGCTCTTCCTGGGGCTTGCTCTACTAAGTGGGCTTCTTATTAAGTGGAGTTAAAAAAACAAGGAGTTCTAGTGCTGTGTGTGGTTTTGTGGGAGTGATTGCAGGTGGCTGAGTGTGGATTGCAGCAGAGATCATTGAAAGTTAAGTGTTTGTATTCTAGTACTGCCATTTAAACCTTTTTTTTTTTTTTTTCTCTGCTTAATTAAGGGGAGTGCCCTGGGCAACCAGGTGCTATAAATTGACCCACTAAAACTCTCTAGAGCCTGCTCTTCCTGGGGCTTGCTCTACTAAGTGGGCTTCTTATTAAGTGGAGTTAAAAAAACAAGGAGTTCTAGTGCTGTGTGTGGTTTTGTGGGAGTGATTGCAGGTGGCTGAGTGTGGATTGCAGCAGAGATCATTGAAAGTTAAGTGTTTGTATTCTAGTACTGCCATTTAAACCTTTTTTTTTTTTTTTTTCTCTGCTTAATTAAGGGGAGTGCCCTGGGCAACCAGGTGCTATAAATTGACCCACTAAAACTCTCTAGAGCCTGCTCTTCCTGGGGCTTGCTCTACTAAGTGGGCTTCTTATTAAGTGGAGTTAAAAAACAAGGAGTTCTAGTGCTGTGTGTGGTTTTGTGGGAGTGATTGCAGGTGGCTGAGTGTGGATTGCAGCAGAGATCATTGAAAGTTAAGTGTTTGTATTCTAGTACTGCCATTTAAACTTTTTTTTTTTTTTTTTTTTCTGCTTAATTAAGGGGAGTGCCCTGGGCAACCAGGTGCTATAAATTGACCCACTAAAACTCTCTAGAGCCTGCTCTTCCTGGGGCTTGCTCTACTAAGTGGGCTTCTTATTAAGTGGAGTTAAAAAAACAAGGAGTTCTAGTGCTGTGTGTGGTTTTGTGGGAGTGATTGCAGGTGGCTGAGTGTGGATTGCAGCAGAGATCATTGAAAGTTAAGTGTTTGTATTCTAGTACTGCCATTTAAACCTTTTTTTTTTTTTTTTTTTTCTCTGCTTAATTAAGGGGAGTGCCCTGGGCAACCAGGTGCTATAAATTGACCCACTAAAACTCTCTAGAGCCTGCTCTTCCTGGGGCTTGCTCTACTAAGTGGGCTTCTTATTAAGTGGAGTTAAAAAAACAAGGAGTTTAAGAAAAGGAGTATGGAAACTAAGGTTGGATATAATTTCCTTGTGTGTTGTTGGCTTGGTTTTGCGTAGCCCTTCGGCTACAGCAGACAGGGTCTAGGTCTGAATCATATATACTGTTTTACTTTTTTACTGTTGTAATCCCCATTTAGTATGTGTTGCACAATTTACAACGCAGTCCAGTGCACATCTTGCATGATGTATGCAGTCCTGGAACAGGAGTTCAAGGGTGCATATCTTTGTTCTAGATGTGAGCAAATAACCCGTTTGGAATCGCAAATCGAGTCTCTAAACGGGCAAGTTGCAACACTGAGAGGCATTGATAATTTGCAAAAGAGTTTGCTTCTCACCGAGCAAGCACTCTTTGGGGTAGATGAGGGGGAGGGTGACAGAGAGGAGGCTGAGGAAAGTGAGGTAGCTAGCTGGGTAACAGTTAGAAAGCGGGGTAGAGGGAAGAGTGCCAGGGAGGCTAGCCCTGATCTGACACACCCCAACAAGTTTGCACGTTTGGCAGATGAGGGGGATGTCAGTCCGGGGACGGCACTGCTGCAGCCGGACACTTCCTCTGCCAGTCAGGGGAATGTCAGCTCCAGTAAGCAGGGAACCAGGAGAGCAGGGCAGGCCAGACAGGTGCTGGTAGTGGGCGACTCCATTATTAGGGGAACAGATAGGGAAATCTGTCACAAAGACCGTGATCGCCGAACAGTGTGCGGTCTTCCTGGCGCTAGAGTTCGACACATCGCGGATCGGGTTGACAGATTACTGGGAGGGGCTGGAGAAGATCCAGCGGTCATGGTCCATATCGGAACCAATGACAAAGTTAGAGGTAGGTGGAGAGTCCTTAAAAATGATTTCAGGGATTTAGGTCAAAAGCTGAGGGCAAGGACCTCAAAGGTAGTATTTTCCGAAATACTGCCTGTACCACGAGCCACACAAGAAAGGCAACGGGAGATTATGGAGATTAACAAGTGGCTCAAGAACTGGTGTAGGAAGGAGGGGTTTGGGTTCCTGGAGAACTGGGCCGATTTTTCTATCGGCTACAGGCTCTATCGTAGGGACGGGCTGCACCTCAATGGGGAAGGGGCAGCTGTGCTGGGGAGAAAGATGGCTAGAAGGTTGGAGGAATGTTTAAACTAGGGACTGGGGGGGAGGGTAATTACGTTATAGGACGGGAAGATAGCGCAGATAGAGACCGGGGGCAAGGTAATGGGACTGGGGGAGGAATGGAAGGAGGGACTAGAACAGTTCAGAAGGAAAGGTGTAGGGTAAAAAATATACATAAACCTCTCAAATGTATGTATACTAATGCCAGAAGTCTGACTAATAAAACTGGTGAACTGGAATTAGTGATGTGTGAGGAGAACTATGACATAGTGGGAATAACTGAGACATGGCTGGATGATAGCTATGACTGGGCGGTTAATGTACAAGGTTACAGTCTGTTTAGAAAGGATCATCAAAACCGGAGAGGGGGAGGGGTCTGCCTTTATGTAAAGTCCGGTCTAAAGCCCACACTCCGCGAAGATATAAGTGAGGGACATGAACATGTGGAGTCAGTGTGGGTAGAGATACATGGAGCTAAAAACAACAATAAATTACTAATAGGAGTTTACTATAAACCACCTAATATACCAGAGTCCACAGAAAATCTATTACTAAACGAGATAGACGAGGCGGCAAATCATAATGAGGTGGTTATTATGGGGGACTTCAACTACCCAGATATAGACTGGGAAACTGAAACTTGTATATCTCATAAAGGAAACAGGTTCTTGGCAATAACCAAAGACAATTACCTCTCCCAACTGGTTCAGGACCCGACTAGAGGGACGGCCATACTGGACTTAGTATTAACCAATAGGCCGGACAGAACAACAGACGTGCAGGTTGGGGGACACCTGGGAAATAGTGACCACAAAGTAATAACCTTCCAATTATCATTCAAAAGAGCGTTTCTACAGGGAGGAACAAAAATACCAAACTTCAAAAAGCTAAATTTAGCCAACTAAGAGAGGCCATAGGCCAAACTAACTGGGACAAAGTCCTCAAAAATAAAATACAGCCACAAAATGGGATATCTTTAAAAACATCCTAAAATCTCATTGTGAGAGGTACATACCGTATGGTAATAAAAGGTTAAGGAACAAAAAGAAACCAATGTGGATAAATAGAACTGTAAAGAAAGCAATAAATGACAAAAAGAAAGCATATCATTCACTGAAACAGGAGGGGAGCACGGAAGCACTGAAAAACTATAAGGAAAAAAATAGAACATGTAAAAAACAAATAAAAGCGGCCAAACTAGAGACCGAGAGATTAATTGCCAAAGAGAGTAAAACTAACCCTAAAATGTTCTTCAATTATATAAATGTTAAAAAGTATAAATCTGAAGGTGTCGGCCCTCTAAAGAGTAATGAGGGGGAAGTCGCAGAGAGCGATGAGGAGAAAGCAAAGCTGTTAAATATTTTTTTCTCCAATGTATTCACTGAGGAAAATAAATTGTCAGATGACATGCAGAATGCAAAAATAAATTCCCCATTAAAAGTGTCCTGTCTGACCCAGGAAGAAGTACATCAGCGACTTAAAAAGATTAAAATAGACAAATCGCCAGGACCGGATGACATACACCCCCGTATCCTAAAGGAATTAAGTAATGTCATAGCCAGACCCTTATTTCTGATATTTGCAGACTCTATACTGACAGGGAATGTCCCACAGGATTGGCGCATGGCATATGTGGTGCCAATATTCAAAAAGGGGCCAAAAACAGAGCCTGGAAACTATAGGCCGGTAAGTTTAACATCTGTTGTGGGTAAACTGTTTGAAGGTTTTCTGAGAGATGCTATATTAGAGCATCTCAACAGAAATAAGCAAATAACGCCATATCAGCATGGCTTCGTGAGGGATCGGTCATGTCAGACTAATTTAATCAGTTTCTATGAGGAGGTAAGTTCTAGACTTGACAGCGGCGAATCAATGGATGTCGTATATCTGGACTTCTCCAAAGCATTTGACACTGTACCACATAAAAGGTTAGTATATAAAATGAGAATGCTCGGACTGGGAGAAAACATCTGTATGTGGGTAAGTAACTGGCTCAGTGATAGAAAACAGAGGGTGGTTATTAACGGTACACACTCAGATTGGGTCACTGTCACTAGTGGGGTACCTCAGGGGTCAGTATTGGGCCCTATTCTCTTCAATATATTTATTAATGATCTTGTAGAAGGCTTGCATAGTAAAGTATCAATTTTCGCAGATGACACTAAACTGTGTAAAGTAATTTACACTGATGAGGACAGTATACTACTACAGAGGGATCTGGATAGACTGGAGGCTTGGGCAGATAAGTGGCAGATGGGGTGTAACACTGATAAATGTAAAGTTATGCACATGGGAAGGAAAAATGCAAGTCAACCGTACATACTAAATGGTAAAACACTCGGTAACACTGACATGGAAAAGGATCTAGGAATTTTAATAAACAGCAAACTAAGCTGCAAAAACCAGTGTCAGGCAGCTGCTGCCAAGGCCAACAAGATAATGGGTTGCATCAGAAGGGGCATAGATTCCCGTGATAAGAACATAGTCCTACCACTTTACAAATCGCTAGTCAGACCACACATGGAGTACTGTGTACAGTTCTGGGCTCCTGTAAACAAGGCAGACATAGCAGAGCTGGAGAAGGTCCAGAGGAGGGCATCTAAAGTAATAACTGGAATGGGGCAACTACAGTACCCTGAAAGATTATCAAAATTAGGGTTATTCGCTTTAGAAAAAAGACGACTGAGGGGAGATCTAATTAATATGTATAAATATATCAGGGGTCAGTACAGAGATCTATCCCATCAGCTATTTATCCCCAGGACTGTGACTGTGACGAGGGGACATCCTCTGCGTCTGGAGGAAAGAAGGTTTGTACACAAACATAGAAAAGGATTCTTTACGGTAAGAGCAGTGAGACTATGGAACTCTCTGCCTGAGGAGGTGGTGATGGTGAGTACAATAAAGGAATTCAAGAGGGCCCTGGACGTATTTCTGGAGCTTAATAATATTACAGGCTATAGCTACTAGAGAGGGGTCTTCCTCTGGATCAACTTGCGGTATAACAGGCCGAACTGGATGGACAGATGTCTTTTTTCGGCCTTATGTACTATGTTACTATGTTACTTCCCTCCCTGTCCAGACTTGGCTGCCAATCATTACAACCAGACCCTCAAAACCACCCTAGAAGAAGTTGCTCCAATATCAATCTGACCCTCTCGACACAGAACAAGGCAAGCCTGGCACACACCTGAAACACGTTTTCTACAGCGCTGCTCCAGATGTGCAGAACGCTTATGGAGAAAATCAGCAGACTTCCTCCATTATAAACTTATGCTACAAACTTACAATTCGGCTCTCAACATTGCCAAACAAAAGTACTTCGCCTCTCTCATCTTCTCACTCTCAAATAACCCAAAACGACTCTTTGAGACTTTTCATTCCCTTCTAAGCACTAACGTTCCAGAACCTGTCACTGACCTCTGCACTGATGGCATGGCCACTACTTCAGAGACAAGATTGGCAGTATCCAGCAGGAAATAATCTCCCAGTCCCCAAATAACTTCAATTCTCCTACCTCCAATTCCTCCAAATGCTCTCTCTCCTCTTTTGGCCCTATAAAAGAGGAAGCACTTTCCAGGCTTTTCTCTTCTTCTCGACCCACAACCTGTACCAGTGATCTTATTCCATCACACCTACTCTAGTCCCTCTCTCCGGCTGTCATCACTCACCTAACTACAATTTTTAACCTCTCTCTCTCGTCTGATATCTTTCCCTCCTCTTTACAAAAACTCTTGTAACCTCACTCCTAAAGAAACCCTCTCTTGAACCGACCTGTGCTGCTAACTACCGACCTGTTTCTAACCTCCCCTTCATCTCTAAACTCCTTGAACGTCTTGTCTACTCTCCCTTAATAAGCTATCTCTTTGCAAACTCTCTTCTTGACCCCTTACAATCAGCCTTTCGCCCTCTTCACTCTACAGAAACTGCCCTTACTAAAGTGTCTAACAATCTTCTAACAGCAAAAAGAAATGGTGACTATTCGCTACTGATTCTGCTGGATCTCTCTGCAGCGTTTGATACAGTAGACCATAAACTCCTCCTCACCATGCTCCACTCAATTGGCTTTAAGGACACTGTTCTCTCTTGGTTATCTTCCTATCTCGCTGGCCGCTCATTTAGTGTATCATTCGCTGGCTCTTCTTCTTCTCCTCTTCCTCTTGATGTCGGCGATCATCGGGACTCAGTACTAGGTCCTCTACTCTTCTCCCTCTATACAGCCCCCATCGGACAGACTATCAGTAGATTTGGCTTTCGATACCATCTCTATTCCGACGACACCCAACTATATACTTCCTCCCCTGACATCACCCCTTCTTTACTACAAAACACCAGCAATTGTCCTGCAGCTATCTCTAACATCATGTCCTCTCTGTATCTAAAACTGAACCTCTCAAAAACTGAACTACTTGTCTTTCCCCTATCTACTTACTCACCTAAATTTGATATTTACATTTCAGAACTATCATAACTCCTGTGCAACATGCCCGCTGTCTTGGGGCCACATTTGACTCTAAACTTTCCTTTGTTCCCCATATTCAATCACTTACACGCTCTTGTCGTCTGCACCTCATGAATATAGCCAGAATCCGCCCTTTTTTTACGGTGGAAACTGCAAAACTCTTGTTGTTTCCTTGATTCATTCTCGTCTTGACTACTGCAATGCATTACTAATCAGTTTCCCTCTCACTAAACTCTCCCCCCCATCAGTCTGTTCTAATGCTGTAGCCAGGCTCATCTATCCATCCAACTGCTACACTGATGCTACTAGTCTGTGCCAGCCACTTCACTGGTTGCCCATCCACCACAGAATACAGTTCAAACTTCTCACCCTCACCCACAAAGCTCTCCACAGTGCTGCACCTCCATATATCTCCTCCCTCATCTCCATTTACCTCCTTCCTGTTCTCTATTCTGTTAGTGACCTAAGATTAATCACCTCCATAATTTGTACCTCTCCCTTCCGTCTTCAATACTTTTCTCAAGCTTCACCTACTCTCTGGAATACTCTGGCCCGGAGCCAGTTACTTTTGTTTTGCAAATGAACCCTATGAATTTGTAAAGCGCTGTGGAATATGGTGGCACTATATAATTTTTTATTATTATTATTATTAGGTGACTTTCACAGTCGGTACTGTGGATGACAATATCGTCCAGGTAAGCCGAAGCGTACCGATGATGTGTACAAAGCACAATGTCCATTAGTCGCTGAAAAGTGGCGGGGGCACCAAGCAGACCAAAGGGTAAGACCTTATATTGATACAGCCCCTCAGCGTGATGAAGGCAGTTTTCTCTTTGGCATCCTCCATTAAGGGCACATGCCAGTAACCTTTCGTGAGGTCGAAAACAGAAAACTACTGGGCTTGTCCTAACCTCTCGATGAGCTCATCCACCCGGGGCATAGGATATTTTTTTTTGTCTATGTACTCTTCTCCTAGAAAACCCGGCCGCGGGCTGTCTTCTGTACAAGTTTCCCTATCTTTCCACGGTTTGAGTAAATTGACATGGTAAACCTGCTCTGGCTTTCGCCACCCTGGCTGGTGTACCTTAGTTTACATCTCCAATTTTTATCGAGTACCTCGTAAGGCCCCTGCCAGCTAGCCAGGAACTTACTGTCCATGGTCAGCACCAGAACCAAAACCCAATCACCCGGGTTAAACATCCGGACCTGAGCCTCCCAATTATAGATCTGACTCTGGGCTCGCTGAGCTGCTTCCATATGCTCCCTAACAAGATGCAACACTGTCTCTATCCGATCTTGCATCTGGGTAACGTACTCAATGACACTTTTATGTGGAGTCGGTTTTTGTTCCCACACCTCTTTGGCCACGTCTAAGAGACCACGAGAGTGTCTGCCATATAGCAGTTCGAAGGGAGAGAAAGCAATAGAGGCCTGGGGTACCTCTCACATTGCGAACATGAGATAGGGCAGAAGGAGGTCTCCAGTCCTTCCCATCTTTAGACACTACCTTTTTCAACATATTTTTTTATGTTTTGTTAAACCCTTCTACCAGACCGTCCATTTGCAGAAGTTTTATGTGAAGCAACTTACAGCGTTCCCTCATTAGCTTGGACATAAAAGGGGTCCCTTGGTCGGTCAGAACCTCTTTAGGTAGTCCCACTCGGGAAAACATCTCCATTAACTCCTTAGCTATGAGTTGGCCGAGGTATGTTGCAGTGGCACCGCCTCCGGGTACCAAGTGGCGTAGTCTAGAATGAAGAAGATGTGTTGATGCCCTCTGATGGACTTGAGTACTGGGCCTATGAGGTCCATTGCTATTTGGTTAAACGGTACTTCGATAATTGGGAGAGGTACTGGGGGACTACGGAAATGTGGCTGGGGGCTAGTTATCTGGAAGGTCGGGCAAGACTTACAAAACTCTTCCACTTCTTTGAATATGCTGGACCACTAAAACTGCTGTAGAATACGATCCTGAGTTTTCTGCAGCCCCCGGTGACACCCAAAACAAGAGTCGGGGTAGCGCCATCCTGGTTTGGGTACACTGAGCTTTGTAGGTGAGTCTCTCCTTTTTATTCGGTTCCTGGATACTATCTTTTTGCCTTCAGCAGTCTACATGTTTTTGTCCCTGTTTTGTGGCCAGTACATCTAGTCTTGATATTGTTTTTCTAGGGCTGCTGGGAAAATTTTGGAGAATTTTGTCCCTTATGCATATATTGCTGTAATATATGATTACAAATTGCTGTTTATTATAATACAAATATGTAGCCAGTGTCCCACTAGAATGGTGTTTTTCTTTGCTGCTACCTTCTTTTTTAGCTACGACGTCTTTTATATATGTACTATTGTAATTTCAATAAAGTATACTCTTGTATTGGTACTTTGTGAGCTCCAATCTTTGTAGGTTCCATGCCTGAAAAATGCAGAAACCAAAAATATTGACGTTCATGCCAGCATCACTGCTCTTGCCCACATCCTCCACCAATTGTGGGGTTTCGCTCAGGTAGACAGGATTAGCGGACGCAGTATACAGGCAACAACAAGTTCTTCGGATCAAACAGTTCGGTGTTTTATTCACACTTTAGGCAAGTGACAAAACAAGCAGTCATAATTAAAACAAAAAGTCACCTTGCGGTGTTGGTGGTAATTCACAACATGCAGTAATTCTGCCTCAAAGAGTCCTTGAGCATAGCAGCATCAACCTGTTTTCATGCCAAACAGGTAGCAAGACTTCATCCAGACATAAGGCTCCCAGATCCCAACACAGAGATCTCGCTTCTGAGCCCAGCTGCCTATTTAAGGACAGCCAGGTGCTACCCAAACCTGGCTGTAAATCAGACAAGCAGCACATGCTGGGAGGAAAATGCCTGTTTTCCCAGACCAAACCTCTCACTGTGTCACAGTGTGTATATACACACACAAACATTACACTTTTCACCAAGTATACGTAGTGTCCTACACTGAAAATGTAACCCATGTTTGAACTGGCTATTGCAGACAGATCAAATTCTTTGTACCAGTTTAACGCAATAGCATTGTTTAGCTTCCAGAATTTTTATGTGTGAAGAGGCAATAAAAATTCTTACATTTATTATGATTTTAAAAGGATAGCTGCACCTAACAATTAAAATTCAGTGATGAGTAGTTACAGTGTTACAGAGATCTACTGTGACATATTTTAGAACTAGTTATCTACATGATGATATGGAAGATGGAACAAAGACTGAGAACAAGCAACCAGATATCAATTATTACCTATGAAATGAAAGCTACAAAACAAAAGCCTCTGCTTTCATATAAGCCACAGAAGGAACGTGATTTCACCGATGCATGCAGCAGAGGTCCGGCAGCTGATCAGGCGGGCGCAGCACCTGCACCCGCCTGATCCCCATGAAGTACATGTACGTCATGGGTCTTTAAGTTCCACAAAGAAATGACGTACATGTACGTCATGGGTCCTTAAGGGGCTAAAGCACTTAAAGGGATTGTCCGAAGTGGCCAGCTGTTTGAAGAAACTGCGGCTTCTGCGAGCGCTACAGCCTCTTGCTAGGTCTGTTTCTGAGCTGTAACACCAAGCACAGTTGCTATCTAGTGGACAGCAATGTCCTTGGCAGCTGATCGGTGGGGGTGCCGGGAGTTACACCCTGCCGATCTGATATTGCTGAACTATCCTGAGAAAGAGCCATCAAAATTAAACACCCAGACAACTCCTTTAAGTTACTTCCAGCTGGAGAAGCTGGAGAACTTTAGGCACCACAGAGCATGCTAGTTTTTACAACATGCTGATACAGTGAAAACCTTCCAAAAGACCACCTCTTTGAGTAGACAATCCCTCATCTAGACCAGAATTTTCTTTGATGAATTTTTACTTTACTTTTGTGTATAACAACCTCTACTTTAGGAGCATAACCTGCACAGAAGTTAGTGTCAAGAGGTTCAACTATATTTTTACATTACTAAATGGCATATGGCACTTTGTCTAGTAAATGATGAAGGTAACAAACTGCAATGTGCCAGTCCACAGGGGTAGAACACGTGAGGTGCACGGTGGGCTGGAATGTACATACAGTTCATCGGTCACTCACGGTTTAGCAGTCGCCTCCCTGGGCCAGCAGTGCAGTGAAGGGGAGAACAGCATTAGATTATCCAGGGCACACTCGGTTACAGGGGACACCTGGCCAGGTGGTGGTTGAGGTGCCCTTGATGGTGAATGGTAGATGAGTGCTTGTGCGGCTGGACCCTTGAATAATGTTGTGATGCCAGCACCTTTATGGTGCAAAAGGTTGAGGGTAATAGTGGTGTGAAGTTGGAAGAATGAGGTAGGTTTAAATCCAATGGTAAACTTTACTTTAACCAGGTTCTTGATAACAGTGTACATCCAGCAATAAAACACATGCAAGTAAGACGTGATAAATCCTAGTAACAAGGCTGTGCTGATGATATTGTGTCAGGCTAGGGTGGTAAGTTAGGTACTCACTGGGAAAACAGCTCTTGACCTTGCTTCAGTCTTAGTTGAGGTAGTCCCAATCTTGAGCTTCCACACAAGTTAGGCTACTTTCACACTTGCATTCGGAGCGGATCCGTCTGGTGTCTGCACAGACGGATTCGCACCTATAATGCAAACGCTTAGATCCGTTCAGAACGGATCCGTTTGCATTACCATGAACAAAAAAAAAAAAAATTTTTTTTTTTTGTTCATGATAGTGCAAACGGATCCGTTTTGACTTTACATTGAAAGTCAATGGGGGACGGATCCGCTTGAAAATTGAGCCATACTGTGTCAACTTCAAACGGATCCGTCCCCATTGACTTACATTGTAAGTCTGGACGGATCCGTTTGCCTCCGCACGGACAGGCAAATATCACATGACCTAACCCCTCAGATGAACACCGTAAAAAATTTTAAATAAAAACTGTGCTAAATAAACCATTTTTTGTCACCTTACATCACAAAAAGTGTAATAGCAAGCGATCAAAAAGTCACACGCACCCCAAAATAGTGCCAATCAAACCGTCATCTCATCCCGCAAATCATATCCTACCCAAGGTAATTGCCCAAAAACTGAAAACATTATGGCTCTCAGACTATGGAAACACGAAAACATGATTTCTTTTTGCTTCAAAAAAGAAATCAATGTGCAAAGCTTACATAAATAAAAAAAAGTATACATATTAGGTATCGCCGCATCCGTGACAACCTGGTCAATAAAAATATCACATGATCTAACCTGTAAGATAAATGTTGTAAATAACAAAAAATAAAAACGGTGCCAAAACAGCTATTTCTTGTTACCTTGACGCACAAAAAGTGTAATATAGAGCAACCAAAAATCATATCTACCCTAAACTAGTACCAACAATACTGCCACCCTATCCCGTAGTTTCTAAAATGGGGCCACTTTTTGGAGTTTCTACTCTAGGGGTGCATCAGGGGGGCTTCAAATAGGACATGGTGTCAAAAAAAACAGTCCAGCAAAATCTGCCTTCCAAAAACAGTATGGCATTCCTTTCCCTCTGCTCCCTGCCGTGTGCCGGTACAGCTGTTTACGACCACATATGGGGTGTTTCTGTAAACTACAGAATCAGTGCCATAAATATCGAGTTTTGTTTGGCTGTTAACCCTTCCTTTGTAACTGGAAAAAAATTATTAAAATAAAAAATCTGCCAAAAAAGTGAAATTTTGAAATTGTATCTCTATTTTCCATTAATTCTTGTAGAACACCTGAAGGGTTAGCGACGTTTGCAAAATCAGTTTTGAATACCTTGAGGGGTGTAGTTTATAGAATGGGGTCATTTTTGGGTGGTTTCTATTATGTAAGCCTCGCAAAGTGACTTCAGACCTGAACTGGTCCCTAAAAATTGGGTTTTTGAAATTTTCGGAAAAATTTAAAGATTTGCTTCTAAACTTCTAAGGCTTGTAACATCCCCAAAAAATAAAATATCATTCCCAAAATGATCCAAACATGAAGTAGACATATGGGGAATGTAAAGTAATAACTATTTTTGGAGGTATCACTATGTATTATAGAAGTAGAGAAATTGAAACGTGGACATTTGCAATTTTTTAAAAAATTTGGGTACATTTTGTATTTTTTATAAATAAAAATGAATTTTCTTTTACTTCATTTTACCAGTGTCATGAAGTACAATATGTGACGAAAAAACTATCTCAGAATGGCCCGGATAAGTCAAAGCGTTTTAAAGTTATCAGCATTTAGGCCCTTTTCACACGGGTGAGTATTCCGCGCGGGTGCAATGCGTGAGTTGAACGCATTGCACCCACACTGAACCCTGACCCATTCATTTCTATGGGGCTGTGCACATGAGCTGAAGTGAATGGGGCCGCGTGAAAATCGCAAGCATCTGCAAGCAAGTGCGGATGCGGTGCGATTTTCACGCATGGTTGCTAGGTGACGATCGGGCTGGGGACCCGATCTGTATTATTTTCCCTTGTATCATGGTTATAAGGGAAAATAATAGCATTCTGAATACAGAATGCAAAGTAAAATAGTGATGGAGGGGTTAAAAATAAAATAAAATGTACTCACCGAGTCCACTTGATCGCGTAGTTGCGGATCTCTGTCTTCTTCTGTAATGTTGAGTTGCCGGCTAAGGACCTGTGGTGATGTCACATCACATGATCCAATCACATGGTCCCTCACCATGGTGATGAACCATGTGATTGGACCATATTGACGTCACCACAGGTCTTCTGCCAGGTCCTGAAGATAGAACAGAGACCGGCAGCTATAGAGCAGGTAAGTTAACTTTTATTTTTATTTTTGCCCCCTTCTGTATTAGGAATGCTATTATTTTCCCTTATAACCATGTTATAAGGAAAAATAATAAATCTACACAACACCTAACCCGAACCTAAACTTCAGTGATGAAGTCCGGTTTGGGTCTGGGTACCAAACATGGCGATTTTTCTCACGCGCGTGCAAAACGCATTAAAATGCTTTGCACTTGCGCGGAAAAATCGTGCATTTTACCGCAACGCACCCGTATCTTATCGGGCCCTCACACGCCACGCTCGTGTGAAAGAGGCCTTAAAGTGACACTGGTCAAAAATAGAGTCCTTAAGGTGAAATAGGGCTGAGTCCTTAAGGGGTTAAGGCCCCCCAAAAAAACTTATATTTACAGTGCTGTTCAGGTTTTTGTCAATTAGAAACAGTATTAATATTAAAAATTGAAGCACATGCAAATTATAGACAACCGACAGCCTCTGGGTGATACCTGCTACTTTTCCAACAACAACTGATGGTATATATTAGTCATTAGTGATTATTAGTGATTACATACTTATTTTGGCTTTTACTGGACAAAGTCTACAGACTAGAAGAGAAACCACATAATGATTAAAATCTTGATACGTCTGCCAGCTATTCTTAGCAACATTCTGTAATCAGTCTCCGAGACCTGCTTCCATTATTTACAGAATGATACTTAAACCTAAGACTGGAAATGAAAGAGTTGGCTGCGAAAATCAAACTGAAAGACCAATGAACTACCACGTGAAGTATGGTATTATTTTTTATTTTATCATTTCATAAAAAAATGTGTATTTTCACAAAAGTTAGGGTACTTTCACACTAGCATTTTTCTTTTCGGGTATTGAGTTACGTCACAGGGCTCAATACCGGAAAAAATGATCAGTTTTATCCTAATGCATTCTGAATGGATAACAATCATCAAAAATATGTTTTTGGGCTGGAGAAAAAAACACAGCATGCTGCATTTTTCTCTCCGGCCAAAAATCCTGAACACTTGCCGGCTTTCCATTGAAATGTATTAGTGCCGGCAAAAAAAAAAATTGCCACATTGACAGATCCGTTCTTCCGGTCCACGCATGCGCAGACCTTTAAATCTGTGGGAAAAAAATATACTGGATCCGTTTTTCTGGATGACACCAGAGAGACAGATCCGGTATTTCAATGCATTTGTCAGACGGTTCCGCATCCGGATCTGTCTGACAAATGCCATCCGTTTGCGTCTGGATTTCCGGATCCGGCAGGCAGTTCCGGCGATGGAACTGCCTGTCGGAATCCTCTGATACAAGTGTGAAAGTACCCTAAGCTGAAGACTTGAATTGTTAAAATTAGATCAGAACGGAAAGAGTCACCGAAGAAACCTCCTATATTCAAGGGTAAAAAAGAGAGAAAGAAGCCAGAAGTATTGAAGCCAAGTTGAATATAAAGCAGGGCAGGGACGAGGTATTTTGGTGTCATAGGCGAAGCAAGCAAATTGCCTTTCCCCCTACTCCCCCCCCCCCCTCCAAAAACAAGTGACCTTACTTACCAAGCGTACTAATAAAGATAAGCACATTTAAAAGAAACAGTCCTGTTCAGTGACTTACAGCTGACGTCTACACGGATTTAATTTGTTAATTTCCCTTTTCTTCTCCATTTGGTCCAGACCATCACATGCAGATGTCTTTGGTTAGGGGTGTGCAGCCCTCTCTGCCACATAAGAAGACACCAATATTACCACATGGGACATGGTAGATGGGCGACTGTTACAGATTTTGCAAATCAGCCCCCAATTCCATACAGACCCCAGATGAGCCCCCAAATTTACACAAGCCACTGTCATCCTGCTGCTACTCCCAATACTGTGCCCGCTGTGCCCCCCCATGCCGCAAACACTATACTGTCAGAAATAACAGTGCCAAACAAATAGTCCCCCATACTAATAGTGCTCCCAGACTGCCATCATTAGCAATAGTGCCGTCAATAGTGATAATATTCCCGAAGAGTGTCCCCATTAATGGCAATAATAATAATGTGCCCAATAATTATGCCCCTAAAGTATCCTCAGTAGTAATAATCTAACCATGGTGCTCCAGTATTTTATAAAGCCCCTCCTGCAGTGCCTCTTGTAGTTCTAATGCCCCCATGAAGTTATAACTCACCTGTAGTGCCCCCTGTATTATAATGATGCCCATAGTGCCCAGTATATATACAGTCCCTGACAAAAGTCTTGTCGCTTCTCTATTTTGTAGAAACTCCTGCTATTAACCTGACATTTAATTAATCAATTGGTGTTAGAAATAGCTCATATGAAAAGCTTAAGCCCTCCCAAATGATGTTTAATGCATTGAAATAAATTAGTTTCACTGAAAAAAGATTTATCATTTAATCAAGACAGAAAGGTCAAATTTTGTCAAGACAAAGGTTTTGTCGCCTATACAGAAATTGAACAACTTTACTGCAAATCCAAAAACATGTCAGCAAATTAAGTAGTGGTGCTGTGAGATCCAAATTTAAGGATAGCATCCATGCGGTTTGGCAAGGATTCATACAAGTTATTGATGAAGTCATCAGGAATAGCAAAGAAAACAGTTTTGCATGCCTCCCAGAGTTCATCAATATTCTTTGGTTTTGTCTTCCATGCTTCCTCTTTCATCCTACACCACATATGCTCAATGATGTTCATGTCTGGTGACTGGGCTGGCCAATCCTGGAGCATCTTGATCTTCTTCGCCTTAAGGAACTTTGATGTGGAGATGGAAGTATGCGATAGAGCACCATCCTGCTGCAGAATTTGGCCTTTTTTATGGTTGGGAATATAAGTAGGTCAAAAGATTTCTTGGTATTTTAGACTATTGATGTTGCCTTCCACCCTGCAGATCCCTCGCACACCCCATACTGGATGTAACCCCAGACAATGATTTTGCCTCCACCAAACTTCACTGTTTTCTGGGTAAATCTTGGCTCCATGCGGGTTCCAGTAGGTCTCCTGCAATATTTGCAGCGACTGTGGTGTAATTCAACAGAAGATTCATCTGAAAAATCCACCTTCTGCCACTTTTCCAGCATCCATCCTTTTAGCAGGCTGTGGGCCTTGGCAAATGCCACACAGTTTTTAAATTGTCTTTTGTTCAGTGCTGGCTTATGGGCACTGATTCGACCATGGAAGCCATTTCGAGACAGAATCCGACAAACTGTTCTGGTTGACAGAGGGACTTCAGGTGACCAGGTCTCGTGGAGCTCTGCTGCAGTGGAAAATAGGCTGGCCTTGGATTTTCGAGCCAACAAACGGTCCTCTCGAGCAGTTGTCTTGCGGGGTCCGCCTGACCTGGCCTTGTCCAAAACGTCTCCAGTCTCTTCAAATGTTTTTTGTATCCTCTGAACTTGACACTGATACACATTGAAGGTGTCTGCCACATCAGCAGTGGATCTGGTCTTCAGCCTCTTGATAATCAACACTTTAGTCCCCGGGTGAATCTTAGGCATGTTTGCAGAGGTCTAGTTGCAGTTGAAGTGAAGGTCTAGTGTACTGGGGTTCTTTTTATACACACCTGAGACCTAATTGATCCATTATTAGTCACAGGTGAAGCTCATATGACAAGGCGACAAGACTTTTGGCAAAAATTGACTCAATGGGCTTTACCAAGCTGTGAATATTAGAATACTTTTTGTCAGTTTCATTTTGCACTGAAACATTATTACAAAAGCTGTTGGGATTAAAATGCTGTTGGATTAAAATGACCAATTTCTTGTAACAAAATCTTGATTAGAAATATATTTTAGTGGCACTTCAGGTCAATTTGTACACAAGCAACAAGACTTTTGTCAGGGACTGTATATATATATATATATATATATATATATATCTCCACCTGTAATACCAGTAGATGAGCCCCCAGTAGTGCTAGTATATAATGCCCCTCCATGCTCCCTGTAGTGCCAGTTATATATAATACTTCTCCCTCTTGGTGCCCCCAGTAGATTATGACCCCCCTCAGTGCCAGTTATATATTATGCTGCCCTCTCTTGGTGCCCCTTAGTGGAAAAAACAAAAAACAAACACTTACCTCACTAGTGTTCCCCTGCCGCGGTCTGCGATGCGTGGCCTCTGTTGCCACTTCCCGGGGAAGGCGGTCCCAATGACATCACTGTAACGTCCTGTGACAGGTCTCGTGCAATGACATGATCACGCAAGACCCGATGCAGTAGGTCACAGTGATGTCATCACGACCTTTTATGCCCATCTACTGGCTCATAGGCTTCAGGCATAGCGGCCTATGAGACTGAGAGGCCGCAAGTGTAGCCGTGATTGCGCCCACCCCATTATGGGTAGGGAGTTGGTGCCCAAGGTGGCGCCTACCCTCGCCTACCTGTTGTCCCAGCCATGAGAGAAAGTATTCCTCCTGTTTCATTTAATGATGTCCACTGCAGTAAAAGAAGCAAATGTGCTTTTATATTAACTGAAATTTATCAATCCATACACAGAAAGCTTCTCTTGTGCAAGCCGGCTCATTTACTAACGAGTCAAAGAGGTTTTCCGAGATTTTTATACTGATGACTTGAATGCGGCTGAGCTGCTTCTACGTCATGTGATACAAGAACGTGTTGTCACTCGACCTAGAAAAGGATGTGAGAAGACAATGGTGCTACTATGCCGGTGCCTTCTGAAATAGCTGATCAGCAGGGGTCCCTGGTGTTAGTCCTCCACCGTTTGGATACTGATGACCTATCCAGAGAATGGTATAAACTGGTATAAAAAATCTAAGAACACCCCTTTAACTCTTTTTATTGCTAGAAAATGCTCTTCACTGTTTTTTCAGCGCAGGTGTATGCCATACCTCTTATAAATACATGTATTTTTATTTTACTATTTATTGGTACCTCTTTTGAACTGATAGTCTCATCATGTCAATTAATAATGTCATAAATTAAATTTCATAATGTAATACACAATCATAACGCTATAAGCAGTCATTTTAATACTGTCGTATTACAGATCCATGACACATGAATCTGTATGATGGCGGCCATAACCATTTATTGGTTCATACTGTAACTTTGAGTAGCTTTGGATCTCCACTGCGTGCTGTATTACATAAGTATTCTCTAGTGGAGAATATGGGACCTCACAGCGACACTGTACAGTGCACACAGTGGACACCTTGTAAGGCCACCATGCAGAATCCATAGACGGAGTGATGCCGTGTGCATGGACCCATACTCTGATACCACATAATGTATGCGCATTTTCCTCACAACTGCCCCCAATCTGTAAAATTTTTACTTCAAATGTTATTTTTTATAAAAAAAGAATACAAATTAGAGTTTGTAGCTAAATGATCATGTGAATAGTGTATAAAAGCTACAACTCCACCAAACAAAAATATAAAAAATGATTAACAATGTTTAGCCATCTACTGACAGACTTGGCAATCTTAGGGGACATTTAGAGAAGGCAAAGGAGGGGGGGGGGTAAGTGGCTCAAGCGGTAAGAATATATTCACAAGTAATCGCAGTGGGTCAGTAGGAAGCCACATTATCACCACATTCAAAAACAAGTTAAAACCTGCATGTTCATACGTACACAGACCAAGCAGGCTCGGCACCGGCGTCACATTCTTCCTGAGGGCGGGCTATTTAAAGAGACAGCTGTTGGCCACAGTTGCCTGTGATTGGCAATCCTGCCTCACTGGCTAGTTTTGTATTTGTTCCTCTGAATTGCTGACCTTTTTCCTGTTTCTCTGACTTTGCCATTGTATACTGAGATTGCCTCTTTGACTCTGAACTTGACTCTGCTAGTTATTTGACCTTGTTTGATCTTGGACACTGGTTGGTATTAGACTCTGCTAGTTTGTGACCTCACCGAGACGTTATCTCCTGGTTTCACTCTGATATTTATTGGACCAGCTTTTGGATTCTGATTCAGTCCTGCCTTTGCCTGTGTGGTTTTGACCTCTTTCTGTCTGACTACTCACATTTCCCTATTAGGTTTAGGCCCCTGCAATTAGTTAAGTCAGGGACCATTGCCAAGTTGTGGGCCATCTGTTTGTCTGTCTGTCTATCTATCTATCTAATCTCTTGGATGCACTTAAAAAGGCAACATCCCAACGTTTCTCTACCTTATTTTTCCTAGCTCTAACTATATCCTGGGTCTGGTACAACTTGCCATACTTGTGGGGTGCCATGGCAATATACAGCTAATTAACATATTCATAGACCTTTTTGCCATATACACTGTACAGGAGTGACAATTGTCCAATGTGCCGGGACATGCCATGTAGATTAGTGCCTTAGCTACTAAATTAGAAATCCTTGGAACATTGCAACCTGAATGTACATTGTGTTTGCATTTAACTGGAACACATTATATACAATTATGATATTAAGAAACAAGGTGTGGTTTTGTAGCACCCATGCTCTAGATTACATAAACTTCTAATAAAGAAACTCTTTTTCCAGATTACCATGTATTTACATGTCACTGAATGGAATCAGGTGGAAAAGTTAGAACTGCCACAAATTAGATTTTCTCTTGCACTCCTAAATAGTGCAGCAAAATTGTTAGTTACATAATATTTTACATAATCCGATTATTGAACATATAAGACTTTAAAAGGGTATTTCCATTAGAGAACTTTATGGCATATCCACAGTCTGACAAGTATGGGTTCACCTCATCTGTTTCTGGAACATCACAGAAATCAATGGGAGGTGTATTATGTGCAGATTTTGGTGCAGAATATTGGCAGAAAATTCCATCTAAAAAATCCCGTACGAACATTGCTTAAAGAGGTTATCCAAGTTATTTTTTTGTTCTTTCTATGTTCCTTAGGCCTATATGTGCTTCCTGTTCCGGCCCGGCGGTCATGTGACTGCCTGGACCGGAGAGTGCAGGAGCTGTGTGAGGTCTTTCAGCATTACGCTGTACAGCCTCTCTGGGGGGGGGGGGGTGCATTTCTCCTGTAACTGGGGCTACTATGTCAGCCCCAGTTACAGGAGAAATCAACAGTGAAAAAAAAAATGAAAAAGTGAAGTAAATGTCCCCAGAGGTCTTGTATGACCTTATGGGGGACGAAAAGTGTAAAATAAAAAAATAAAGTGTTGAAAAAATAAAATAAAAAAAGGTTTCACATGTAAAAAAAAAAATTCCCCAAGTAAGGAAAAAAAAAATGTTAAAAATAGAAAAAATAAAATAAAATAGTCATATTTGGTATTGCCGCGTCCGTAAACACTAGCTCGATAAAACTAGCTCGATAAAAATATCACATGACCTAACCCCTCAGGTGAACAACTGTCAAAACAAGCAATTTTTGTCACCTTACATCACAAAAAGTGTAACACCAAGTGATCAAAAATGCGTATGTCCCACTAAATGGTACCAATAAAACCGTCACCTCATTCCGCAAAAAATGAGCCCCTACATAAGAAAATCTCTCAAAAAATTAAAAAACTATAGCTCTTAGAACATGGAGACACTAAAATATCATTTTTATGGTTTTAAAAATGCTATTATTGTGTTAAAGTGAAACAAATAAAATAAAATAGACATATCTGGTATTGCCGCGTCCGTAAAAACCAGCTCTATAAAAATATCACATGACCTAACCCCTCGGGTGTACACCGTAAAAAATAAAAACTGTGTCAAAACAAGCAATTTTTGTCACTTTACATCACAAAAAGTGCAACACCAAGTGATCAAAAATGCGTATGTCCTACTAAATAGTACCAATAAAACCGTCACCTCATCCCGCAAAAAATGAGCCCCTACATAAGAAAATCTCTCAAAAAATAAAAAAAATATAGCTCTCGGAACATGGACACATTAAAACATAATTTTTTTGTTTCAAAAATGCTATTATTGTGTAAAACTTTAAAAAATAAGAAAAAGTATACATATTAGGTTTCGCCACGTCCGTAACAATCTGCTCTATAGCGGTAAACGCTATATAGGTGAATGCTGTAAAAATAAATAAATAGAAACTGTGCTAAAACAACCCATTTTTTGGTCACCTTACCCCATAAAGTGTTATAATGAATGACCAAAAAATCATATGTACCCAAAAATAGTAGCAATTAAACTGGCACCTTATCACCTAGTTTCATAAATGGGATCACTTCTTGGGAGTTTCTACTGTAAGGGTGCATCAGGGGGCTTCAAATGGGACATGGCATCTAAAAACAACGTGGAGTTCCTTTTCTTCTGCGCCCTGCCGTGTGCCCATACAGCAGTTTATGACCACATGTGGGGTGTTTCTGTAAACAACAGAATCTGGGTAATAAATATTGAGTTTTGTTTGGCTGTTAACCATCGATGTGTTAAAGAAAAAATTGGATTAAAATGGAAAATCTGCCCAAAAAGTGAAATTAAAAAATTTGATCTCCATTTTCCTTTAATTCTTATGGAACGCCTAAAGGCTTAACAAAGTTTGTAAAATCGGTTTTAAGTAACTTGAGGGGTGTAGTTTCTACAATGGGGTCATTTATGGGGGTAACTACTATGTAAGCCCCACAAAGTGACTTCAGACCTTAAAAAGTGGGTTTTGGCAATTTTCTTAAAAATTGTAAGAATTGCTTCTAAACGTCTAAGCCTTCTTACGTCCTAAAAAAATAAAATGACATTTCCAAAATGATGCCAACATAAAGTAGACATATGGGGTATGTTAAGTAATAAATATTTTATGAGGTATCACTTTCTGTTTTAAAAGCAGAGAAATTGAAATTTAGAAAATTGCGAATTTTCCAAAATTTTTGGTAAATTTGGGATTTTTTCTTAAATAAAGGTGAAATATATTGACTCAAATTTATGACTATCATGAAGTACAATGTGTCACAAGAAAACAATTTCTGAATGACTTGGATAAGTAAAGGCGTTCCAAAGTTATTACCACATAAAGTGAGATATGTCAGTTTTGCAAAATTAGGCCTGGTTAGGAAGGGGGCAAATGGCCCAGATGGCAAGTGGTTAAGGCCGGATTCCGGATTAATGCCTTTCAATGGACATTAATTTGATCCGGCCTTGCGGCAAGTGTTCAGGATTTTTGGCCGGAGCAAAAAGCGCAGAATGCTGCGGTATTTTCTTCGGCCAAAAAACGTTCCGGTCCTGAACTGAAGACACCCTGATGCATCCTGAACGGATTTCTCTCCATTGGGATAATCCTGATCAGGATTTTTCCGGCATAGAGCCCCGATGACAGAACTCTATGCCGGAAAAGGAATACGCAAGTGTGAAAGAGCCCTAACTAAGCAAATTTAACAGCTTTCCAATTAACTCACTTTATTTCCAGTGGCTGGTTTCTCAGATTTCACTGAGGGTCACATGACCTGTGATGTCAGCTTCTCTCCCTGCTCTGATAAAGGTCGTTTACAAGCCTGTAAACGAGATGTCATTGTGCTGGCCACGCCCCCCACCTTCACTGTCATCTACTCTCCCCTAGGATTCTTAACCCCTTCAGCTGCACAGACTGGGTAGCTCTGCAGGCAGTGAGGAGACAATGATGGGCACTGGAGTTGACATACTAGAGAGAGCATTGCACAAGAAGGTAGGGGGAAGATCCTGTGTGTATTAGCAGTGTCATTATACAAGTAGGACTTGTAGTTCTACACTTACAAGTTGCTGTTGATTCTCCCAGCACTCAGGGCAGCTCTTGTATCCACTCCCTTAGCAGTGTCATTATACAGCTTGGACTTGTAGTCCTACACATACAACATTCTGCAGAGTCTCCCAGCAGGCAGACATGTCACTCAGGGCAGCTCTTGTATCCACTCCCTTAGCAGTGTCATTATACAGCTTGGACTTGTAGTCCTACACATACATCATTCTGCAGAGTCTCCCAGCAGGCAGACATGTCACTCAGGGCAGCTCTTGTATTCACTCCCTTAGCAGAACAGGGGGAGGGGCAGAGATTGTTTTTATTGCATGCAAACAAAGGGCCAGAAAAGAACCAGGGAAATGTGGAAATATATATATATATATATATATATTTTTTTTTTTTTTTTTTGCATAAAACTTGCTTAGCTCAGTTATACTGTACATCAGATTTTCAGTGCTACCTTATTTTTTTTTTCATAACTCAGACAACCCCTTTAAGAGTGGTTTCACACATAGTTTTTTTGGCAGTTTTTCATGCAGTTTTTTAACCAAAGCCAGGAGTGGATTGCAAAAAAGGACCGTGAAATATAAAGCAAGGACTTATACACTGCCTTCCTGTTGGAGCCACTCTGGATCAAAAATTGAAGTAGCAAAATTGTATGTGTGAAACCATCTGAACCCGGACATACCTCCATTTTCACCCCGCCAGCCCCCCTGACTTAAGCATCGGAGCAGTTTATGCTCCGATTCTCTCTTTTGCTCTGCGCTAAATCGCGCAGTGCAAAGGCATTTTTTGGAGATCCGTTGACGTACCAGGATTCTCCATGGGGCTGCCAGGAAGCCCGGTGACGTCACCGGCACTGATGGGCGGGATTTAGTGCTGCTCTAGCCAGTAAAACGTCTAGGGCAGGACTAAACCCCGCCCATGAGAGTCGGTGACTTCACCGAACACCCTGTCTGGCGCTATTTCAGGAATTGCCATTAATACTTATGGTGTAAAAGCATCTTTACTTCGGGCCTTTTTTTTTTTCACTGAGCATCTTATCGGAGAAAGTAACCTTTGTGGATTTGCAAATTGTGCTATTCTAAACAGTAACACTGTGTAGGAGTAGAACTCAAACACAATAACATAAGATTTCCGTCGTACTGTCCGTTGCTTTAATGGAATGAAACACACACTAAATGCATGTGACTTGACCACATTTTCAAATGTAGGCTCTGACCCAGATTTGAACAGATCATTATACTGATATTCAGCAATTTGCTAAAATACAATAAACACATTTGTACCTGCCATCAACAGTGACATGTTTTTCCTGCACATCTGGTAAACATATTGTGAGTTCCACTTTTCTATGGAGAAGATTTTCTTTAGACTCGTCCGAGTTTTGGTTTCCCGTTCCCTCGGACTCTGAAGATGACATGTGCTCCATTCGTGGTTTGGTAATAGACTGTATTGGCGGAAGAGGAGCTTGTGCTTTTGTTTTCTTACTGGAAGAAAATGTAATACAATGTAAATATTTTGTTCCACAATGAATATAAGCCTCGTTAACTTTTCATACAACTTTTGATGTCATAGAGACAATTTTGATCAGTGTGGGTCTAAGTGCTGAGACCCCCACAATCTCTAGAACAAGGGGAGGGAAGCGCACATATTCTGCACTTTGAAATCGATATGTGCCCATAGACTTCTATGGAGCCCATCTCATGCAGTGCACATGTTTCTCTCCTTTCGTTCTAGAGATCGGTGGGGGTCTCAGTACTCAGAACCCCACTGATCAAAATTTTTGATATGTCCCTATGACATACCAAAAGTTTTTTGAAAACTTCAAGACTTTAAAGGGGTTACCCAACATTAACATAGACCTCCCAGTGTGGTGATCATACTTAACGTACTTTGTCCCCGTTGCTGGGTTCCGTCTCTGTTGCTCCTACGCTTTTCCTCTCCCTATCACACTCAAGTCAACATCCATTGAAAGGGGGGGGGCACAACTACTGCAGCCAATAACAGGCCACAGTAGTGAACTGCTCCCCTTGCATCATGACAAACAATCACTTGATGAAAGAGAAGCAGGTCATCACTGCAGCATCTGATTGGCTGCTACGATCACATATGCCCCCGTCAACGGATATTGACTTCTGAGCTACAGGGGCACCCAGGAGCAAAAGAAACCAAACCCAGTGGTGGTGACCAGGTAAGTATGATCTCCACCAAGGTTCAGCCACTCTGGGAGGTAAGTGTTAGTATTCAATAACCCCTTTAGGATAAAGTTACTTTAGTACACTCAGCAGCTGTATTGGCACTAGATGAAGTACAGTATACACAATTGCAGTAGTGAGCAAGCGTAATTACAAGTATGGCTTCCCCATTCACTTCTATGGGATGGCTCTGTAGTATTCACTTGAACAGATGAAGCAGTTCAATAGAAGTGAATAGGGACACCATACTTACAACTGCTCACCACTGCAATTGCTGTGGCGAGCAAGTAAACAGAGCTGCCATATTTTGTTTGCATGTTAGCTTTATGGTTGTGCACCTGTGACTTTAGATGCGCTAGTCTAAATTTTCTTGCAGTATGTTTGGAGGGTAGCTGCCTCCTTTTAGATTAAACACTCCCAGCCTATCTGCCCAGGGCTTCTAAGCAGAGCACAAATATAGCTGGTTCCTACACCGCCCTGAACATTGTAGGCTTAAATTAGCCCCAGAAGAAGCAGTTCTTTTAGTGTTAGGTAACCAACTGCAGAAGCCGCCTTAAAGTTGGTAGATGGGCCAAACACACGTTTGATCAAAAATGTGCATGAAGAACTTCCAGTTTTCATGAATAGTAGGTATAGTACCATTGTAATATTTTGTTTCCTGTTTGAATTTTAGCTTTATGGATGTGCACCTGTTACTTTAGATGTGCTGGTCTAAAATTTCTGGCATTATCCTGGGCTGTGCCTACTCCCATACAAGTGAACAGGAGTTAAGGCAGGTTTAGACGCTCCAATGTACAGCTGATTGCTGTGAAGGAAGCGTTCCTTCCTGACAGTCGACTGCTTGTTCAGTGAAGGAGACCGCTGCATTTACATGTAGCAAATCACCTCCACAATATGAGAACGAGGGATCACCAATACGATCACTCGTCCTCATAGAGCTGCATTGTTTCTGGGCAGAAGATCGCTGTTTAGAAAGCACAATCTGCTGGCCAGAAATGATAATTAGTGTGCTTGCATGAAAAGCAGGATCACCCGATGCAGGAGGGCTTTGTTCATTCATTGGGTCATCCGTGGCATTCAGAGGAACGTTCGTTCTGGATAATATGCCCGATTATCAGACAGTGTAAGTCTACATTTACAGACAGTCACATCTATCTATCTACCTACCTACCTATCTACCATTTGGATAATGCACTAAAAATAGACTACACTGCGATTTTTTATGCAACACTACATATTGCAGTGTAACAGGTTTGCCATAAGAATGACGGTGACATGTGAATCTCAAAAAATACAACACTGCTGGATTTTTGCTATTCGCGTGTTGCATTCGCAGCAAACGTGCGAGTTGCACTTCGTCCCCATTCATTCTTATCGCAGCCCTGCTACACTGTGATACTTGGGTGTGCGACATGTGTCGTGCCCAAAATCAACTTGCAGCCCTTCCCTTAACTCTCATTCTGGGATAGTTAGGAGAGATACACAAATTGTTCCTCACTGCCCTTAATGGCAATTATGCATCCAAAAGGTAACTAAGGCTGAAAGTCATTACAGCAGCTTTAGAGATTGTTAAATCTGACTTTTTACTATAGTTGTGAGATATATTTTTATAGGCACAGGAGTTTGGTACCATTGATGACAAACTGAATGTGGGATTCATCTTTTAAAGAAACAAGAACTAAGACATGAACAGAAATTTTAATAATCTGATAGATGGCAAATAAAAAATAAAAAAAACATATTTAGGGGGCATTCACATGACCATTAGGCCCCTTTCACATGGGCGAGAATTCCGCAATGTGTTCGAGAGGTGAACGCATTGTACCCGCACTGAATCCGGACCCATTCACTTCAATGGGGCTGTTCAGAAGAGCGGTGATTTTCACACATCACTTGTGCGCTGCGTGAAAATCGCGGCATGTTCTATATTCAGCGTTTTTCACGCAACGCAGGCCCATAGAAGTGAATAGGTCTGCGTGAAAATCGCAAGCATCCGCAAGCAAGTGCGGAAATGGTGCGATTTTAACACATGGTTTCTAGGAGATGATGTAAGTAAATTGATAAAAGTCAATTTACTGTATTATTTTCCCCTAAAGCCACATTTTAGTATTTAGAATGATTCTGTATTTAGAATGATATTATTTTCCCTTATAACCATGTTATAAGGGAAAATAATAAAATATACAGAACACCTAACCCAAACCCGAACTTCAGTGAAAAAGTCTGGGTTCGGGTACCACAGTCAGTTTTTTATCACGCGCGTGCAAAACGCATTGCACCCTGTGCGATAAAAACTGAACACCGGGACGCAATTGCAGTCAAAACTGACTGCAGTTGCATACCTACTCGCACGATTTTCCCTGATCACAGACGCAACGCATCAGGACCTAATCCGGACATGCTCGTCTGCAAGGGGCCTAAGTGTTTGTGATTCGCAAACAGCAGATCAGAAAACACAGATACCGGCCGGGTGCGTGCTGCAACATGGTGTGAACCCATTGACTTCAACGGGTCTGTGGTCTGCATGTTGCAGCGAAGTATAGCACGTCCTATATTTTGCGGCACAGCCAAACATATGTGGTAATGCTTTTGCATGTGAATTTAGGAGGAAACAGACTTTAATTCTGGACTACCAATAACAGCAACTGAAAAAAGTTTGGCTAGTTTCACACTAGCGTTAAACTATACAGCAGACTATTCCAGCAGAGGAACAGCCCATCCTATCCTACATAGCTGGATACTGCTTCTCCCCGCTGACCATAATGGACCCCACTACGGATCCGGCATGAGTGCCAGAAATCGTCTGGAAGCATAGTTTTTCATCCAGCCGAATCCCGGCTCTAATGCCATTAACATTATAGTCAATGGGGTCTGGCGGTGCTCTGGACCTTTCCAGCTATGCCAGATATGAACTCTGGAGGAACAGCCTGCCGTATAGTTTAACGTTAGTTTGAAATTAGCCTTACTAGCAGACAGATTCATGTGGCATGTTTTGTTAATTATAGTATATCTAAACTAGAAAAAAAAAAAGAATAATAACCTAAAATTTGAGGAGCTTGGCTTAAGTGGCACCTAATTTAAAATTGAGGCAAATGTTTGATTTGTTGGACTCACTTCCCTTCTTTACACCACCCCTTTGGTGGTATAATTTAAATCAGTATATAACACATAGAATGATCACGGATGGCACTGCTGTACACAGAGATAACCTGCATGTGGCTTGGAGATGTATGCATTACGGATGCGGGCTTACCGAGACCAAAAGTGGTACTCTATCCCAGATAATCCAAACAAAATTGCTCCATAAAGAATGAAGGACAGCACTCACCGAAGTAGTCAAACTCTTCATGTTTGTGTATATCCCCCAAATTTAGGAACATGTCTTATTCTTGTCCATTTTGAGGACAAAATTTCCAATTTCTACTGGGATCAATAAAAATGCGGCATGAGGCCTCAACAACATGATAAATGCTTTTGAGATACTTACTGATATTTTCCTAAAGTACTGGACTAGACTATGACTGGCATAAACTCTAGTATGGAAGTAATCCAATTGTACAAAGCATCTATACTATAACTCTTAGCCAGAAAATGAACAGTTAATAAATGGATCTCAGATGAATCCTCGATAGTTACAGCTTGAATAAATCTAGACAATGATATTTTACAATTAGAAAAATATACTTATTCCAAGGGAGTCCTTTAAGACATGTTCATAGATGATTAATATTTTCAAGGCAAGGATTAGGATAAGATTACACAATAAGGTTTAGTCATCAGCGAGTTGCACTGAAATTGCTGTTGGTAATATGCCCACTACAGGAGGAATACTACAGTTTTTAACAGATAGGCTCATGTAGTTGATTACCTCATGTACATCTTCCCTATTCTTTTTTTTCAGTTTGGACTCTTTTGAACCATTTTCACCATGTAAACAAATCACTGTGGTTTGTTCATAACCTGTTGCTATATCCAACCAAACCCTTTCTCTGGCACAGCTCCAGCACCATCCCTAACCACGCCCAGCTAGTTTATAGCTCCTCCCTCCCAGCTAATTATATAGACACTCCCCTATCACTGTCCCGGTTTGGGCTTTACTACAATAAATTTTAGACTAGCTCATTCATATACATAGTCACAGGTGCATATCCATCAAGCAAATATGGTTGATAAAAAAAAAATGGCTGCACAACTTTATACATACAAGCAATAGAGCTGAGAAATGGGGATCATTCTAAATTAAAGTGGTATTATACCTACTATAAATGGAAAAATGGAAGCTCTTAGCGCACATATTTGATCAAACGTGTGTCGGGCCCATCTACCAGGCGTCAAGGTGGCTTCCATTTATAGTAGGTATAATACCACATTAATTTAGAATGATCCCCATTTCTCTGCTCTATTGTTTGTATGTGAAATGTTGTGCAGCCATTTTTTTTATCAATCATGTTTGCTTGATGGATATGCACCTGTGACTATGAATATGAATGTGCTAGTCTAAATTTTCTTGTAGTATATATTGAGGGTAGCGCATCTTTTAGACAGAGCAATGCCCATCTATCTGGGACTTCTGAGCAGAGTATAAATGTAGCTAGTCCCTACACTGCCCTGGAAATTGTAGGCTTGGGAAAGTCCAAGAGAGGCGGTATATGAGTGTTAGGTACCCATCTGCGGAAGTCACCTTGATGCCTGGTAGATGGGCCAGACACACGTTTGAACATCAAGCTTTCTTCAGGATTATGGCAAGAATAGCACTGCAGGCTGTGTTCGTTCTCCCATCAAACATATCAATAACCCTGACAAAAACTACGTAATACAGATTTGTCTAAGTGCAAAACTACACTGCTTGAAAGTCAGTCCTAATATAGTCAGCTATCCTTTATTTGATGATGGACTATAGACCTATAGCCACTGATATCTGAAACACAATTCTGCAAAAAAGTATCAATCGCTGAAATACATAATTGATATTACTTACTCAATACAAGGTATGTAAGTCCCATGGGTGATTATACACATCATGAACAGACTATGTCATTGGTCATAAGCAGCTGTTAGAAATTATCCTTGATGATGAAGCTCATGTTAGGCTACTTTCACACTTGCGGCAGTGTGATCCGGCGGGCAGTTCCGTCAGTCGGAACTGGCCGCCAGATCCGCCGATCTGCCGCTGACTGAAAGCATTTGTGAGACGGATCCGGATGCGGATCCGTCTCACAAATGCATTGCAAGGACGGATCCGTCTCTCTGCTTGTCATGCGGACAGACGGATCCGTCTTGTACATTTTTTCAAATTTTTACCGATCTGCGCATGTGCATGCCGGAACGACGGATCCGGCATTCCGGTATTCTGAATGCCGGATCCGGCGCTAATACATTCCTATGGGAAAAAATGCTGGATCCGGCGTTCAGGCATGTCTTCAGTTTTTTTCGCTGGAGAGAAAACCGTAGCATGCTGCGGTTTTCTCTTTTGCCTGATCAGTCAAAACAACTGAACTGAAGACATCCTGATGCAAACTGAACGGATTACTCTCCATTCAGAATGCATGGGGATAAAACTGATCAGTTATTTTCCGGTATAGAGCCCCTGTGACGGAACTCTATGCCGGAAAAGAAAAACGCAATTGTGAAAGTACCCTTAGCAAACCATAAGACAGTACAGTGCTTTATTATATAATTTACTTATACTGAATTGTATATATTAATGATCAAATGGGGCTGTACAGATATTAATTGTAGTAGGAGGACTGCAGAATTATGATTTGTCATATTATCATATTAACTGCACACAATTTCAATAGATTTTCATAATAGCTTCCTCTTGTAGCAAACTGCCCAGTTCAACCCTCAGCCACACATTTCACACACATACTCTAGTACACTACTGTGCAAAAATATTCTTGTATGTCACGGGTTATGACTAGAGTTGAGCGAACACCTGGATGTTCGGGTTCGAGAAGTTCGGCCGAACTTCCCGGAAATGTTCGGGTTCGGGATCCGAACCCGATCCGAACTTCGTCCCGAACCCGAACACCATTGAAGTCAATGGGGACCCGAACTTTTCGGCACTAAAACGGCTGTAAAACAGCCCAGGAAAGGGCTAGAGGGCTGCAAAAGGCAGCAACATGTAGGTAAATCCCCTGCAAACAAATGTGGATAGGGAAATGAATTAAAATAAAAATTAAATAAATAAAAATTAACCAAAATCAATTGGAGAGAGGTCCCATAGCAGAGAATCTGGCTTCCCGTCACCCACCACTGGAACAGTCCATTCTCAGATATTTAGGCCCCGGAACCCAGGCAGAGGAGAGAGGTCCCGTAACAGAGAATCTGGCTTCATGTCAGCAGAGAATTAGTCTGCATGTCATAGCAGAGAATGAGGCTTCACGTCAGCCACCACTGCAACAGTCCATTGGCATATATTTAGGCCCAGCACCCAGGCAGAGGAGAGAGGTCCCGTAACAGACAATCTGGCTTCATGTCAGCAGAGAATCAGTCTGCATGTCATAGCAGAGAATCAGGCTTCACGTCACCCACCACTGCAACAGTCCATTGTCATAAATTTAGGCCCAGCACACAGGCAGAGGAGAGAGGTCCCGTAACAGACAATCTGGCTTCATGTCAGCAGAGAATCAGTCTGCATGTCATAGCAGAGAATCAGGCTTCACGTCACCCACCACTGCAACAGTCCATTGTCATAATTTAGGCCCAGCACCCAGGCAGAGGAGAGAGGTCCCGTAACAGACAATCTGGCTTCATGTCAGCAGAGAATTAGTCTGCATGTCATAGCAGAGAATGAGGCTTCACGTCACCCACCACTGTAAGAGTCCATTTTCATAAGTTTAGGCCCAGTACCCAGGCAGAGGAGAGAGGTCCCGTAACAGAGGATCTGACTTCATGTCAGCAGAGAATTAGTCTGCATGTCATAGCAGAGAATGAGGCTTCACGTCAGCCACCACTGCAACAGTCCATTGGCATATATTTAGGCCCAGCACCCAGGCAGAGGAGAGAGGTCCCGTAACAGACAATCTGGCTTCATGTCAGCAGAGAATCAGTCTTCATATCATAGCAGAGAATCAGGCTTCACGTCACCCACCACTGTAAGAGTCCATTTTCATAAATTTAGGCCCAGCACCCAGGCAGAGGAGAGAGGTCCCGTAACAGAGGATCTGGCTTCATGTCAGCAGAGAATCATTCTGCATGTCATAGCAGAGAATCAGGCTTCACGTCACCCAACATTGGAACAGTCCATTGGCATATATTTAGGCCCCGGCACCCAGACAGAGGAGAGGTTCATTCAACTTTGGGTAGCCTCGCAATATAATGGTAAAATGAAAATAAAAATAGGATTGAATGAGGAAGTGCCCTGGAGTCCAATAATATATGGTTAAGGGGAGGTAGTTAATGTCTAATCTGGACAAGGGACGGACAGATCCTGTGGGATCCATGCCTGGTTCATTTTTATGAACGTCAGCTTGTCCACATTGGCTGTAGACAGGCGGCTGCGTTTGTCTGTAATGACGCCCCCTGCCGTGCTGAATACACGTTCAGACAAAACGCTGGCCGCCGGGCAGGCCAGCACCTCCAAGGCATAAGGCTAAGGCTAGCTCTGGCCACGTGGACAATTTAGAGACCCAGAAGTGAATGGGGCCGAACCATCAGTCAGTACGTGGAGGGGTGTGCACATGTACTGTTCCACCATGTTAGTGAAATGTTGCCTCCTGCTAACACGTTGCGTATCAGGTGGTGGTGCAGTTAGCTGTGGCGTGTTGACAAAAGTTTTCCACATCTCTGCCATGCTAACCCTGCCCTCAAAGGAGCTGGCATTGACACAGCTGCCTTGGCGACCTCTTGCTCCTCCTCTGCCTTGGCCTTGGGCTTCCACTTGTTCCCCTGTGACATTTGGGAATGCTCTCAGTAGCGCGTCTACCAACGTGCGCTTGTACTCGCGCATCTTCCTATCACGCTCCAGTGCAGGAAGTAAGGTGGGCACATTGTCTTTGTAGCGTGGATCCAGCAGGGTGGCAACCCAGTAGTCCGCACAGGTTAAAATGTGGGCAACTCTGCTGTCGTTGCGCAGGCACTGCAGCATGTAGTCGCTCATGTGTGCCAGGCTGCCCAGGGGTAAGGACAAGCTGTCCTCTGTGGGAGGCGTATCGTCATCGTCCTGCCTTTCCCCCCAGCCACGCACCAGTGATGGACCCGAGCTGCGTTGGGTGCCACCCCGCTGTGACCATGCTTCATCCTCATCCTCCTCCACCTCCTCCTCATCCTCGTCCTCCTCGTCCTCCAGTAGTGGGCCCTGGCTGGCCACATTTGTACCTGGCCTCTGCTGTTGCCAAAAACCTCCCTCTGAGTCACTTCGAAGAGACTGGCCTGAAAGTGCTAAAAATGACCCCTCTTCCTCCTCCTCCTCCTCCTCCTCCTCCTCCTGGGCCACCTCCTCTTCCATCATCGCCCTAAGTGTTTTCTCAAGGAGACATAGAAGTGGTATTGTAACGCTGATAACGGCGTCATCGCCACTGGCCATGTTGGTGGAGTACTCGAAACAGCGCAACAGGGCACACAGGTCTCGCATGGAGGCCCAGTCATTGGTGGTGAAGTGGTGCTGTTCTGTAGTGCGACTGACCCGTGCGTGCTGCAGCTGAAACTCCACTATGGCCTGCTGCTGCTCGCACAATCTGTCCAGCATGTGCAAGGTGGAGTTCCACCTGGTGGGCACGTCGCATATGAGGCGGTGAGCGGGAAGGCCGAAGTTACGCTGTAGCGCAGACAGGCGAGCAGCAGCAGGATGTGAACGCCGGAAGCGCGAACAGACGGCCCGCACTTTATGCAGCAGCTCTGACATGTCGGGGTAGTTGTGTATGAACTTCTGCACCACCAAATTCAGCACATGCGCCAAGCAAGGGATGTGCGTCAAATTGGCTAGTCCCAGAGCTGCAACGAGATTTCGCCCATTATCACACACCACCAGGCCGGGCTTGAGGCTCACCGGCAGCAACCACTCATCGGTCTGTTGTTCTATACCCCGCCACAACTCCTGTGCGGTGTGGGGCCTGTCCCCCAAACATATGAGTTTCAGAATGGCCTGCTGACGTTTACCCCGGGCTGTGCTGAAGTTGGTGGTGAAGGTGTGTGGCTGACTGGATGAGCAGGTGGAAGAAGAGGAGGAGGAAGCTGAGTAGGAGGAGGTGGCAACAGGAGGCAAAGAATGTTGCCCTGCGATCCTTGGCGGCGGAAGGACGTGCGCCAAACAGCTCTCCGCCTGGGGCCCAGCTGCCACTACATTTACCCAGTGTGCAGTTAGGGAGATATAGCGTCCCTGGCCGTGCTTACTGGTCCACGTATCTGTGGTTAGGTGGACCTTGCTACAGATGGCGTTGCGCAGTGCACACTTGATTTTATCGGATACTTGGTTGTGCAGGGAAGGCACGGCTCTCTTGGAGAAGTAGTGGCGGCTGGGAACAACATACTGTGGGACAGCAAGCGACATGAGCTGTTTGAAGCTGTCTGTGTCCACCAGCCTAAATGACAGCATTTCATAGGCCAGTAGTTTAGAAATGCTGGCATTCAGGGCCAGGGATCGAGGGTGGCTAGGTGGGAATTTACGCTTTCTATCAAATGTTTGTGAGATGGAGAGCTGAACGCTGGCGTGTGACATGGTTGAGACGCTTGGTGACGGAGGTGGTGGTGGTGGTGTTGGTGGTACATCCCCTGTTTGCTGGGCGGCAGGTGCCAACGTTCCTCCAGAGGCGGAGGAAGAGGCCGAGGCGGCAGCAGCAGAAGAGGCCGAGGCGGCAGCAGCAGAAGAGGTAGCAGGGGGAGCCTGAGTGAATTCCTTGGTTTTAAGGTGTTTACTCCACTGCAGTTCATGCTTTGCATGCAGGTGCCTGGTCATGCAGGTTGTGCTCAGGTTCAGAACGTTAATGCCTCGCTTCAGGCTCTGATGGCACAGCGTGCAAACCACTCGGGTCTTGTCGTCAGCACATTGTTTGAAGAAGTGCCATGCCAGGGAACTCCTTGAAGCTGCCTTTGGGGTGCTCGGTCCCAGATGGCGGCGGTCAGTAGCAGGCGGAGTCTCTTGGCGGCGGGTGTTCTGCTTTTGCCCACTGCTCCCTCTTTTGCTACGCTGTTGGCTCGGTCTCACCACTGCCTCTTCCTCCGAACTGTGAAAGTCAGTGGCACGACCTTCATTCCATGTGGGGTCTAGGACCTCATCGTCCCCTGCATCGTCTTCCACCCAGTCTTGATCCCTGACCTCCTGTTCAGTCTGCACACTGCAGAAAGACGCAGCAGTTGGCACCTGTGTTTCGTCATCATCAGAGACATGCTGAGGTGGTATTCCCATGTCCTCATCATCAGGAAACATAAGTGGTTGTGCGTCAGTGCATTCTATGTCTTTCACCGCTGGGGAAGGGCTAGGTGGATGCCCTTGGGAAACCCTGCCAGCGGAGTCTTCAAACAGCATAAGAGACTGCTGCATAACTTGAGGCTGAGACAGTTTCCCTGGTATGCATGGGGGTGATGTGACAGACTGATGGGGTTGGTTTTCAGGCGCCATCTGTGCGCTTTCTGCAGAAGACTGGGTGGGAGATAATGTGAACGTGCTGGATCCACTGTCGGCCACCCAATTGACTAATGCCTGTACCTGCTCAGGCCTTACCATCCTTAGAACGGCATTGGGCCCCACCATATATCGCTGTAAATTCTGGCGGCTACTGGGACCTGAGGTAGTTGGTACACTAGGACGTGTGGATGTGGCAGAACGGCCACGTCCTCTCCCAGCACCAGAGGGTCCACTAACACCACCACGACCATGTCCACGTCCGCGTCCCTTACTAGATGTTTTCCTCATTGTTATGGTTCACCACAACAACAAAAATATTATTTGGCCCAATGTATTGTATTCAAATTCAGCGGGATATATATTTGAGGCCTAGTATTTAGGCGCTGGGTGACCGGTATGGATTTACTGACAGAATTAGACTTGGAAATGCACAGTAGCGTGTGTGTGAAGTTATTCTGAATGACCCTATGTGCACCTTGAATATTATATACCCTTTTAGGGATAGATTTCAAATAGCTCTGATATAGCAGAAACCACTAAATTATGAAATTGCTAAATTGGGAATTGTATTTCAACCCAGAACAAAAAATGTGCTTTGACGGACACTAAATAACTTTCCCAGCCACAACAGGACAGCGGTAACGAGAGATTTAGCGGGATATAAATTTGAGGCCTAGTATTTAGGCGCTGGGTGACCGGTATGGATTTAGTGACAGAATTAGACTGGGATATGGCCAAAAAATAACCACACTATTGCTGGTTAAATGCACTTGGTGTGACAGCTTGACCAACCACACTACTGAGGGTTAAATGCACTTGGTGACGGGCGCAGCTTGCCCCTGATGTAGTATATGGCCAAAAAATGAACAGACTATTGCTGGTTAAATGCACTTGGTGACGGGCGCAGCTTGCCCCTGATTTAGTATATGGCCAAAAAATGAACAGACTATTGCTGGTTAAATGCACTTGGTGTGATAGCTTGACCAACCACACTACTGAGGGTTAAATGCACTTGGTGACGGGCGCAGCTTGCCCCTGATGTAGTATATGGCCAAAAAATGAACAGACTATTGCTGGTTAAATGCACTTGGTGTCACAGCTTGACCAACCACACTACTGAGGGTTAAATGCACTTGGTGACGGGCGCAGCTTGCCCCTGATGTAGTATATGGCCAAAAAATGAACAGACTATTGCTAGTTAAATGCACTTGGTGACGGGCGCAGCTTGCCCCTGATTTAGTATATGGCCAAAAAATGAACAGACTATTGCTGGTTAAATGCACTTGGTGTGATAGCTTGACCAACCACACTACTGAGGGTTAAATGCACTTGGTGACGGGCGCAGCTTGCCCCTGATGTAGTATATGGCCAAAAAATGAACAGACTATTGCTGGTTAAATGCACTTGGTGTCACAGCTTGACCAACCACACTACTGAGGGTTAAATGCACTTGGTGACGGGCGCAGCTTGCCCCTGATGTAGTATATGGCCAAAAAATGAACAGACTATTGCTGGTTAAATGCACTTGGTGACGGGCGCAGCTTGCCCCTGATTTAGTATATGGCCAAAAAATGAACAGACTATTGCTGGTTAAATGCACTTGGTGTGATAGCTTGACCAACCACACTACTGAGGGTTAAATGCACTTGGTGACGGGCGCAGCTTGCCCCTGATGTAGTATATGGCCAAAAAATGAACAGACTATTGCTGGTTAAATGCACTTGGTGTGACAGCTTCACCCTGATGTAGGCTTTAGCCAAAAAACAACCACACCATTGAGGGTTAAATGCACTTGGTGACAGGCGCAGCTTGCCCCTGATGTAGTATATGGCCAAAAAATAAACAGACTATTGCTGGTTAAATGCACTTGGTGTGACAGCTTCACCCTGATGTAGGCTTTAGCCAAAAAACAACCACACCATTGAGGGTTAAATGCACTTGGTCGCAGCTTGTGCTGGCGCACCACAAGACACAAAATGGCCGCTGATCACCCCAGAAAAATGTGACTGACAAACGGTCTGGGCAGCCTAAAAACAGTGAGCAATTGAGGATCAGCAGCTCAATGATCCACAGCTGCAGATCGATCAGTTAATCAAGTCCTTTGGAGGAGTTAATCTGCCTAATCTCGCCCTACTGTCGCAGCCGCAACCTCTCCCTACGCTAATCAGAGCAGAGTGACGGGCGGCGCTATGTGACTCCAGCTTAAATAGAGGCTGGGTCACATGGTGCTCTGGCCAATCACAGCCATGCCAATAGTAGGCATGGCTGTGATGGCCTCTTGGGGCAAGTAGTATGACGCTTGTTGATTGGCTGCTTTGCAGCCTTTCAAAAAGCGCCAAGAAAGCGTCACAAAAGCGCCAAGAAAGCGACGAACACCGAAAATGTCCGGGTTCGGGTCCGTGTCACGGACACCCCAAAATTCGGTACGAACCCGAACTATACAGTTCGAGTTCGCTCATCCCTAGTTATGACATGTTTTTTTGTTTTTTTTTCATAAACAGCGTCGCTCTTGTCCATGGATAAGCTAAGCCCTATTTAATCTAGGGCATGAAATATTACATTATTTAACCCAAAAGGGCAGATATACTGACTCGAGTTACACGCTCCAGTCAGTATAAAGTCCGTTGGCGCAGAATGCAATCCATTTATTTAGAGGCACTAGCATCTTACATTTCAAGAAATGCCGCTAAAATGTTGTTGATTGGCTTGTGTGGTTGCAAGGGAATCTTTCACTGAGCTTGCTATAGTACTGGGGTCAGCAACCTCCTGGCACTACAGCCTTTGGGAAACTACAACTGCCAACATCCATACTTGCTCTGTTTTTCTCAGAACTCCCATGGGAATGAATGGTGCATGCTGGGAATTGTAGTTTCACAACAGCTGGCGTGCTGAAGGTTGCTGACCCCTGCTATAGTAGATAAAAGTGCTTTAAGGGCACAACTGCACCTGCGAGTGGTGATCATGGTGCCAGAAGGAGACACGAGCTCTGTTCCAATGACTTTTGCCTCCAGTGACTGTTGCAGATGATTCTTAAAGAAGCACTCTCACAAAAAAATGTATTCTCTGACCTGTTAGAAAGGTTTATGATGTAATCTGTAGTGCTGGTAATTTTCTCACCAATGACTGTATTTGTACGTTATAACCTCCCTTCTGTTACTCAGCTGTGTCATGTGACCAATACTCCGACTCTCCAAATAACACAGCATCTTATGTGTGAACAGGAAGCCAGTTTCTCTATGTATTCTTATGGGAGCCTCAATGTCAGTCTCATATGAAGGAATAGAGAAGCAACTGACTTCCTGTGTCAATTGGAGAGGCAGAGTGTTACTGGTCACAAATACAGTCACTAGTAAGATTACCTTCACTACAGTTTACATCGTGCACCTTTCCAGTGGGCTAGAGAATAAAGATTTCTTAGGTTTTCACATATTCCGACCCTCTTAAAGAAGAACTCCCTATCAAGATTTCTTTTTACATGCTATCCCACCCTGTGGACAGTTTGGTGACATACCTACTGCTTAGTTATCAGAGCATCTTAAATCTGAATTTAAAGTAAGGCTTATGATAAGTTCTCTTTAAAAACCTCTTTGTAAAAACAGGAAAACCTTAAAGGGAGTCTGTCACCACCATATGGCCATATACAGTGCTTACATTTTCTTATAGTAGACCTATACATGAATGTAATGGTACCTTTTTATCTTTTTCTTTACACTTGCAGAAGCTGGAAAAACAAAGTGTAAATTCATATGCAAATGATCACTCGCAAGCGGGGGGGCGTTCACTGTGTTGGAGCCCAGGCTGCTCTGCATTTTTTCATTGATTCAACCCAACCTCTGCCTATGCTCGCCCTCCTATTCCCTTGCTTCATCCTTCGGTCCGGGCGAGATCCCGCACCTGCACACTTGCCTCGCCGTGCTGGGGCATGCGCACTGTGATGCCCATTGTGGGCACGGCTTCTCTTTAACTACTGCGCGTGCGCCGGCAAATGACACATTGCTGCTGGTTTTATGTTGATCGCCGTTTCAACTGCTAATAAGAAGGATCATGTTTACACCTAGCATTTGGAAAACTGATCTGATTTTCACTGCTAATAATTAGAGCCATGTTCATGCCTGGTATTTGAATAATCAATTCACTTCACAATGCTAGTAACAAGAACCATGTTCACACTCAGTATTTGAACAATCAATTTTCACTGTTAATAAGACTGAAGTTCACACTTGGTATTTGAACAACTTAGTTTCCACTGCTAATAACAAGAACTATGGGGGACATTTATGAAGACCGGCGATTTAGACTGCGCTGGCGGTTCATCCGCCTACATTATGCAGAGGCATCGGCCTCTACATAACTTAGGCACATCTACCACCTAAGGCCCCATTCACACATCCACAATTGCGGACCCATTCACTTCTATGGGGCCGCACGACGTGCGGCCCGGCTCCGGAAATCCGGACCCGCACTTCCGTTCCCACAAAAAAATAGAACATGTCCTATTCCATGTCTGGACAAGAATAGGCATATTCTATTAGTGCCGGCGATGTGCGGTCCTCAAAATGCGGAACGCACATTGCCGGTGTCCGTGATTTGCAGATTCGTGGATCCGCAAACACGTTACAGACGTGTGAATGGGGCCTAACAGCCTGAAATCTACGGCAGCTCCCTTGCTGGTGTACATTTAGACCATTTTGTCACCAAACTAAGACAGGCGTAGAAAATGATAAATAAGACGGGCCTGCCCACGCCATGCCCCCTTTTTTACGTTCATACTTGGCATTTGAGACTCATGAACTTATTTTTCAGATATTGTTTGGGGAAAAAATGTGTTATCTTTTCCATCTAATTAGATCCGTGCAATAATAGATCTTTTAGAGCTTGTTTCTAAATTATTATTTTAATTGACTATGTTACAGACTTAGGGTACTTTCACACTAGCGGCAGGACGGATCCTACAGGCTGTTCACCCTGTCGGATCCGTCCTGCTGCTATTTCACCGTGCCGCTGCTCCGTCCCCATTGACTATAATGGGTACGGGGGCTGAGCTATGGCAGTTCACGGTGAGAGGCGCCGGACTAAAAAGTCGGACATGCAGCACTTTTGGTCCGGCGGCCTTTCGCCGTGCACTGCCGTGCTGCGCCGGAGCTCCGCCCCATTATAGTCAATGGGGACGGAGCAGCGTCACGGTGAAATAGCAGCAGGACGGATCCGAGAGGGTGAACAGCCTGTCGGATCCGTCCTGCCGCTAGTGTGAAAGTAGCCTTAGGGGGTCATTTATTAAGACTGGCGTTTTAGACGCCGGTCTTAATAACCACTATAAATGGCAGTGGATCCACTTATGTTATGAAGAGGTGCAGGCCTCTACATAATGTTGGCACATCCAGTGGCAGTCTAAATGTAAGCCAGCTTCATAGCTGGCTTACATTTAGACAATTTTCTACGCCTAAAACAGGCATAGAAAATGATCAATGAGACGGGACGCTTCCCTGCCCATGCCACCTTTTTTAGACCTGGTGTGAGTTGGAAAAACTAACCGCAATCCACCTGAAATACACCTAATATATGTGTATTTCAGGATAGTAAATGACCCCCATAATTTGTATGTTTTATCACATACAGTACAGACCAAAAGTTTGGACACACCTTCTCATTCAAAGAGTTTTCTTTATTTTCAATGAAAATTGTAGATTGACACTGAAGGCATCAAAACTATGAATTAACACATTTGGAATTATATACATAACAATAAAGTGAAACAACTGAAAATATGTCATATTCTGGGTTCTTCAAAGTAGCCACCTTTTGCTTTGATTACTGCTTTGCACACTCTTGGCATTCTCTTAATGAGCTTCAAGAGGTAGTCACCTGAAATGGTTTTCACTTCACAGGTGTGCCCTGTCAGGTTTAATAAGTGGGATTTCTTGCATTATAAATGGGGTTGGGACCATAAGTTGCGTTGTGGTGAAGTCAGGTGGATACACAGCTGATAGTCCTACTGAATAGACTGTTAGAATTTGTATTATGGCAAGAAAAAAGCAGCTAAGTAAAGAAAAACGAGTGGCCATCATTACTTTAAGAAATGAAGGTCAGTCAGTCCGAAAAATTGGGAAAACTTTGAAAGTGTCCCCAAGTGCAGTCACAAAAACCATCAAGCGCTACAAAGAAACTGGCTCACATGCAGACCACCCCAGGAAAGGAAGACCAAGAGTCACCTCTGCTGCGGAGGATAAGTTCTTCCGAGTCACCAGCCACAGAAATCGCAGGTTAACAGCAGCTCAGATTAGAGACCAGGTCAATGCCACACAGAGTTCTAGCAGCAGACACATCTCTAGAACAACTGTTAAGAGGAGACTGTGTGAATCAGGCCTTCATGGTAGAATATCTGCTAGGAAACCACTACTAAGGACAGGCAACAAGCAGAAGAGACTTGTTTGGGCTAAAGAACACAAGGAATGGACATTAGACCAGTGCCGATGAGTCCAAATTTGAGATCTTTGGTTCCAACCACCATGTCTTTGTGCGACGCAGAAAAGGTGAACGGATGGACGGACTCTACATGCCTCGTTCCCACCGTGAAGCATGGAGGAGGAGGTGTGATGGTGTGGGGGTGCTTTTCTGGTGACACTGTTGGGGATTTATTCAAAATTGAAGGCATACTGAACCAACATGGCTACCACAGCATCTTGCAGCGGCATGCTAGTCCATCCGGTTTGCGTTTAGTTGGACCATCATTTATTTTTCAACAGGACAATGACCCCAAACACACCTCCAGGCTGTGTAAGGGCTATTTGACCATGAATGAGAGTGATGGGGTGCTATGCCAGATGACCTGGCCTCCACGGTCACCGTACCTGAACCCAATCGAGATGCTTTGGTGTGAGCTTGACCGCAGAGTGAAGGCAAAAGGTCCAACACGTGCTAAGCATCTCTGGGAACTCCTTCAAGACTGTTGGAAGACCATTTCAGGTGACTACCTCCTTGAGAATGCCAAGAGTGTGCAAAGCAGTAATCAAAGCAAAAGGTGGCTACTTTGAAGACCCTAGAATATGACATATTTTCAATTGTTTCACACTGAAGGCATCAAAACTATGAATTAACACATGTGGAATTATATACATAACAAAAAAGTGTGAATCTACAATTTTCATAGTCATGAAAATAAAGAAAACTCTTTGAATGAGAAGGTGTGTCCAAACTTTTGGTCTGTACTGTATATATTTCACACAGGGCACATGTACACAACTTAGATCGACCCAGGTAACATGTTCCATGTTGGCTGCACCTCCCCTGCCGACTGAGGCTCCCATGACCTGAACTGACTGTATCATGGTAATTTATGAGACAGTCAGATCTTATCTGATAGTGGGTCTATTACAGTACTGATTACTGACTGTCTTAGAAATTACTATGATACAGTCAGTTCGGGTGAGGGGAGCTGTGGTCAGCCTGAGAGATGAGGCAAACACGCAGACTGTGTTTACCGGGCCAATCACAGTTGTGTGCGAGAGCCCTTAAAGGGGTTCTTCGGGGTTTTAATATTGATGACCTATCCTCAGGATAGGTCATCAATATTAGATCGGCGGGGGTCCGACAGCCGGCAACCCTGCCGATCAGCTGTTTGAAGAGAAGGCACGCGTCGCCTCTTCTTCACAGTTTACCTTCTCGCTGTTGCATCTGTAATTACACCCAAGCCGTCCCATTCATTTCAATGGTACAGATCGCTCCTATACAAGTGTATGGGAACGATCCGTCCCATTGAAATGAATGGGATGGTTAGGTGTAATTACACCTGTTCACCGCTGCAGAGGCGATGTCGAGAAGGTAAACAGTGAAGAGGAGGCAGCGCTGGCACGGCGCGCCTCCTCTATAAACAGCTGATCGGCGGGGGTGGCGGGTATCGGACCCCCGCCGATCTAATATTGAGAGAATGATGCAGGTGAATTACAATTAACTACTCCTGGGAGTATGGGGAGGAACGTCTGTCAAGTATTTTAAGATATAAAACACTGTACCAAAGATACTGCCAGAAAGGATACTGAGAAATGACACAGAAGTTGTCCAAAATCCGTAGGTTGGTTGGCTTTATACATTCACAAGCGGAGTCTGGGCTACACAGAAGGGTGCACAAAGAAGGGTGACCTGGCTATATTTCTACTTTTAGCTGGTGCACCCCTTTAATAGTACCATTTGAAAATAGAAAGTGTCAAACATACATCAAGTTTATTGTAGTCAAAACTATTCAATAAGCTTGTGTACGGTAGCTGAGAGGCTTCTGCTGTACAAAGTTTAAAATCACCCATGACACAACCTAAAGCTCGATGAACTCTTACTTTCCCTGAATTGTGCACCCAGGCCAACGAAGATAGATACTGAGCAAATTATATCATCCCTACATCCATATTCCAAAGCAGGGTCTGCATTAGTACAAGTAGGACTCAGCCAGAAAAAAATGTATATGGAATACTTTGCTTGGACTGATATAGAATTTACAAACTCCTGGAATATACATTGATGATGGCGTGCAGAAGCTCGCTGTTAACAGGTCCAAGGTAACTGATCTAAACCTTATCACACAACATGTCATGTATACTTATTGCAGTCTGTCTGCCACTAATCCCTGCTGTCTGTCCTTAGCATTATCAAGCAGTTACATCATTTATAGCCAGTACTATACACATGCTTTGGAGACATCATGTTCGATTGATAATGTTAATAGGAGATAGACTATATGTGACACCTATCTAGACATCACCATAATATAAGAAATAATAAAAAAATAATCCACACATTTTCATCACATTAAATTTACCTATTCGATACACTCCATTCATCGTGGAATAACAGCAAAAACAAAGAACAAATAAGGAATAATAACACCACATTAATAATAGCAATAATATAAAAACATAGTAATAAGTGATACAAAGCAATAATATAGAGGGTTGGACATATAGAACATTGTTCGCTATTCATTAAAACGCATTACTACAAATATCCATCACTGTTCTAACAAAATATACAGTATATAAAAATACCTGGGAGTGACAATATAGGTTCCTAGAGTAACTCCTATGTCCCGTGTCTTCTTTGTTTCCTTAGTCAAATCTCCCAGTGATAAAGAAAGTTTTTTGGCTCCAGATAATCCAGGCACGGCAGGAACTACATAGACATAGTCCTGTGCAGGCTGCCAAAGTACCACACATGACATTTCAGCGGTGTGTTACCTTAGGAAAGTCAAAGTCCTCGGAGTGGTTGTGTCAGATAGTTACTCATTAATGCCAGCCTGTAAATGATGTTACTGCAGTCCTCCTCATGGCAATAGCAGAACTCTTATGTAACACTAGATGAGTAATTTGTTTAATTCTAATTATTATTATTACCTTGCAGTACAGAAACTTTTCCCAACCCACAGTTTCTCAAGAACTAGTAAAAGATATTGTGGCAATGAAAACCATAGAGTGCCACTAATCCACCGGTATTAAGAATGGGCATAAGAGTATGGTGACCCTCAGTGTGCTAAGCATGAGTATAGGTGTTTTTATAGACAACATTTTTAAAGTCATAAAACTCACACTGGTGAGGGAGGGGTGTCTATCAGCTGAAGAACGTGTGTCCACAACCAAACTCTACATATAGAAAATATAAAAATGCAGACGTGCTGAAATACTGTAAATGATATGTAACCAGATACATAGGTCACATGACAGAGAAATTAAGGAGATTAGGGAAAGTTAAAAGCAAAAAAGATGTACAAAAAAAAGTTAAAATTCATTATTTTCTATTACAAATCTGCGTTTTTTTTTTTTTTTCAAAGTTCAATCCTTTGATAAAACACTACAATTATAAGACTGTATAAGTGGTACTTTCTTCCTGATTTCAGTCCTAACGCTGCAGATATAATCACATCCTGGACTCCACATTTCTAGTTTCAAAAAGTCAAGGGTTTTGTGACTCTGTGCCCTTATTAGCACAAAAATTGTGTGACATTTTGCATTTATACCATTCACTCCAGTTTAGAAAAAAGTGGGTGAGAAAGTGAACGTGGTTAGCCTATCAAACTGATTAAAGCCAGATTTGTATCAACAGCAATTATTTCAAAGTCCCGAAATTGCCACAATCTTATTCCAGTAAAGGGATGGCACAGAAAATGGAGTAAGTAGAATAAGTGCTGCTAGACTGTCAGCAGATTTGTACCTATGAAACTGATGGACCTGTTGTATGTGCGCTTGGCAGCTGAAGGCCTCTGTATTGGTCCCATGTTCATATGTGCCCACATTGCTTAGAAAAAATGGTTTTATGTATGCAAATTAGACTCTTGGAGCAACGGGGGCGTTGCCATTACTCCTAGAGGCTCAGCTCTGTGTGCAACTGCAATTCTACACTTTTATTGACAGGGCCAAGTGTGATCATTTTTACACTGCTAGGCCCTATCAATCAAAGCGCAGTGGATACGGCAGTTGCAGAAAGTGCAAAGCCTCTAGGTGTAATGGCAACACCCCCATTGTTCCTAGAGACTCATTATCATATATTAAAACTTCATTTTTCTCAGCAATGCGGGCACATATGAATATGGGACCAACCTTCAGCTGCCAAGCGCACATGTAAAGGGTCAGTCAGTTTCATAGGAACAAATCTGCTGACAGATGTACTTTACCCCCACCAAATTTATGAAACATCACACGACATTTGATTAATTTGGTGCAACTTGCAGCAACGCAGAGTCCTATAAAACTGACTTTAAAAATTCCCCCTCTAAGTATCTTGCTTTGTCATCAGAGCAACCTTTTTTCAAAATGCACTCTGGGCGTTACGGGGAAAATGTAATGCAAAAGTAATATATGATCACAACCAATCCTTAAGTACTTAAGACACTATTTGTAGCCACTCCCTGCTATTATTAGGGGTTCCTGGGCAAGACCATCCCTTAAAAACTGATAACTTTATTGTAATGAAATGTACCCTAACATTTATTGAATAAGAGTGTAAGCCATAAGCAATGCATAATAAGTACTTATCACTGACTATTTACCTCAATAGCCCAATAAACACATATATCATATGTCCAGGTTTGTTGAGATGAAAACTATTAAAAAAAACATTAAATCCCAAATATCTTTTTAGTATGTGCTGTAATTACAACTAAAAACCTATTGAAGGCACCCTATTAGTATATATTTTGCGCACAAAACAATGTATAAAGTTAGATAAGGACATAAGCAATAAAATGTTATATAACCTAACATTTTATAAAGAAGTTTCCCACTGACTTACGGCATTTGTTTCTTAAATTTTATTTATAAGCCAAGCCACATCTAAACAGATTCAACGCCTTTCATTAGGTTTGTGTCACACAAAAAAGTTGTCAAGCAGGTTTCCAACACGTGTGCAAGTATCCAAGACATTACAAAAGTATATAACAGGAGAAAACAAGTATATTTACTATAACAGGATGTGAAGTAATTCCTGCCAATACAAAATATGATGGAACTATAAAACTGCACAAAAACAAAAATGCCATCACGAAGAGTTAACAAAACAGTATTGTGCAGCCAGTTATAAATGACCAATTATACACAAACTGAATATAAAAGTTGGTTTTATACATATGGATAGATTAACTATTGCAATACATTTATTATCACATACAATATTTACCTCTGCCAACAAGAGGATGGAAATGAGGAGCGGTTTTAGATGTTCTAAATTGCACCAAAATTCTGGCATAAAGTAAACTACCCAATAAACTGTCTAGAGGTGCTCCAGATTATCATCCAGCATCAGCTACTTACGGTAGATAAAATTGGCACATTTTTAGACTTTCTACTCTAGGGTAGGACAGATGTGGCCATTTACTAATCCAAAAGATGGTGTAAAATTAAACATCCTGTCTAGACTGGCACCGGATTCATCACAGTGGTTCAGGCTGGAAGGGTACAGCCACATGGTCAGTTTTCTGCATGCAGTTTTGGAAGGCAAAACCAGGAGTGAATTATAAAAAGAGAAGTGATATTTGTCCTGTTTATTTTCTCTCCTATTATGATCCACTCCTGATTTTGGCTTCCAAAACTGCATGCAGAAACTTGAACATGTGGCCGTACCTTAAGGGAATGACCAAACGGCAACACTAATTAAACTAATAAGTACGGACTGTTTTCCAGTATGCTTTGCTGAGGTATTGCAGGGGCCGCACAGCCAGTAATAATGAAAACTGGCTTAAAGGAGTTGTCCAGCTATATATATTGATGACCTATCCTCAGGACATGTCATTTCTTGGAATAGTCATAGTAATTTACTGTAGCCAAATGTACCACAGTGAAAAAAAATTGGCTGCACAGCTGCCCATCAGACTCCACCTCACAGTCAGCCTGCATAAAACTCTGCATGGACAGACCCTGAGAAAGTGACTGACAATCAGCTTTTATCATTCTACCGAAACAAATAGCAGCCACATTATAGACACACCTCAAATGCCGGTCAACACCTTTATCTGATCAGTAGCCGGCCAGCTGAGGCACAGTACACTCGTCCACTGCTGTTTTGTTGCAAGCAAAATTTACAGAACCACACATTGATAATAAGCAAGCAACAATCAATTTAGAAAAATCTAACAGAAAACATCTGCATCTTGCAAGGGCCCACAATTTAGTGTTTGGTCACATCAGTGCTGTGTCTCAGTTGTTTATCAATTCTCTAGTCCTTTGCTTAGAGTCCAGAGTTGTTCCTTTTATCAGAAGTAGCAGGTTATTATTTACAGTAAAGAACTTGTCTTTTTAGCCCTCTTCAGTGGCATACCGTCTGGACCTTGAGGGAAGGAGGCCCATCTGGATACCTGGGCAAGTACCGCTTTCAAATGGATTCACATATTTAGGAGAAGAATCAGATGAAAACTTTGATGGGACAGCTAGGAAACTATTGGTTCAGTTGGAGAAAGAACTTTCCCCACTGGATTAACTGGTGGCCCCATGGGTGTCACAAGATATCAGACCTCCAATGGAGGAATGGCCCTTCTTAGTGCGTCACACTCTTACCCAATGGGACAGATGGGTCTCATGGTTCCTGATATCGCATAGACCGGGCCCCATGACCCCTCTTATGGGCAACCCTGCATCTGTACCTGGGTACCGGGTAGATAAGTTCTTGACTTGGCATAGCAAAGAGAATCCTAGAATCCGAGAAGTAATGGGAAATACAAGGGTGACACCATATGACTCTCTTGTCCTGGAAGAAAGGCAACAGGGCTCAATGTGGTTCGCATATGCTCAGCTGAGATCATACTTAGGTAGCCTGTTTGAGCGGAAGAAATGCCCTGACATGACGGACTTTGACACCCTCTTTTTAAAACCTGACACACACTACAGAGTGTTTTCACAGCTATATGGAATCTTATTAGATCAATGCATTTCAGATATGGCTCTCTATTTTCGGAAATAGGAAATAGAAATACAACTCATCTTCTTACCGGAGGATGTCCTGAAGATGTGTACGTTCTCTCATGGACTATCTATTAAAGCACATGCAAAAGAAAAGAACTTTAAGATCCTATTCAGATAGTATTACTGCCCATCGACCCTCCATTGAATGTTTCCTAATGTTTCTAATATGTGTTGGAGTTGTGGAGAAGAGGAGGGCACTATGTTACACATCTGGTGGTCCTGCCAGCCCATAAAAAGATTTTGGGATCAGGTGATTCAGGCATATGGCAAAATCTTAGGGAAAACAATAGTCAACTAACCCAAAGTGACCATTCTGTCACTAACAACAGGAACTTTGACCCAGATGAAGAAAAATGCATTGAGGTTCTTGAAAGTCTAATGTTTATCAGTACATTACAGAAAATAATGAACTTTATCACAATATGCTAATTTTTTTAGAAGGACCTGTATAGCCTTTGCTGATATTCTGCATATTTTTTTTTATAATTCATGAGATATGCCCCTTATTTGCCAAGACTTTTGTGCTGCTCACATGCGACCAGGCAAATCACCTCCATGTGATGACTCCTCCTTTCAAATACACTGCATCTACCATGTTGGGCGTTTAGTAGAGTGCAGTGTGTCTGAATGGAGGAGACTGGTGTTGTGTCTGGTCACATGACCTTTTATAGAGGCCATATTTTAGACAGGAACTTTATGCAGACGGCACACAATATTTGCCTAACAAGGGAACATGAAATAGAGCAAATGGCACAGAATATGAAAGAAAGGTTATACAGTATAATAGTGCTATTTAGTCATCTTACATACACATTGGTCACAAGCAGAAAGGTTGCTTTAGGTCAGGAACACGCAGAGGACACTAGGTGGTGCCATGACATCACTGCGTTGTGCTGCCTCTGCCAGGCCAAAGACAACAGGGTCGTGGCAGTGGACTGCTTGTCCAGTCAGTTGTCAAAGGAGCGAGGTTAGGTAAGTTTAGGTTTTTATATTTTTATTTTTACAAAAGAAGCATGAAGTGGAACAAGCTAGTATTGTGGCTTTATTCAGTCACTATGTGGTAGTAAATTGTGTTAATGTCTGTCGGTATTATTTAGCCCTTATATAGTGTTAGTAATAATAATATTGGCCTTAGCACACTTTTTTTCTTTAGTAACACTATTGTGATATTTTTTGTACCACATGTATAGTGGTGTTATATGTTAACTGTGCAACTGTACTAGTCAGAGGTCTATTTCCAAATGTAGAAAATTGTTTTATAGCTAAATATGAATATGAAATCTTGTGTGTGGGGGGCATATATAATTTTTTTTGTAGGGGGCATATATATAAGCAAGTTTCTTTGTGGGTGGACATATAACTTTTTGGACTGTAGCAACACCACTGGGTCCTGTGTATTTGAGCAACACGTTGGTGGTGGTACGGGGGAGGGGCCTAGGGGGTTCTGGGTCCAATAAAACTCTAGTTACAACAATGGCAGTGCTATTTATGAAAATTTAGAGAGATTTTCTATTGCATTACTTCCACCTGAAAACTATATTAAAAAGGAACTTTACCAGTTTTGACCCCACCCTCCCCAAACCACTAGAACTGCTGTATAGGGCCTAGAAAGACATTTCAGAACGCATTAATGTGTTTCTGCAGTAATATCACTTGTCTCAAAAAAGAAAGTGTTAGTAACTTCTGTACCATATGCAAATTACTTTCACAGTGTCCACTGGACACCGCTTCAGCAGGCAAGTGTCCTTTGATCTTGGAAGAAAACCCGTCCTTCTAAGCTTCATTGATGTCTTTGCAAGAAAGTCTAGAAAGTAGTGTGTGCCTTACAGATTGCCACCCAGTGGACACTTCTAAAGTAATTTCTGTATAGTGCAGGAGCTGCTAAAACCTATTTTTTTTCCAAGTATTCTTTATCACTGCTAACATACGGGGACATTATCACGGACATTCCTAGACATACGGTCTTCCCAGGGACAGTGAGTGGCAGGAGATCTTTGAGACTGAAAACACGTGGTTTGATTTGACATGTTTACCTTGTGGGTTAATAAGCGTCTGTGTTGTTTCTGGTACTGGACACACCCTTAACCTCCAGGTGTTGCTATTGTGGTCATTTAGCTTTCCCTATTTATAGTTGTTTTTTCACACAATGCTGTGCGGTTTATAGCTTCAGTTGGACCTGTGAATAGCTGGTGTTTGGATCTCGGCTGAGTTCCTGGTGCTGCCATAGCTTCTTGGAAGTTAAGTGTTACCTTTCCCTTTGTATTTTGGCTTTTCTGTGTGTTGCGTTTCCTTGTTGTTTCGTATTAGGCTTTAGGGAGACTCCCATTCATCCTTCCTTTTGGAGGAACAGGATGTCTCATTCCTGTCATTAGTACCAGGGTCCTTTAGGGTTAGACAGGACTTTAGGTATTCCTTTGTATGAACTCCCCTACCTCTGGAATCTGTTCATACTGGTAGTCAGTCAGGGCTTTGATTAGCGTTTTCACTAGGAGGTGTCCATCTTCCTTCCCTAGTTTTCAGGCCTTAGTTACTTTCCCCCTTTCCCTCCTATGTTCGGCATGGGGTTTCCTTCCCACACTAGAGCGTGACATTATAAACCGCCCAAACTGTAATTTTATTTTTGGTTGTTCGAGTGCTGCCATGGATCCAATTGCTGCACAGTTGCAAGGTCTGTCTTTGGAAGTTGCCGATATCTGCACGACCGTCTGACAGATTCACAGACCACAGGCTTTGGTCCTGGTGGTGGTGGCGGAAACCAGGCCTATCTGGAGCCTAAAGTTGCCCTCCCGGACAGATTTTCTGGGGGACGTGATAATTATATTTTGTTTAGGGAGGCGTGCAAACTGTATTTTAGGCTACGTCCACACTCATCTGGGGATGAGAAACAGCCAGTCGGTGTCACGACTGTGACTGATCCAGACAGGTCTGGGAGGAGAAGGTCGCAGCGACTTGCTACTCGCGATAGCTTGTGAGTTTGCTCCGTGGTTCAGGGTATGTCATCCGGGTTTTGCCTTGTGAACCTTTTTGTCCTGACTGGGAGTTTGTAGGCATCCTTCTCAGGTGAGTCCTGTCTGCCACTCCCAGCTACTATATTAGTTTCAGTTTCACTTGCAGTCATTGCCAGATATAGTCCTTACTTCCAGTGTTATTCTGACCTTTGAAGGAGATCGTTTGCTGGTATTGCTGTGGAGCTCTTGTCTGGCGTGGACTGTCGTTACTGGGATCACCTTCTCTGCTCGTGACTGGATAAGTCTATTCTCTGTTATAGATTGTTTGTTTGTTGCTGTCTTCCCCTGTTGTTCGCCTAGACTTGAGTGATGGTGACTAGTGCTCCCATCTGCCTTTCCCCAGTCTAGTCTTACTAGGGTGACTGAGGGTTTAGGCATCCTGCTCGCCGCACGGGTTCACACCCCGTCTAGGGTATCAGGGCAGACAGGTGCCAGCTTAGGGTAAGTCAGGGGTGGCCGTTCTATCTCCCATCCATAGATAAGGGTCCCCCTTTCCCTCCGTCTGGTACGACACGACTGCTGCTGGGATAGCGGTCGTGACAGTATATCTGGCCATTTAAAAAAAAATAAAAAAAAGAGTGACATTTCTTTTTTTTTTTCTTTTTGGTTTTGCTTGCTGTTTTGCTTTGTATTTTTCTGTTCCACTATGGATCCGGTTACGGTTTTGGCAAAAGAATTAAAGGTGAATTTGAAGTGGCAGGATTAAAAGCAATAGTGCAGCAGCAGCAGCAATCCTTGGGTCCCACCGTTGCTACGGGAAACCAAGGTACTCCTGAGCCAAAAGTGGTTTTACCTGATAGGTTCTCAGGAGGGAGAGACCAATTTGTAACCTTCAGAGAAGCTTGTAAATTGTTCTTCAGGTTACGCCCTAGATCCTCTGGCGGCGAGGAACAACGGGTGGGCATTGTAATTTCTCTCCTGCAAGGAGATCCGCAGGCTTGGGCTTTCTCCCTACCATCAGACTCTCCAGCCTTACGATCAGTGGAGGAGTTTTTTGAAGCCCTGGGTCTCGTATATGATGACCCGGACAGGGTCTCACTGGCTGAGTCTAAGCTACGTGGACTTCGGCAAGAGAACCGGTCTGCTGAACTATATTGTTCTGAATTCCGTAGGTGGGCTACTGATACATTATGGAACTGACTCGGCCCTTAGGAGTCAGTTCTGCCAGGGGTTGTCTGAAAAATTAAAAGACGCGCTGGCGGTATACGAGGTCCCTGGGTCTCTTGAGGCTGCTATGTCTCTGTCTATTAGAGTCGACAGACGACTCAAGGAGAGACTATTAAACTCTATAGAGGCCTCTATAGGGCAGGGATCGGTTTGTTATGATCCAGTCGAACCAATGCAAATAGGGGGCGTCACTAGACGGGTGAATCCTCCGAAGGTCCGCCATAGGTCAGAGGTTTGTTTTCGTTGTGGGGGGAGGGGTCATTTTGTAAAGGTATGTCCCTCAGAACCCAAGAGAACAAACAAAGGAGCCGCGGGAAATCTAGAGTCCCCAGATTGTGCGGAGGATAACAGTCTGGGCGTATTCGTTTCCTCCATACGCATGTCTCCGTTTTTGTTGTCCGCTACCGTTAAGGCTGGCAATAAGACTGAGATCTGTTCTGTCTTTTTGGACAGTGGGGCGGGGGTCAACTTGGTGGATTCACAGTTTGCTCAGGCTCTGGGTTTTACTCCAGAACCGGTACGCAGAACTATTCCTGTTTTTACCATCGACTCCTCCCCTCTTACTCAGAGAGAGTTAACTCAGATCATCCATAACATCCATCTGCAGGTAGGGGACCTCCATAAAGAGCATATCTCTTGTTATGTCCTGGATGGTCTTCCGGCTCCTATGGTATTGGGGCTTCCCTGGCTGGTGACTCACAATCCAGTGGTGGATTGGCAGGCCGGGGAGATTGTGGAGTGGAGTGATCATTGTAAGGACAACTGCTTGAGTAGTAGGTGCTCTACACTCTCTGTAACATCTCTGCCTGCCTTTCTGTCAGATTTTATGGATGTGTTCTCTGAGAAGGGTTGTCAGGGGTTACCACCTCATCGTCCATATGATTGCCCAATTAACCTAGTACCTGGGGCAAAACTACCTAAAACCCGGTTATATAATCTTTCCGGCCCGGAGAGGAAGGCTATGCAAGATTATATCTCGGAGAGTTTGGCTAAGGGACACATCAGACCCTCTTCTTCACCTGTGGCTGCAGGGTTCTTTTTCATTAAAAAGAAAGATGGGGGCCTGCGTCCATGCCTGGATTTCCGGGAGTTAAACCGGATAACTATCCGAGATCCCTATCCTCTTCCTCTCATTCCCGACCTCTTTAATCAGGTTGCTGGTGCTAAATGGTTCTCCAAGATGGATCTCAGAGGAGCCTATAACCTGGTTCGCATCAAAGAGGGGGATGAGTGGAAGACGGCTTTTAATACTCCAGAAGGGCATTATGAAAATCTGGTCATGCCATTTGGTCTTACTAATGCGCCTGCGGTGTTCCAACATTTTGTCAACGATATTTTTAGTCACCTTATCGGGAGATTTGTTGTGATATATCTTGATGACATCCTGGTCTATTCTCCGGATTTGGAGACACATAAGATCCATGTGAGACAAGTGCTGCAGATATTAAGGGCCAACAAATTGTTTGCTAAATTAGAGAAATGTGTGTTCGCCGTAAAAGAACTGCAATTTCTGGGGTATGTGTTGTCAGATTTAGGTTTCCGCATGGATCCAGAGAAAGTCCGGGCGATTATGGACTGGGATCTGCCTGAGAACCTGAAGGCATTGCAACGTTTCCTGGGGTTTGCCAATTTTTATAGAAAGTTTATAAAAAACTATTCCTTGGTGGTCAAACCACTGACTGACATGACCCGAAAGGGATCCGATTTTTCCAAATGGTCACATGCAGCCAAGACTGCCTTTACATCTCTGAAGGAGAGATTCACCTCAGGCCCCTATTCTCGTACAGCCAGATGTCTCGCTTCCTTTTATTGTAGAGGTTGATGCATCAGAGGTGGGGGTGGGAGCGGTACTTTCTCAGGGCCCGTCCCCTGGTGAATGGCGTCCGTGTGCTTTCTTTTCGAAGAAATTGTCTACTGCAGAAAGGAACTATGATATTGGCAACAGGGAACTTTTGGCTATTAAGTTGGCCTTTGAGGAGTGGCGTCATTTTTTGGAGGGGGCGGTTCATCCCGTCACAGTGATTACTGATCACAAAAACTTATTATATCTGGAGTCTGCTAAACGTCTCAACCCTAGACAGGCTCGGTGGTCGTTATTTTTTACTAGGTTTAATTTTGTAATAACCTATCGCCCGGGGGCAAAAAATACTAAGGCGGATAATGCATCTCTAAGTTTTCCTGGAGGGGGTGATGTTGAGGTACCAGAGCCTATTTTGCAAAAGGGGGTGGTGGTCTCTGCATTACACTCAGGTTTAGAGGGGAGGGTGTTGGAAGCTCAGGGGGACGCCCCGGCCTCCTGACCCTCGGGTAAACTGTGCCAGAAAATTTACGCCTGGAGATCCTAAAAGAACACCATAACTCCACACTGGCAGGACACCCAGGTAGTAAGGCAACCTCTGAATTAGTGTCTCGTCGGTTCTGGTGGCCTAAGTGGCGCCAGGAGGTGTTTAATTTTATGTCTGCATGTGCTACCTGTGCTCGTTCTAAGGTAGATCATACTCGTCCAGCAGGGCGTCTTTTACCTCTGGCCATCCCCAACAGGCCTTGGACGCACCTATCAATGGATTTCATTACGGATCTACCAGTATCAGCTGGGAAGACTGTTATTCTTGTAGTTGTTGACAGATTCAGTAAAATGGTGCACTTTATTGCTCTTACCGCATTGCCTAATGCTAATACACTGGCTCAGGTTTTTATTGACCACATCGTGAAGCTTCACGGGGTCCCTTCCGATATTGTTTCGGATCGTGGTACCCAATTTGTTTCTAAATTTTGGAAAGCTTTTTGTTCTCGATTAGGGGTTCATCTGTCGTTTTCTTCATCTTTCCATCCACAGTCCAACGGTCAGACTGAACGTACCAATCAAAACCTAGAGACATATTTGAGATGCTTTGTTTCCGAAAATCAGGAGGAATGGTCATCTTATTTACCGTTAGCCGAGTTTGCCATTAATAATCGTCGTCAAGAATCCACAGATAAGTCACCATTTTTTGGTGCATATGGTTTCCATCCTCAGTTTTGTACGTTTAGTGAGGGGGGGCCGTCTGGGATTCCCGAGGAGGAACGATTTGCGTCTTCACTTTCATCAGTGTGGCAGAGTGTGCAAGAAAGTTTGAAGAGAATTGGTGGTAGATACAAACGTGCGGCTGATAAGAAGCGCTCTGAAGGTCCGGACCTTGGGGTGAATGACTTGGTGTGGTTGTCTACCAGAAATATCAAGTTGAAGGTTCCCTCGTGGAAATTAGGTCCGAGATTTATTGGTCCTTATAGGGTAATTAAGGTCATTAACCCGGTGGCTTTTCGTCTGGAGCTACCTCAGACTCTAAGGATCCATAATGTCTTCCACAGATCTCTGCTTAAGAGATATGTAGAACCTCCTGAACCATTGCCACTACCGCCTCCACCGGTGGTTGTTGATGGCAGTCTTGAGTTTCAGGTAGAAAAGATTGTTGATTCACGATATGTTCGCCGCTCTCTTCAGTACCTGGTGCACTGGAGAGGTTATGGTCCCGAAGAGAGAATGTGGGTGCCAGCATCAGAGATAAAGGCGGACAGACTTATTCGGGCTTTTCATAGGTCCCATCCGGAGAGGCCGGGTCTTGAGCGTCCGGTGGCCCCTCGTAGAAAGGGGGGCACTGTCACGACTGTGACTGATCCAGACAGGTCTGGGAGGAGAAGGTCGCAGCGACTTGCTACTCGCAATAGCTTGTGAGTTTGCTCCGTGGTTCAGGGTATGTCATCCGGGTTTTGCCTTGTGAACCTTTTTGTCCTGACTGGGAGTTTGTAGGCATCCTTCTCAGGTGAGTCCTGTCTGCCACTCCCAGCTACTATATTAGTTTCAGTTTCACTTGCAGTCATTGCCAGATATAGTCCTTACTTCCAGTGTTATTCTGACCTTTGAAGGAGATCGTTTGCTGGTATTGCTGTGGAGCTCTTGTCTGGCGTGGACTGTCGTTACTGGGATCACCTTCTCTGCTCGTGACTGGATAAGTCTATTCTCTGTTATAGATTGTTTGTTTGTTGCTGTCTTCCCCTGTTGTTCTCCTAGACTTGAGTGATGGTGACTAGTGCTCCCATCTGCCTTTCCCCAGTCTAGTCTTGCTAGGGTGACTGAGGGTTTAGGCATCCTGCTCGCCGCACGGGTTCACACCCCGTCTAGGGTATCAGGGCAGACAGGTGCCAGCTTAGGGTAAGTCAGGAGTGGCCGTTCTATCTCCCATCCATAGATAAGGGTCCCCCTTCCCCTCCGTCTGGTACGACACGACTGCTGCTGGGATAGCGGTCGTGACAGTCGGTGTGGTTATTTCATTGCTTAAGGCGGATGCTGCCAACCAGATCACAGTCTCTCCGGTTGGTTGATGAATTTTTCGAAGCCTTGGGTCTTATCTATGACGATAACGGATCGGACATCCCAGGCTGAAACCAAGCTGCGTTGCCTTCGTCAGGGAGATCGCTCTGTTGAGATTTATTGCTCTGAGTTTAGGAGGTGGGCTACGGATACTGAGTGGAATAATCCAGCTCTTCATAGGCAGTTTTGTCAGGGTTTATCAGGGAGTCTGAAGGACGCTTTGGTTTTTCATGAAACTCCTGTGTCTCTGGAGGCTGCTAAGTCTCTTGCCATACGCATTGATAGACGCTGAGAGAAAGATCTAGGGGCCCCCACTCTCAGGACGTACTATCACATGATGTATCGTCCTCCTATCACACTCTGGGTGAAGATACTCCTGAGTTTAGGTCTGGGGACAAACCCATGCAGTTAGGGGGCACTACTCCTGGATCCACTTTAAAGCATACTGGTCGTAAGAAGGGAGTGTGTTTTTTCTGCGGACAGGACGGACAATTTGTCGGAGTGTGTCCATACAATCAGCATAAAAATAAAAAAAGGCCGTTTAATTCCCATCTGACTCTTGGAGAGGAAAGTGTGCATTTGTCTTTGACTGGTAGAACCCGATTTCTTCAGACTCCAGAGGTGGCGCGAAAGTCAAAAACTGTGGGGATTGAGGTGTTTATCGACAGCGGGGCAGGGGTGAACCTGATTGATGAGCAGTTCGTCCATATGTACGGGTTGTCAAATGGGTTTTCCACTTTTGCTATTGATTCTGGACATCTAGCTCAGAAGTGTTTGTTGCAAATGGTGCATGATATCAGATTAAGAATGGGTGACTTTCATCAGGAATTTATCTTGTGTTTTGTGTTGGAGGGTCTCCCTGCTCCGGTCTGGGTTTGCCGTGGTTGAGCAAGCACAATCCAACCATTGATTGGCAAGCTAGACAGATTCTGGATTGGGGTGATTATCGCATTGACAATTGTCTTAATACATATTTTTCTGTTTTAACTACTAAGACATTGCCTTTATTTATATCTGATTTTGCTGACGTATTTTCTGAGCGTGGATGCCAGGATTTACCGTCACATCGGGAATATGATTGTCCTATCAACCTTATTCCCAGAGCTGTTGCCCAAATCTAGGTTGAATAACCATTCTGGACTTGAAAGACTGGCCATGAGGTCTTTGGTCATGGCTGGATTTTTGTAAACTCACTCAGATTACTCTCCATGATCCTTACCCCATTCCTTTGATTCCTTATTTAACCAGATTGTTGGTGCCAAGGTGTTCTCCAAGTTGGACTTAAGGGCGGCATATAATCTGGTCATAATTAAGGAAGGGGATGAATGAAATACTCCTGAGGGTCACTTTGAGTATCTGGTCATGCCTTTTGGGTTGACCAATGCTCCTGCGGTTTTCCAGCATTTTGTGAATGACATTTTTCCTCACCTGGTGGGTAGGTTTGTAGTCGTATATTTGGATGACATACTTATTTATTCTCCAGACGTTGAGATACATCAGGATCACTTTAGACAGGCGTTGCAGATACTAAGGGATAATAAATTGTACGCAAAATTTGAGAAGTGTGTTTTTGCTGTACACGTGGTGCAATTTTTGGTATACCTGTTGTCGTCTTCGGGCTTTCGAATGGATCTGGAGAAAGTCTGTGCTGTATTGGACTGGGATCGGCACGAAAATCTGAAGGCTCTTATGCAGTTTTTGTGGAAGTGGACGCGTCCGAGGTCGGAGCAGTTTTATCGCAGGGCCCGTCACCTGGTAAATGGCATCCATGTGCCTTTTTCTCTAAAAACTCACATTTGGAAGGGGCGATTCATCCGATCATGGTGTTCACAGATCACAAAAACCTGGCTTACCTGGAGTTGGCTAAACGACTGAACCCGAGGCAGGACAGATGGTCTTTTTTTCACTATATTCAATTTCACTGTCACTTATCGCCCTGGGGTTAAGAATGTCAAGGCAGATGTCTTGTCACATAGTTTTCCTGGAGGTGGTGATTTTGAAAATCCAAGTCCTATTCTATCGGAAGGGGTGATGATATCTGCCCAATACCCTGACCTAGAGGTGAAGGTGTTAGAGGCCCATGGAGACACACCAGATTCTTGCCCCTCTGGGAAATTGTTTGTGCCATCAGAATTGCGTTACAAGGTGTTTGATGAACATCACTGTACGGTTCTTACGGGACACCCTGGGAGCAGATCCACTGCCGACCTCATATCTCGTAGATTTTGGGGGCCGGGGTTGTGTAAGTGTGTTGAGGACTTTGTGTTGGCCTGTAGTGCATGCGCTAAGGTGACACATACTCGGCCTTCCAGTTCCCAACTTCCGTTGCCTGTCCCATCCAGACCATGGACTCATTTATCTATGGATTTTATCACTGATCTGCCTAATTCCATAGGAAAGACAGTTATTTTGGTGGTGGTTGATCGTTTTAGTAAAATGGTACACTTTATAGTGTTGTCTGGCCTACCTAATGCTAAAACAACTCCATGGCCTTCTCTCTGATGTGGTTTCAGATCGTGGGGCTCAGTTTGTGTCCAGATTCTGCAAGGCGTTCTGTACTCGGCTGGGGGTACAACTATCTTTTTCTTTGGCTTTTCATTCCCAGTCGAGCGGACAGACGGAGCGCATTAATGAGAGCCTGGAAACTTACTTAAGATGTTTTGTCTCTGAGAACAAGGAGGAGTGGTCCTCGTTTTTGTCTTTGGCAGAGTTTACCATAAATAATCGTAGACAGTCCACTGGTAAGTCGCCATTTTCTGGTGCATATAGGTTTCCCCCGCAATTTGCACGTTTTCTGGTTCAAATACTTCTGGTATATCTCAGGAGGAACGTTTTCATCATCATTATCGTCTATTTGGCGGAAAATTCAAAATAACTTGATGAATATGGGCAACAAGTATAAACGTGTAGCTGACAGGAAACATATGAAGGGTCTAGGTCTAGTGGGTGATTTGGTGTAGCTGTCCACAAGAAACCTAAATTGAAGGTACATTCTTGGAAGTTGGGTCCAAGGTTTATTGGTCCATATAAGATCACGGCCATTATTAATCCTGTAGCTTTTCGTCTTGAACTTCCTCTGGTTCTGAAAATACATAATGTTTCATAAATCTTTTTTGAAGAGATATGTTGAACTTTTGGAGCCGTCTTCCTTGCCAGCCGCTCCTGTCATGGTGGACGGTAGTTTGGAATTCCAGATTGCAAAGATAATTGACTCTCGAGCTCTCAGTAGATCTCTTCAGTATCTTGTTCACTGGAAGGGTTATGGACCTGAGGAGAGGATGTGGGTACCGGCATGTTCTTAAATGTCTCTTTGGCACTTATTGCGGCTTAGGAAGGTCAACACTGATGACAGGCTCCATTTATGGTGTATCTGAAATTCAGGCTCAACTGGACTTGCTTTTGATCAATGATATATCCAATGGAATGCCATGAATGCCAATGAAGCACAGTTTTAGCTTTTGGAGCTCTGTGCAGATCTAAATGGCATTCTTTTTTGAGAAACAGATAAACAATGTTGATATCCTGGTTTACTATGAGTGCAAGTATGTGCAGGTAAGCTTAAATGTACATTGCACAAATGTTTATTTTTACAAAGCAGCTTCTGTATGAAGATCAGTACTTAAGGCTTTGTTTGCACATGCGGTTATTGCACTTGGGTTCAACACACTTCCCATCCAATATTAATATCTTGATTTAGCTATTTAGCTAATACCATTACATAGTAATTTTTATTTATTTTTTATTTATTTATTTAATTTGGTTTAACATATTTTATTAAGGGAAAAGCAGTGGTATACAAGTTGAAAGAGCAATGAATTAACATGGTCATTGAGATTACAATGGTATCAGCATCTTTCTTATCACAGTATTCGGTAAAAATCATCTGCAATAATTCAATATAAGTGACAATTACCCTCTGCTCCCTTTTTATCCCATAAAATTCCACAATATCCAACCAAACCCAAAATAAAGTCTGCTCCATAGGTGAACCCAGATCCTCTAGCCCTCCATACATTCTCTATCTTCTATAATTAGCTCCTTTCCCCGCTCGGGATTAGTCTTCCCAAGGTGCCCCTAGCCTGTTCCTCAAGATACCACGTGGTGTCTCGAAACGATACCATCAATTCCTTTAGTGGAATTGAATATGTATTTTAGATTTTCCGGTAAAGGTCCGATAAGGAGCCCAAGGCCCCGAACAACACCAGTTTTTCACGGTCTTGTGTTTGTCTGTGCTTTAAAATATGATACTATCTGTCTGAAGGCCGAAAAGGGAGACGTTGGGAGCTGGTACTTATTCTGTAACTCCTGCCATGAGAGCAGTTCCAGAGTTCGACAGCAGCTGTCTTACTGTGTTAATACCTTTTTCTCTCACCCTCCTAAACATCTTAGATTGTCTCCCAGACAGGAAGGCTGGGAAGCACCACAGTGGCATATATGGCGTGAGGTACATGGGTAACCTGTAAAGTTTCCTAACCGCCCTCCATGTCGCAGTTGTATCTTTTGCCAGGGTATAATTCTTGCCCAAGGGTGGTGTATCCTTGATTTTTGTATGTAAAAGAGCCGTTAGGTCCCAAGGGGCTACCAAGTCTCTCTCAAAAGGTGTATTAAAGGAAATGACGTAAACCAAACCCAATCTCTTGCATGTCTGATAAGAGCTGCTAAGTTGTATCTCCTAATGTTGGGTAACTGTATCCCTCCCACCTCAGTAGACAAAGTTTTTTATAAGCTATTCTAGGTCTCTTCTTCTTCCATAGGAAGGAGGTAAAGGCCATTTGTAATATATTAAGATCTGTGTGTCTTATTAGTAGGGGTATTTTTTTTGCATGGGATAAAGTAAATTTGATCTCTTTAGCTCCTGTTCTATTTTCCTAAATAATGGTAGATAGTTTAACGTGTACAGGGAGAAGGGTCGTATACCTATCCTGATGCCCATATATGTCAGGTGGTGTGACATCACCTCTACCTAGTGGAAGAGTGGTGGACCAGTTGCTGGGCCTTGGAGATATAAGAGTTGGCTCTTATTTACATTGATTATATATCCCGTGACTTCCCCGAAATAAAGGAAGTTCTCCAGGACTTTTCCTAGGTGTGTGTCTGGGGAGTTCAAAAACAGCAGAAGGTCATCTGCAAAACAAGTAAGTTTTACTTCACTCTGTCCTACTTGGACTGCTTGAAAAATATCCGATTGGAAAAGCGCCAGGGGTTCTAGAGCAATGTTGAAAAGAAGGGGAGAAAGGGGAACCTGTCTGGTTCCTTTTTGGAGAAGAAAGGGTTCCGACAGAAAGCCTGGGGCACATACTCTCGCCTGGGGTCCTCTATACATGCTATTCAGAAAGGACCTGAACGGGCCCTGGACGCCAAATGCATCAAGCCACTCCCAGTTTACATTATCGAAAGCTTTTTCCGTGTCTACTGACAGGAAAGCTGGGTGGCATCTTCTATTTTGATTGTGAACATTATAGTCCTTGTCCTTATATTTGTCACCACTACTCTCTCCCCTTCATGAATCCTACCTGGTGTGGTCCTATAAGCTCTGACATAAAATCTGTGAGCCTATTCGCCATCAGTTTAGACAGGATCTTTAAGTCCTGGTCAATAAGTGAGATTGGCCTATAAGAGCTAGCTAAGGTTAAGTCTTTGCCTGGCTTTGGGATGACCTTTATGTGGGCCATATTTCCAGAGGGCATTATTTCCCCACATTCTAGGCAGGAATTGAATATGGACACTAGGGTCAGAGTCACTACTCCACATAGTGCTTTGAAGAATTCAGCCCGGTAACCATCCGGTCCCGACGCCTTCCCATTATGTAGCGATTTGATGGTTTTCCCCACCTCCTCCCCTAATCTGGGCATTAAGATGACTCAACATTTCCTCCGAGGCCTGCGGCAAACATACCCCATACAGGAGTTTCCCTGCTCTAGTAATATCATACCGATCCTGTTGGTACAACCTAGCATTAGTACCGCCCAAGGCAGTCTGTAATGCTTTTTGGGTAATTTAATTTTTCCCCTGACTCATTTAGTATGCCATTAATCTCGGAAAACAACCTTTGAGCTTTTGTTAGATTAGCTAACATTTTGCCTGAATTGTTGCCAAATTTAAATAGAAATGCTGACTTCTGATCCAAAAACATTCCTGTTTTCTGTTCCAAATAATAATCATAATTGTGCTTTGCAGTCACCCATTTAGTTTTGTTTGAGTCCGTTGGATCTGCCGAGAAGGTTGTGTACGCAGCTCGTACTATGTCAGTGACCTGATTAGAGTGAGTCTGTATCTTTTTTTTCTTGGCCTGCGTGTATGAGATGATGTTCCCTCTTAATACTGCCTTCGCTGTCTACCAAAATAATACAGTTGTGTTCAAAATAATAGCAGTCAGACATCACTAACCTGATCAATCACTGTTTTTGGTAGAAATGATATTTCTACATGGCAAATAATTTACTAGCAGGTGTAGTATAATAATAGAAATCCAACAGACCCAACAGTCATGGCATGCATGCTGCTGATTATGTGTAATTGAATCACTAATTGAAAGGGGCATGTTCAAAATAATAACAGCGTGGAGTTCAATTAGTCAGGTCATTCATTCTTTGAAAAAGAGGTGGCAATTATTGCCCTTATTTAAGGAAGCAAGGAAGGCAGCAAATGTTGTACATGCTGGTTACATTGCATTTCTCTCTGAAATTCTGAGTAAAATGGGTCGTTCCATACATTGTTCAGAAGAACAGCGTACCTTGATTAATAAGTTGATTGGAGAGGGGAAAACATATAAAGAAGTGCAGAAAATTATAGGCTGCTCAGCTAAAATGATCGCAAATGCTTTAAAATGGCAACCAAAACCTGGAAGAAAATGAAAAACTACCATTCAAATGGATAGAAGAATAGTCAAAATGGCAAGGACTCAGCCAACAATCAGCTCCAGGAAGATCAAAAAGTTACCGGTGAGTATTGTTACAATCGGAAGATGCCTATGTGAAGCCAAGCTATCTGCAGGAAGCCCCCGCAAAGTCCCACTGTTGAAAAAAATACATGTGCTGAAGAGGTTACAATTTGCCAAAGAGCACATTGACTGGCCTAAAGAAAAATGGTGCAACATTTTGTGGACTGATGAAAGTAAGATTGTTCTTTTTGGGTCTAGTGGCCGTAGACAGTTTGTCAGACAACCCCCCAACACTGAATTCAAGCTACAGTACACTGTGAAGACAGTGAAGCATGGTGGTGCAAGCATCATGATATGGGGATATTTCTCATACTACGGTGTTGGGCCTATTTATCCATACCAGGGATCATGGATCAGTTTGAATACATCAAAATACTTGAAGAGGTCATGCTTCCTTATGCTGAAGAGGAAATGCCCTTGAAATGGGTGTTCCAACAAGACAACGACCCCAAACACACTAGTAGACGTGCAACATCTTGGTTTCAGACCAACAAGATTGACGTTATGGAGTGGCCAGCCCAATCCCCGGGTCTTAATCCAATAGAAAACTTGTGGAGTGACATAAAAAAATTCTGTTTCTGAGGCAAAACCAAGAAATAGAGAAGAACTGTGGAACGTAGTCCAAACATCCTGGGCTGGAATACCTGTTTACAGGTGCCAGAAGTTGGTTGACTCCATGCAATACAGATGTTCAGCAGTTCTCAGAAACCGTGGTTATACAACTAAATATTAAATAAGTGATTCAAAGGAAATCAAAATCTTCAAACATTTTTCAGTTTATATAGTGAATGTTTGAGTTTGTAAAGAAGAATACAAACACTGCTATATTTTTTTTGAACAGTCTAAATATTCACTTTTAGAGGAACAACACAAATTTGATAAATTTTTATTTTCACCACCACCCCTTCAGTCTGGCTATGAACTCCTTATCGGCTGCCAAATAACTTGGAAGACGCTATATATAATCAGTTCCCCTAGGTGTATTCTCGGCTATGTATATGACCACAGGAGAATGGTCTGATATGACCAAATCCATTATCTCCACCAAGTCTGTTCTCTGCATGAGTTGTGGTGAGGCCAAGACATAGTCCAGCCTCAACCATGACTGCTGAGCATGGGAATAATGTGTGTATTCCTTTTCAGTTGGGTTATAGAACCTCCAGACATCTGTTAAGCCTGTAGAGCCCAAAAAGGTTTTGAGGGTATATAGTCCTGAGGGCCTAGTGTGGGAATCTTGTCTGTGGTGGCAGCGATCCTCCTGTGCATCATGCCTTAGATTAAGATCCCCTGCTACTAATACTTGTCCTGTTCCCTCCTGTAGGATTGTTATCTCCAAGTCTCTGAAGAAGGTCGCCTGAGAAGAATTAGGCCCATATACATTAAATATAGTGAGCAGATCAGCATCGGTTTCTAACTTCACCTTTAACAGACAAACTTTTCAGTCTTGGTCTACTGAAATTATCTAAAGGCGAAGCCGTTTACAAATAAGCATCAGAACTCCTGCCTTTCTACCCTCTGGTAGTAAAAATCTTCAACCTTGCAGGATATTCTTTAACCTCAGCCCAAACATCCATACTTCAGAAGGGTCTATTGTTTTGTCCAGCAATAAAATTCAAACGATTTTGAACTATTTGTGGATTTCAATTCCTTTATCCGTAAACTTACCCTACAGAGGCATTTTACCATCTCAAAAAAGCACCAACCCGCCGAGGCCAAATGAGCCCCCTCGTAAGACCAGAGAGCCACCCCACCTGAAGTCTCTGGAGCCACCTCACTGGCCCACACCAATCTGAAGCCAAGATCTACATTTTATCCCACTCATCACAAAGGGAACCACATAAACACATTTTTTTCCCTAGTGTCAAAAGAAATAAGAAGCATCAATAAGAACCTGAAGAACAAGGATAACCTCACCCGGAAGGAGAAAGAAGCCCTTTCGGAACTCACTAAGAATGACACATTAGTAATCAGAAATGTCGACAAAGGAGGAGGAATCGTCCACCAAAAGAGGGTCGACTATATTACGGAGGCTAAGAGGATTCTTGACGATCCTGCTTACTACGAGCCCCTCCACGCCAATCCACTGAATGAGGATAGGAGAAACCTCCTGATACTCCTAAATGAAGAGGTCGACAAGATTCTGACCAAAAAAGAAAAATAATATATCGCCATCGACCACCCGAACACAGGTACATAAAAATGAAAAAAATCCACCAGGCAGGCCCATCATCTCCGGAATCAACTCACTAACTAGCAACCTCTCACATTATGTAGACATGTCACCGGCCTTAGCTCCCATTTAAGAGATTCAACACAGCTGATCTCACTTCTGAAGGAAATAGACTGGGACCCATCATATAGGTGGCTCACTCTGGATGTGGTGGCACTTTATTCAAATATTCCACACGAAGTGGGCATCAGTGCAACGGACCACTTTCTGAAAACGTATGACCAACTGACCCCAAGACACAAACAATTCATCCTTGATGCAATCTGTTTTATCCTGACACACAATGTCTTTGAGTGTGAGGGTAAAATCTACAAACAACGCAAAGGGACAGCAATGGGGACGCGATTCGCACCAAGTTTTGCGAATCTCTACATGGGTCGATTTGAAGAGGCATTTATCAGTGACAATCACAACTGGACAGAATCGATTGTGCTCTACAAAAGGTACATCGATGACCTGATTTTTATTTGGAAGGGGAGCGAAGAAGAAGCCCAGACATTTGTGTCATATCTAAATAATAATACTTGGAACTTTAGTTTTACTTTCACCAGTTCAAGGACCTCAATCGAATACCTGGACCTGGTTTTGTATTCTGAATGCAATAGAATACTGACAAAAACTTTTTTCAAGAAAGTGGACGGTAACAGTTACCTAGACTACAAAAGCGCGCACTACAAAAAATGGAAAGAGAATATTCCTTTTAGTCAGTTTAAACAGGATTAGGAGGAATTGCTCATCTACGAATGATTTTATCACACAAAGCCAGACTGTACGCTCTAGATTCCAGAACAAAAACTACCCAAGAGGCATAATCGAAGGGGCCTTCAAGGGAGCATACAAGCAAAGCCAAGAGGAGTGCCTCACAACAAAAAAGAAGGCAAATACAATGATAGACTGGACAAAATTCTAATCTTCTTTTATCACCACCTTCAATCCCAACCATGAAACACTGAGGAAAATTATAACCAAACACTGGCATATCCTGAGGGCTGACCCGTATCTTAAAGAAGCCATTCCCTCCAAGCCCCACTTCACATTCAGGAGGGCCCGCACACTAAAGAGTGCACTAGCCCCGAGCAAATTAAAAAGAATAAAACGCACTACCTTGACCACATCCGAATGGTTCCCTGACCGTAAAAGGGAGCTACAAATACAGCCATAAATTATGTAAGTGTTGCGATAACATCAATAATTGTTTGATGACCTTCAAGAGCAATACCACAGGAGAAGAATTCACTATCAAAAGCCTCATGAATTGTGCCTCAAGTTTTGTGATCTACCTCTTAGAATGCGCCTGCGGACAGCAATACGTAGGTCGCACCACCCAGACCCTCAGAGAACGCCTAAACAATCATAGATGGAAGATCAAGCAAGGCTATCTTCAACACAGTGTGTCCAGACATTTCCTGGCCACTCATGACAAGGACCCCACTAAGCTAACCATCACGCCCATCGAACACATCTCTGATGGTTGTTCCGACAGGTTCAGAACTTTACAACGGAGAGAAATGTTCTGGATATACAAACTCCAAACATTGGAACCTTACGGCTTAATGAAAGCCTCGAAAACAAATGCTTCTAACTCCACATACTACTGGACTACTTTCCCATTACGCTCTCCATCCTCAGATCCACATCCACTATAGCCCCTCATCCAATCACATCATGCCCAGCAAAGCTGCATTCCCATTCCTCCCTTTTTGCCTCCACCCCTATTTAGCAACCTCAATCCCAGCAACCGATAGCCCCAGCCCCCCCTCCACATCTCATTCCCAACTTCCATCTTAGCATCGGAAAGCCTCAGCCCCCCCCCCCCGATATCCCCAGCATCATCTCATCTCCATCCCATCCACAGACCCTTTACACCGTCCACGCCCACCTCCACTGCCTCTCTTCCCTCATCACTCCCCCTCCTCCCATCCACATCTTTCCCTTCATCATGTTGTCTCCCAACCATCGTTTATTCCCCAAACTTCCCCCTCATATCCACCACTTTCCACAGTCACCTACATCCCCAGCCCCACTGCATTCTCCCTTGGCCCCTCCTCCCAACCCGGGACACTGGCCACACCCCTTTCCAACACCGCCCCCTCATTCTGTCACTCCCAGCCATCCCTTTCCCTCTGTCCTTTCAATCATACACGGTCCGAAACTCCCCACCATCCCCTAGCACTGCCGCGATATTACTGCCCCCATATAGCACAGTCCCCGCCATGTCTCCATCCTCTATTACTCAGCACTCTCGCCCCCCGCCCCCATTGCATGACCTAAGACCGCCCACCCCCTCCCCTCTATCCACATGCCGGAATCCCATTCAAGTCGTCCCATCACGGCGTCAGGCTCCGCCCACATACACACCCACTCCCCCATCAATGGGCTAGTAACCAGCTCCGCCCCTTTAGGGCGGTCCCACCATCACTGCCCGCCCAGACTGGCCTTGTCCCCGCCCACTCCTCCCCCTTATAGCTGGCCCATCGAGCGCTCAATAACATACAGCCTCTGGATGCCACACGTGCCAGGAGCTGGAAGCAGCGCTCTCTCCACCAGCGGTTACATCCACCGGTAAGACCACCAGCACCTGTGTTTCCCTTCCGCTCGCATCCCTCTGCACTTTAACCTCTTCATGACATTTGCCTTCAGCTCTCACTATAACCACCACACCTCAATTCATGCTTGTGTTCTCATACCATGATTAGTACTACCAGTCTATTTTAATTCACCCCACCCTTACAACCATATATATATATAAAAAAAATGGTACCATTGACGCTGCAGTTATATTTCACCCTGATCTTATATTTAATCAAATGTTTGCACACTTTAACCCTTAATCAACCATGATATTACCTATCAATTGGCATTAGACATTACCAACAGGATTCACATCCAGACCCGCCATCAAATAACAGTCATCTACCTTCTAATATATAGTACCCGCCATTGCGCAGTTTAATCCTAATTTTCTGCCTTAATTCCAACCGGCGCCCATTTTATACTTATATATATGTGTGCATATGTCTAGATATTTATACTTATATGCTTATATATTTTTTATTTTATATTATATATATATATTTTATTTATGTTTTGTTTTTACAATTCATACGTAGCTCTCAATCTTTATTTATTGACTTCTTATAGCATTAACTGTATAGCATTTACGTATTTATGTACCCTTTTATCCAGTCACGACTTCATGTCTCATGACGGTCATGTTATCACTTTTTATTACTATCATTACTCGTCATGTTACCACTACTTTTTATCCAGTATTATCTCTTTTTATCGGACATCTCTGTAACCTGAGGCACACCAGTTTGCTTCTAATTTGCGTGATTTTGTATATATGTTGTTTTAGACTTGAAAAAGGGGTCCGCAGAACCCTGAAACGCGTTGTCACTATAACAATAAAAAAAACTATTGGTTTATAAAAATACTCTGGTTGCGTCTTTGCGCCTACGGTCCACCCCTCCATTCGACCCCCGGTCCAGTGGAAATATACCCTATTCATCGACCCAGACGGTGGCTTGGCCCCCACCAAAGGGGAATGCAGACAGAATCGGCAGCACCAACCCGTGAGACGTAATCACTTCCATTTATCTCCAGCTCAGTTGCACCGAAAAATAGGTGCAACAACAACAGGTGAGCAGTACCACTCTTCCTGTTACTTTGGAGGCTCGGCTTTTAACTTATTTACCCTATGAGCGCCTTTTTCTTTCCTTGGCCATTTTTTACTTTCTACCCTCTGAGGGAGAACCCTGCACTAATCCCACCCAAAGGCGTCTCATGTGCCAGAAATCAGTCTCCTCCAGGTGTGTCTCTTGCAATAATGCTATATCAGCATTTAACCTTCTGAGGTGATGGAGAACCATTATCCTTTTTTGCGGGGCCCTCAGGCCTTTCACATTCACTTCACTACTTTCATGTTTTAATATTTGTATGTGATGTTTTTAGATATACACCTGGAGGACACTTCCCCCCCCCCCCCCTCGTACTAACTCTCATTTGACAATAGTACACCCATGGAGCATAGCAAAACATATAACTTCCCCACACACACAACGAGTCGTTGTCTTCTCCTGCTCCAAAATTTCTAATTATTCTCACAATATCTCTCTATCTAGCATTGATCACTTGACTTCAGGTTGCTCTTAATTATATGCTCGACTAACCCCCTCCTCTCTCACTTGATATCTGCCCCATACTGCCAGAGGGAGGAGAGGAAAGGGCAAAAAGAGAGAAGGAAAAAGATTTAAAAATATATATATATTTTAACCTGCATCAAACCCCCCCCCCCCCAAAAAAAAAAAAAAAACACGTTAGCCAAAGGCATTTAGGTACACATAACTCTTATGCATCTTAGTTTCCAAACTAAATGTTGTCTCATCAACCCATATCATTTAATGCATCAAAAGACTTCCGTCCACTCCAATAGAGTCCAGTTGAGGCTATGTCCCTCCAATCAAGTTCACAAATGTAATCCCCTCAGTCCCACTCCGGACTCGAATCCTGGTTCGATTTGAGGTTGAGGTAGAATCCATAGGACCGTTTGCGGGATAGTCCTTGATGGTGGCTTCCTCTCAGCGATAAGTTCCCTCTGGATGTTGAATCCCTTCTATTGACTCTGTAGACAGAATAACCCTCCATGGCTGCCATGGCCTACCCAGGAGATAGTTACTTGTCTATGACACCTCCCGGTCTAAAGACTCGCAGGACAGCAGGGTATATCAATGCAAACTTAAAGTGGTTCTCCGGGCTTTTAAAAAAAACTCCCTGGCTCTGAGCTGCGATTGGACACTGGTGTCTCCTCCTCCTTGCTCTGAATGTTGAAAATGCCGGGGGCCACAGCGGGTGAACGGAGCGGCACCCAAGAATAATAGTAAGTTCCATTGGATCCCTGGGCGCCACTCTATGTAGCCTGCTACTTAGTTCATATTCTTTGGACCCATGAAAGGTCCTCTAACTCATTTATACAAGTGTCGGCAGCGGTATCACGGACCCGGCACCTGGCCTCAATTACAGGGCATGCGATCCGCGGCAATTACCCTTCAGATGTCGAACCTGAGGGGTTAATTGCCACGTATCGCATGTCCTGTTATTGAGGCCGGGTCTGTAATACCGATGCCTGTACTTGTATTAATATGTTTTACATTCATTGGTGACGCAGTGGCCACAGCTCCTCCCCTCCTCCTCCCCCCTGGCAGTGGCGGCCGCGTCACAGTGGGGAGAGAGGGACTTCCTCCTTCTCCACTGTGCTAGTGAAGAGAACATGGCGCGTGCAATGTTCTGTAACTGATACTAGGCTGCGCATCAGCACGGCGGTCCTGTCACAAATGGCGACAAGACTTAAAAGTGCACATTTTAAGGCGCATTGGCAACCTTTTTGGTCACCATCTGGAGCCCTGATAGGGCCCACCCAGTGTGCTCTTTCAACTGTAAGAGGGCCTTGAATTCCTTTTATTGAATAGCTCACTGGCTGTACAACATTTTTACTACATGAAAATACAAAAGTATTCAGATCCAGATGCTTGTTTCAAAAATATGGAATATGATTCATGACACAACTCTTTTAACGCATCATCACTTGGCCTATTGTCGACCCAAAAAAAAAAAGACTCAACAGAAAGGGCTATTCTCATCCACAGAAATGGTTAAGAATAGGACCTGCGATGAGATTCTCGGGCGTGAAAAAAATATGTGTTAATAGCTTAACTGACTTGTATGGGTCAGTGTGCTATCCATTTTTATAAGCAGACAGCACACTGAAGAAAAATACAGTTGTGTGTATAAGGCTTTAGCCTTGAAGATGAGAACTTTCTTCAGTTTTGCGGTAGTGTCTTTATTGTTATAACATGGTTACTACTCTTTTACATAATAGTATATATTAAAGTAGTCAGTATATATTAAAAATGTGTTATTATTGTCATATAGGCTTATAAAAAAACACTTTATGTCATTCTAAAAAAAAAAAAATATGTATTTATTTTGTAACTGTAAAACATTTTACTTGTGTGGTAACTAGAGATGAGTGAATTTCCCAAAAATTATTTTCAGCCGGCTCGCCAATTTCCCCGAAAAAATTTGCTTCGATCCAAATATATTTCCGGTCAATCGCAATAAAAACGGCTATTTCTGGGCTGCATAGAGCCTTTATATGGACATAGAACACTGTGCCTTGCAGTAACACGTATAGGGAGTGTGCTGGGGTAGTGAAATAATACTGTCAGTCAGTATGACATGCAGATGACAGGCGTCACTAATAGAATGACAGCACACTTCACTTATTTGGGCAGTCACGGGGCCAAAACTGACCAAATAACTCAAGTATTAACTCAGCCTTAGAGGTCCATGTTAGCGTCAAGAAGAAGTGTACTCGTTTTACACCCTAGTCAGCTGATTCCACATAGACAGTGATGGCCTGTTCGCATTGTTCGCCCGCGAACATATGCGGGCTGCCATCTTTTTTCACAAGTCCGGCGAGGCACAGGTAAGCCCTTACCTGTGACTGTGGCACGAGACGGTCTGAAAACAAATGCGGTCAGCGGGAGCAGGAAGTTCCGAGAACAGCCCGATGAAGGCCCCCCGGTGGCTGTTCTCGGAACTGCCTGCTCCCGCTGACCGCACTTGTTTTCAGACCAGCTTGCGCACAAGCACAGGTAAGAGGTTACCTGTGCCTCGCCGGACTTGTGAAAATAGATGGCAGCCTGCATATGTTTGTGGGCGAACTATGCGAACTGGCCATCACTGCACATAGATGTCTACAGAACCTGTTCTATTAAATGCTTACACAAGTAGAGCCCCCCCCTTCCCGAAAGAGTGGAGAGGGTGTCAGCAGTAAGTTTGTGTTGAAGCCACTGATTATTTTGCCCTTCCTCTGATCCATCAGAACAATAACCCACAAAAAACAGATCCTGTCTGGGGAGCATACGCCTTCACTCAGTCAGCATTTGCTCAGTAATCCATGAGTATTGGTAATGCCAAAAAAACAGGAGTGGATCTAAAACAGAGATGACACATGACGGTAATATTTGCATGTCTTCTGTGTTTTGTACCCACTCCTGCTTCTGACCGATCAGAAGAAAGGTAAACTAAATGGAGATTTCAAGAAGGCCAAACAAGGACAATAGCAACCCCGTCATAGAGTGGGGAGGGTGGCAACACATGAGAAGTCCACAGAGTGGCCCTATGACATAGTGGTGAGATGGAAGCAGCATGAGGAGACCACCAAGTGGCACAATGACAGGGTCTAGAGGTGTAGGCAGCATCAAGAGGCCACAGAGTAGCACAATGACAAAGTGTGGAGGTGACAGCAGCAGTATGATTAGGCTACAGAGTGGCACAGTGACAGTGTGGAGATGGCAGCATCAGGAGGCCACAAAGTGGCAAGGTGACATAGTGTGGAGATGGCAGCAACAGCAGCAGCATGATACCACAGAGTGGCATGGCGACATAGTGTGGATATTGCTGCATCAGGAGGCCACAGAGTGGCAAGGTGACATAGTGTGGAGATGGCAGCAACAGCAGCATGATACCACAGAGTAGTAAGGTGACATATTGAGAACATGGCAGCATCAGGAGGCCACAAAGTGGCAAGGTGACATAGTGTGGAGATGGCAGCAACAGCAGCAGCATGATACCACAGAGTGGCATGGCGACATAGTGTGGATATTGCTGCATCAGGAGGCCACAGAGTGGCAAGGTGACATAGTGTGGAGATGGCAGCAACAGCAGCATGATACCACAGAGTGGTAAGGTGACATATTGAGAACATGGCAGCATCAGGAGGCCACAAAGTGGCGAGGTGACATAGTTTGGAGATGGAAGCAACAGCAGCAGCAGCATGATACCACAGAGTGCCCCCCCCCCCCCGGACCCTGGAAATCTGTAAACTGAGTTCTGCCTCTGCTCTGCAGCTGCTGCACTGCGCAGCGCCGCAGAGTGAGGAGCAGTATATATCAGGAGCATGCACGCGCCCTGATAAATCACCAGGGCCGGGCGCACACGGCAGTACGAAGCTCCGCCCACCTTCCTGGCGCGAAAGACATTGCAGAGGCGGAGCAAGAAGAAGAGCCGCCTGCACTGTGACGGCCGCTTCAGGACTCCACAACCACAGGCAGCCTGAATAAATGAGCGAGAGCGACACTAACACAGTGAGTGACTGACAGTCAGTGTCACAGACCAGTCATTGTGACAGTACTCCCTGAGTGTTAGGTGTGGGGTGACCAGGCGGTATATGAAGGTTCAATACTGTCTGGTATTATATGAACAGCAGATATGGCATCCTTTGGGCAGTACTGTCCATGGTCAATTCATCCTTCACAAGCACCCTGACTGCCACCTGCTTGGCTATCAGTGAGTGACAGTCAGTCAGTGTCATAGTGTGACTACTGAGTCACTCCCTGACCCTGAGTGTTAGGTGTGGGGTGAGTCACTGATAGCCAAGCAGCAGGCAGTAAAGTGCCATGAGAGCCAGGCCAAGCAGGGGGCAGTCAGGGTGCTGGTGAAGGATGACCAGTAGACAGTACTGCCCAAAGGATGCCATCTCTGCTGTCCATATACCAGGCAGTATTGCCCCTTCAATCATATACTGCCTGCCCGCCTGGTCAGGGTGACCAGACAGGCAGGCGGTATATGAAGGGGTAATACTGGTGGTCGGCCTGGCATTCTGCAGACCATCTGCTTGTAAGTTACATATGACAAAAGCCTGGAAGCGTTCAGGTACAAAACACAACATTTCAAATGCTAATTAACATATTGCTGAATGCTGAGACTATAACAAAGGGGTGCAAAAATAATATCAAATTAATAGACATTCAAGTGAAATAAGAAGAATAGTTTTTTTTCCTTTTGTGGTGGCTTCCTATTTTAAAGTTTAGTCCCTGAACACAAACGGGGTTCCGTTCCACCCTCTTATTGTCACGACCCTTGGTAATAGTCGTGACTCCTTGGGTGCCGCATGCTGTTGCCCGCGGTTTTCCGTTGTCAACCGCAGCTGGGAGCACTTCGTTGTTGCCTCAGGTGCGGTTGCCGCGGACAATAGGCATGCGTGCGGTTGCCCTTGGCAACGTGTTTTATGTGCACTCCCGTTATCTGTTTGTGGTGCACTAGGTCATGTGTTGTGTGCACGGTGTATTATGATTTGTGTGCACTTCCCTTTTTATGTGTGTTTTCCCTTCTGTGGTGTAGGAAGGGTTAACTCCCTTCCCAGTGTGTCTGTGAGTCACTGGGTGTGTCAGACCATGGGTGTGGCCACCTGGCCTATAAAGCCTCAGTCCCTGGCTTGGTTCAGTAGATTGCTCTCAGCCATGCTGGCTGGAGCAGCCTCCTGTCTCCTCCATCTGCTTGGTGGGGACCATCCTTCTGTTCATAAATCTTCGTTAGTTATATTCATGTTTGGTGTTCAGAAGATGTTTGTGTGGTCTCTTTGTTGGTGCAGCATATGGTTTCCTGGGTTCCCGTGTTATGTCTGGTGTGTCCTTTATGTTGCTGTGGACATCAGCACTTGTTCATGGGTTCCAGGTTTGTGTGTCTGTGGCAGGTAAGTGCAGGACTAGTCTCACTTACCTGTCATTTCCATATGTCTGTTGATGTTCCCCCTGTGTTGCTTGGCCGTTGAGACTCCTGCTCCTCCGTGCCTAGGAGGAGTAGGGCGTCTGACTCTGTCCCCTAGTTCAGGGCCGACTTGAGGGCTCGTAGGGACTTTTAGGTTCCGGCGTATGAGCCCTCCTACCACCAAGGTCGGCTCATACTGACAGGAGACAGGGTCAGCGTTAGGGACGCAATAGGAGGTGACCTGCTCCCTAACTCTGTGGTCCCGGCCAAGGGGTAACCCTATCATCTCTTGGCACCGCACGGCTGGGGGTTTCCCCCACCGCCAGCCGTGACACTTATATCTGCAGTTAGGCTTCAAACACGTGGCCGTTTCAATGTCAATAAAATTATGCCCCCCCCTGGAAAATTTTCAGCGGATGCCCATGGTGGCAAGGTGACATAGTGTGGACATGGCAGCATCAGGAGGCCACAAAATGGCACAGTTACATAGGTTGGAGATGGCAGCAAAAGCAGCAGCATGATATAGTGTGGACATGGCAGCATCAGGAGGCCACAAAGTGGCAAAAGTGACATAGTGTGGAGATGGCAGCAACAGCAGCAGCATGATACCACAGAGTGGCATGGTGACATAGAGTGGAAATAGCAGCATCACAAGGCCACAAAGTAGCATAGTGACATAGTGTGGATATGGCAGCAACAGCAGTAGCATGATACCACAGAGTGGAACAGTGAGATAGTGTGGAGATGGATCATCTAATCTGATGCATCAGGCATTGGTGGGTGGAAATCCTGGCTGATCCACGCTTGATTCATCTTGACAAAAGTAAGTCTCTACACATTTTGGGGTAACTATGGCCCCCGCCGCACTAAACACCCGCTCTGATGCCACACTACTGGCCTGGGCAGGACAGCTTTTCCAGGGCAAACTCAGCCAGTTGCAGACACAAATCCAGTTTGGCTGCCCAGTAGTCCAGAAGATCTATGATGGCTGGCAGTGTGCTGTCAAAGTATGCCACCACCTGCTGGTTCAGGTCCTGCTCCAGGTCTACCTGCGGCTGCTGGTGAGTAGTTTCTTCACTATGCGGGTGAAGAAAGCTGCTCATCAGCGACTCTAGACTAAAGCTGTTGGTGCTGCTGTCACTTGGGACGAAATCGAAGATCCAGTCAACTGATCAAGAACAGCTGGGTTGCTGGTCAAGACACGACCACTAGCTGACATGTGGACCTCAGGCCTCGGGAATGTTGTTCATTTTCATATTTATACAATATTATCTAATGACATTATAACCAAAATGAATGCTCATCTGATTGCCTTTAAGAATAAAATCAGCCTGAACCAAAGTTCTATTATGTGGCTGAGGAAGCCAAGATGAGTTCATGGCAAGTTCAGTTTATATAAAAAAAATAATTGTGAACATAAACGGACATTGTATTTAAAAGTTATTGCTAAGGATATAGGTTTATCTATGGGGAGTATACCAACTTCCTAAGACATTTCTATCTGGAGGGAACAAGGTTGTTTCATGGATAAGCCATGACGTGATAAGGATTCATATCCTTGAGGCACACATGCTGTATGAGGTTCAATTTATATATTCATAATAATATTATATATATATATATATATATATATGTATATATATGTATGGTATATTTAGTTTACACATATGTTAATCAATAATTCATATAATGTGTTATCTATGTGTATGTTGATTTATATAGCTATTATACCATGTATTTATCATTTAGAAGGTATTGTAGAAGGTACAGAAACATTGAGGTACGTTTATGTTAATTGGATTTCTGAGAAGAGTAAATGTTATTTCAAAACAATAGTTATTCATGGATGTAGATAAGTGAAATGTACAAGTTCCAATGCCAAGCATCAAAGACGTTATATAAAATTTTCATCAAGTCAACCTATATTTCAAAAAGATAGGAGAAGACAGCCAACTCCAACAAGTCCAGGATATAGGTAATTAAGTGTCAGGAAAAGACCTTCCTCAATGATGTATATTAAGAAGGTCAAGGAGGTCATGAGAATGTATTATTAGATATTTAGTGCCTAAAAGTTGTGATGTTCATCTGCAGTACCGCAGTGCCATATGGAGGTAGATGGACAATATTACATTATTTCATTATTTGTTCTATGCCATATTAGGAGTTAATATAACATCATGGTGTTATTAGCATGAAAATACACCCACCTTACCTGATTGGGAATCCCTAATCTAAAGGGGATGATTCTTAGATAAGGGGGGGAATAATTACTCATGTGCAGGGCAGCAAGGGAGATCCATATAGATCCATATTAAGCCATAGATCCATCCATCCATTCAATCAAAAAGAAAACTTTACCAGAAGAAACTTGGATTATTTTTTGGATTACTAGGAAAGTTCTTCAGAACTGGTCCCATCTGAACTCTGTCTACTTTTGACCCGGTAATGTATATTTTGTTTACTACCAGTGATATTAATAAGATATTTCTCTCTGTATATAGCCAAGAGTTCCCATACTGTGGGAATATATAGTGTTAGGCGCCTCCATAATGCTGATTATTCCCTTAGCAAAGATGCATATTGATAATGGAAGATCTGACATTATTTGCAAAGAGGACTAAACCCATGGAAAGTTATTTTCCATAGTCTGATTGCCAAGCTGAATATTTTATCATATTAATATCATATATTTTTGATTGGTCATAGGAAAACAGAGTCAAGGGATAACAGTTATTTTTCTGTATAATCCGTGTTTTATTGCTATAGCCTGTTTGATAAACAGAAGATCCTAAGTTTCTTTTGGTATATGAGTCTGTTTGTTAAAAGTATGACACTGGTTGTCATAAATCACTAAATCACACTGTGCTGGTGAGATAGGGGTGTGTTAACACCACCGTGTGGTACATTTTGGGTATTATTTTGTAACTTTATAATTTGTTTTGCAATTGTATTGATTTGTATATTCTTTGTTTTTATAATAAACGATTATATATTTTTGCATATACAGTTGTCCCTTTGTTTCACTGCTTGCACAAATCAAATTAAGATACTTGATAAAAAGAACTTAGAGGCGTGTTTATGTTCGCCCGAAGGATAATATAATTTTTATGTTTTATTTTGATCCTCTCTTTTATCTGAAGATTTTTTTTATATAGAAGATATATGACATAAATGGAGGTCCGCACCGAGATCGAGTAATTCTTTAATTGATTGCGCAAATAGTGAAAGGTTCCACATTTCTTCTTGGCTAGCCAGTGTGGTGTTACATCTGTGTATTGATTATTGATCAAAAAGATGAGTGCTACAGGCAGTGACCCGGGTAGTGGTTATGCTACAGCAGGCAGTCCACCTAGCCCAACGCAGCTGATCCATAATGTTGTTGAATATATACACTCACGGAACAAAATTTATAAAGATATAAATGAATGGATTAATGAGCTGCAGGAAAAAGCCAAGAAAGAACGTGGGGAGATATGGCAGTTAGGTGGCATGGTTGAAAGATACCTGACATATATTGATGTGTTACAAGATAAAAACAAAAAGGACCAACATCTTTTATGCACATTGCCACCTGTTTTGTATGCATTACTGGCGGTCAGTACTCTTTCACAAAAGAGACATGAATCTGTGCAGGGAATGGAGATCTATATAGTCCAGCTAGAAGCAGATCTCAGAGTCGCACTGGCCGAGATTAAGGACTTAAAATACAACCCTGATCACAGCCATGATGCATATCAAAAGGGCAGAAAGTTACTTAGAGGAGTTACATCTCCGGCTTACCAAAATTCAGCAGACAAGCAAATCAAGCCATACTATAATTGATATTGATCAAGATCCACCTGATACTGAGGGATTTCCAACCCCCCCAAATCTTACACCCCAGTATCTAGACATGTCATCACATGCTCTTAAAGCAAACTCCATTCCAAACCACAAACCACCCAGAAGTGATGGCATGATTACACAGGAGGCATTAACCCGATTAAATCGGGCATTCCAAACTGTAACCACCTTACTAGGTGCCAGCAACACAGAAGTACCTAGAAGTGTCTCTCCACACATTCCCCTGGAGAGAGATGCAAGGGTTAAATCCCCTGCGCCATATGTTTCTCATGGAAGTGATCAAAGTGCATGTGATTCTGACAGTGATGCGGGAAAACATGTGTCTTATTCCCTACCACGCAGGCATGAGTTTGCCCATAAGAAAGATCAGGGTCCCAGGCTACCGACATGTGCTGAAGTGGTCTCTAGGAAGAAAAATCCTCAGTATTCAGAAAAGGATCAGAGTTCCTCAAGCATCATTAAGTTTGTGAATGCCATTGTGCCCAAGTTTCTCCTCAAATAGCAAACCACTTAGAACTGTATGAGTCCACTATGGATTCTTTAAAGTTGTACTCTGATGTTGCCAGGATCAGATTCCTACCATGGACATTTGATGATAGGTACCGTCATTATTTTATTTCATTTAGGGATAGAGGAATTCAAAATTGGCTGGGTGTTTTGCATGAAATTAAACTAGAATTCAGACCTTACCAAACCATTACTGCTGCAAAACGTGAGATATATAAGCTTACATGTAGGCCCAATTAAAGTCCCCGTGATCTCCTCTCTGTCCTTAAAAATGCATATGGGTTAGCATATAGGTCCCCAAATTGGGAATCTGAAGAGTTTAAGCAGCTGTTCTATGATGCAATGCCAACCCAAATCAAACTTAGCCTAGCTAGAGATCTTGATATTGAAGCTCCCTTGGATAGGTTGGTGACGGCTGCCACCACACTGTATAATATCAGTGAGTGCCATGCTACAGGTGAGAGGAGGTTCAAAAAGTCCCCAGAGCAAAACGTAGCTGAAGCTAAGGTAAACCCTAGCTTGGGATTTGAAATGCAGCCATGTAAATACCCTCAATCTACAGGACCTGTCCAACAAACCCAGCGACAACAGGTAGGACCCAAACAGATAAAAACCCAAAACCTCAATGGGTCAGATGGAGATAATTCTGGTGCTGAAAGGTCTAACTACCGTCCCTATTATAATAGGGGTCCCCAGGGATATAGACCCTTTAACAATAGGGGTTCCCAGGGATACAGGAACTGGAACAACAGGCCCAGACAACAAAGGGAAGATAGGCAGGAACCCTTAAATTCACCTAGGAGTAGGTCACCCACCAATAACCAGGCCGCCTCACAAAATCAAAATGTACGCAAACCAAACAGGTTTGATCAACTGGCTGAACAAATGACCCAGCTGTATGACATTGTAAGTAAGTTGTCCCAGGGGTCCCAAGGAAAACAGCCTGAACCTTTTTTAGGGGCAACTTCAGGTCCCAGCTCATCCCCAGAAAGCAAATAGGGCAGGGTCAGAGCCCAGGCCAAAGCAAGGTTATGAAGGTGGTTGAGAAAGAATCTAAATTGATTTCTAATCATATTTTGCTTGCAGTGCTCCTGACCCTAAAGTTGGGGCCAGGAAGGAGGTGTCTAATATGTTATCTATTTTGCAGACTAATCTTGTCGATCCATACAATCCTGTGTCTTCTCCAACAAGTGATCCTATCGTATCAGCGTCAGGCTGTGAACAGTCTATAAACTGTGACGTAGCCCAGCTTTCCCCAAAGGTGGGGGCTTCTACTCCTGTTCCCTGCAGCAGGAATGTGAAGGATTCACCAGAGGTCGCAAAGCTGCAGAGAGGTCACGCTCTCAGAAAACAGGAAAAGAACACTAACCCTAACTTCCTATGTGATTTGTTTCAGGTCAAAGGTCGATATTACGTGGATTCTTATCTTCAAGATGAGCATATCGGGCCGATCAGGGGTTTAAATGATACAGGATCACAGGCCACTATCTTATCAAATAGTTATTTCGAACAGGTTCTGGATTTAACAACAGCATGGTTGACATTCAAAATTGGCAAGAAGACAATTAAACACCCCACACTGATTGTGGACCTTCTATATGATCGGCTGATCATAGGAATTGACTTTCTAAAAAGGTTGAGTTCCATAATAGACTTCATTAATGAAGCAGTTTGGACACAGGTAAAGGCACCCATTGCCTATGATTATTCTTGCAATGCACAAACCCAACGCAGTTGACATGTGATTGAAGAGAGGCCTAACTCTGTTGAAGTTCATTTTAGGAACAGTCAAACGCTGGATGTCACGATCCTGAAAAATGGTAAGCCAGAGGAAGCTTGCTAACTCTGGATGAGGATGTTTTGACTATTTCCCTTGAAGGGGGAAGTCAGGAAGTCGTGGACCTGACCAAGTATACTCAATCCATGGTACGGATTGAAAAGGTCAATGACAATTTATTGATTCCCATACAGGTGAACAATATAGCCCAGGTGAAATATGCCAAGTTGGATCTGAAATCCGAAGCCAGCTACATAAGCTTAGGACTCTTAAAACAGGTCACCAATCCTAAAATGATAAACATTTCCTCTCCACGGGAACAATGGGTGCATGATCTGGATGGAGATTCCCAGAGTCATAATGTGGTTGCAAAATGTCTTTTGTCTATCTCCATAGGAAGTAAGACTACAGAACACTATTTCATTGTGTTGAATGAACCACGGCATCAGATGTATATGGGTAATGACCTTCTGCACCGATTTGCAGTGCAGATTGATCTGATAAATAATACTCTCTGGTCCAGATTACCGGGAGACCGAGAGGGATTCCAGGATGTGAAGCAAGCATGGAGATGGGGACAACAGATGCCCTATGCCGTGAGTATCATGGTTGCCGAGGAGGTTAAAATCCCTGAAGGATGTAAATAATTTCTTCTTCCCATTCAAGTGAAGAAGGGACAAACTCTGAATAACACAGATGCTTCGACCTGTTTCTACAACAGGATGCAGCAATTCTACCTAAAGGTAAAACCCACTCCTATAATTAACATCCATCAGGATCCATTGCAGATGATAATCCATAACATGGCTCCCTATAGCATATCCCTGCAGAAGAACACAGTAATTGGTCTAGCTATAGATTCAGAATATTATACTTTTGGATTCCAGAATGAGGTAATTGGACTTATTCCTGATGAATACCTAACAGAAGAACAGGTAGTGGAACAACATTTTTCCTCAACACCTGAGGGGTTATTCAATATACACTCTGTTTACCCTTTCAGTTCTGAAGAAGGTACTTGCCACATCGAAGAGTCATCATTGGTTTTCAACCAGGAGATCGATGAAAAGGAGTATGAGTCATGCCAACAAGAAAAGGATAAGGTACGCTACACCCAAAATGATTCCAGTGAGCTTGAAGAAACTTACGAGTTAAGTCAGCCTGAAATCTTTCCAGAATTTCAGGAACGGGTGGAAGAGCAAATATCTATAGCTAACGCGTGCTCCAATGAGTCAGAGCGTCAACAGCTTAAGGGAGCTCTTCACAGAATTCCAGGACGTTTGCCAAGGATTCTTATGATTGTGGGGAAACAGACCTGCATGTCGCAAGAATATATACAGATCCTGATGCACCCCCTGTCTTTGTCAAACAATACCGACTTCCGCTGGCGGCTTACGAGTCCCTATCGGAAATTATCAAAAACCTGGAGAGGAGGGGCATTATCCGTCCAATACATAGCTCGTTCAACTATCCTATACTTGGAGACCTCAAACCCAACGGTCATTTTTATCTCTGCTCGGACCTAAGACAATTAAACAAACGTGTTTACATGTCCGGAAGGCCCGTGCCATACATTGACCAGTGTTTGGCGCAAATTCAAGGATCCAAAATTTTCACCGAGCTTGACTGTGCACAAGGATATTGGATGATTAAAGTGGACGAAAGGGATCAGTACAAACTGGCCTTTACATTTGGAAATACACAATATGCATGGACCCGACTGCCCTTTGGGTACATAAATGCGGGCCATGAATTTGCTGTGTTCATGCATAAGGCAATGCCTGATGCCACTGAACGAGGTACCTTATCCTATGTGGATGACATTCTAATCAAAAGCATGACTTTTGAGGAACACATTGTAGAACTGAGATATGTACTAACCCAACTGAGAAAAGCTGGTGTGAAACTTTCTTTGCAGAAGGCTCAATGGTGTCATGCCAAGGTAAATTTCTTAGGTCACGAGATCACTGCTGATGGAATCAACCCACAGAAGAAGAAGGTAGAAGCAGTGATCAACACCAAGTCACCTACAAATCTCAAGGAGTTGAGATCCCTCTTGGGCATGATGAACTATTCCCGTAAGTTTATAGATAATTATGCCGAAATTACAAAACCTCTTTTGCAGTTGTTGAAGAAAGGAGTGAAATGGGAATGGAGTGAGCGTCATGAGCAAGCTGTGAATGAACTCAAGGACAAGCTTATCCAGGCCCCATGCCTTGCATATACAGAGGGTGGAAAACCTTTCAACTGCACATTAACCACTGCAATATTTGCAAAGTGACAGGATCAAGGATGGAAATCTGTCAAACAGCAGGATAACTGCCTGGACGATGTCCTTAATTGGATGGAAGGCACATGTAATCCTTATATGTGTGGGCCTGACTGGTTTTAAATGGACATCAAATAAGTATGGAATCCACTGATTGTTGTCTATCGGGCCTGTTGCCTATTGAATCTGTTATTTAAATACCCTAGGTAGCGCCTTCTGTGACTGTATGGAAGTGACGCACCTTATCTGGCTATTTTCGCTTTTTAGATGGTGGTTTGTGGGAGCTGGAGACAGCCCATCTCTATGTCTCCACAATTTCACCTCGGATCCGCCCCCCTATAGCGCTGGACCTACCTTGTACTGCGGAGGGTTAGCCTCAGCAAAGGGGCGGCACTAACGGTGCCGATCCCGATCATGTGACTCTAGACTGTGACGTGGGTCTCCCGTGACTAGCTACGTCATGACCCACGTGAATGACCATGTGATCTTAGGGACGGTCTCAATTAGATGTGCGTGGCTTTAAAAAGAACACCAGCGCGAGTAATCGCTCCCCACTGCCATACGCAGGAGATGAGCGGACCCAGGAATCTCACATATGTGGTGAGCTAAGTACTCTCTGCTTTACCAATAAGACTGTTATTTACTTGCTGGTGCCGGCATACTTGGTAGTACCTGATGTTGGAATAAGCGCTCATTATGTGTTTGGATTGAATTCTGGGTATCTATTGGTCCCCTGATGATCTGGCCTACAGCCAGGCAAACGCGTTGGGACAGCTTTGCTTTTTATTTGTTTGTCTGTCTGCCCCAGTGTGTGACTGGTCCTTTTGTTTCTGATGAAGCTGGGCAGTCACCATCTAGCCTACAAGGGACACCTAGGGACAGACAGAGAGGGGTGTTGATTTATATGTGAGGATTAAGGGATGTTTTAGGGGAAGAGACCCAGTACCTGTCTCCCTCTTTTATTGTATCCCTATTACTCCTAACACACTCTCTGAGTAAGCCAGTGAACACACCTCCTGGCTGCTTCTCTCCACCATATCACTCTAGTTGCTAGCAGAACACTACCTCCTAGATAGGTTTTTTGTGATTAACTTTTGGGCCTATTATTTTAATTTAATATAATTAATAAAAGAATGTTTTAAGGTCTTCACATTATTCAATTTATTGCTATCCATTGGAGATCAGGTATAAACAAAATAATAAGAACCCAGTTGTTCAAGGATTAGCTGAAGTGCATGATTGTTCTAATGCGGAACAAATATCATCCCCATATAAATCTTATGAAGAAGAGTACTAGGAAATGAGCGTACACTGGTTGCAGGTGTCAGAATTGCATGGAATAATATATTTCCAGACATATCCGTCGGATACAAAATTGGTCCCAAAAGTAGCCAAGTCGCAGAACTCACCGCTGTGTACAAAGCCGTACAAATGGCTATCGAATATGATATTAAAGAGTTTTCCATAATCACAGATTCTAATTATATTCGAAAAAACTTTGTGGAGTATTTCCCCGGATGGAAAAGATCCAACATGATGAGAAGCAATAACAAGCCAGTCAAGCATGGTAAAATGTTTTGTAAAATCGATGAAATGGTTATTACCCAAAGTCTTACCATTTACTGGAAAAAGGTAAAGGGTCATTCAAAATATACAGGTATGGATAAGGAAGGAAATGATCTAGCAGACTCCCTCGCTAAACAAGCAGCCATTAATGGAGATGTTTTGGATGTGGATGATCTCATGGGAACTGTCCAAGTGGATGCAACAACAAGAAGTCAGGCACAAAAGGGAACTGAAGCCAATGTGTTGCAATGGAGCCAAGAGTCCCCTAGTGAGGATCTCATCGCGAGCCAATAGGGGGATCCAATTATTGGTATTTTTTATAAACACATTGAAGATCCACAGAATTGTCCCATAAATACAGAAGATTGCGATGGCAAAGAGGAGTTACGGATTTTGATGAAGGGTAAGTCCCAATTCTCATTACAGGATGGATTGTTGATTAGGACCTTGAAGAATGGTATCACGCAATGGGTAGTGCCCGCAACATACCAAGGTTTGATGCTACAACACGCCCATGATGCCCCGACAGCTGGTCACCGAGGTGAGAAGTTGACGTACGAGTTGTTACGTGACTACGCTTATTGGCCACATATGTTGCAAGATGTTCGCACGTATTGTCAAGGATGTCTAATCTGCCCTCAATTCCAGCCACAGACACCCACTCATCGAGCGCCGCTGATGAAAAGGGGGATGTGCATGCCATGGTCAGACATCCAAATTGACTTAATCGGACCAGCAACAACCTCATCAAAAGGAAACAGATATATGTTAACCGTCACTTGCTTGTTCACAAAATGGGTGGAATGTTTGCCTTGTATAACATGTAGTTCAAGCATATGTGCATCTCTTCTCATTAACCACATATTTTCCAGGTTTGGTCTTCCACAACGTATCGAATCCGATTGCGGAAGTAATTTCACTAGTGAGGTGATGACAAAGATGTGGGAGATACTGGGGGTAAAAAGGAAGCTACATATAGCTTATCGGCCAGCCTCTAGTGGTGGAGTGGAACACTACAACCAAACCATTGTGAACATTCTAAGAAAGTTTGTCAATTAATCCGGTAAGGACTAGGATGTCAAATTGCCTTTGGTTCTTATGGCCATTAGAGCCACCAAAAGCGCAGCAACCAAACTTTCTCCCTTCGAAATGATCACAGGCAGGAGGATGGTGTTACCCCAACATTTGCTATACCGGACGAAAGACCACAATTTAATAAATGCTACAAAATCTCATCAATATGTGAAAAATCTACGCAAGCACCTTCAGCATGCTTTTGCATTCGCTCAGAAGAATATAGAGAAAGCCGCGATAAGTGCTAAGACATACTACGATCTGAAGACCACACAGAAGGAATATCAAATTTCCGATCAGGTTTATCTCTATAACTTCGGGATCAAGGATCAAGTGAAGGAGAGAAAGTTCTTACCTTCCTGGAAAGGACCTTATGTCATCACTGACAAGTTGTCACCTGTGGTCTACAAGATAAAAATCCCTAAGGGGGATGAATTTGTAGAAAAATGGGTGCACATTAACCAGTTACGTGTTTGTCTTCCTAGCTCACGACTTTGCGAGACAGAAGGAGTTGGATGAAGAGAGGTGGAGAGATTTTATGGTTCCAGCTAAAGACGGAAACCAGGATTGGTATTGTATGAACAAACATGTATACTAACCATCCTCATGTGTGTTTCCTTCGTAACTAAACATCTCTTAAATTACCTCTAAAAATGGAGAACTTACTCTGTTCAAGAAAAGAACCTATGCCAATCAAAGATACGATAGCATTAACTCTTTTCTTGAAGGATAAAAAGTGAAAGATGCATGTATTCATATATGTCATACAATTTTATAGGTACAAGATGCCGACTAAGATGATCACCATCGTTTATATCATACCACGCCGAGCCGATTGCTGTGCTAGGTCCTTCATCCGGGATCATGCTGCAAGACACCGCAGAATTCATACTGACGAACAAGAGGATTCTATCCCAGAAGATCTACATCAGCCTGGATCCACGCATCTTCGTTGAAAGACAATTCAACGTGTCTGAGATCATGTCGCCGGAAATCCTCCAAGCCTGGTACCAGACGGACATCGGATATTCCCAAGCGCGGATTACGCAAATCCTGGAGCAAGCGAGAAAGACCTTAACCAGAGAGCAGTTTTCTACAAACCAAACACCAAAGCGATTCATTTCTGCAATCGTAGCTGCTATAATTTTTAGCGTAGTGGGCACTGTCATTGCCGCAGGTGTAACAGTTGCCAAATCAATCTTTATCAAGACATTGGAACTCGAAGTTAGTTCATTGAAAAGGAACCTAATAAACATTCATGCGAAGATGGTGAATCAAAACAAACATTTATCGAACTTATATACTGTTTTGCAGGATCCTGGGATGGTTACGTTTATTGACCATCCAAGTGGTGCGTTGGATAAGATTCTTCAAAAAGACTTTGGTCAAGTTATGGTACAAGCAAGGTTCACGCACCCAATCTTTAGAAGAAGACTTATGAAAAGCCCTTTTAGACATTCCAAATACTTTCACACGTTATGGAACATTTTGGAATGAAGGGGTATTTGTTGTGCATTTTCATAAGTATACAATATTATCTAATGACATTATAACCAAAATGAATGCTCATCTCATTGCCTTTAAGAATAAAATCAGCCTGAACCAAAGTTCTATTATGTGGCTGAGGAAGCCAAGATGAGTTCATGGCAAGTTCAGTTTATATAAAAATAATTGTGAACATAAACGGACATTGCAATTAAAAGTTATTGCTAAGGATATGGGTTTATCTATGAGGAGTATACCAACTTCCTAAGACATGTCTGTCTGGAGGGAACAAGGTTGTTTCATGGATAAGCCATGACGTGATAAGGATTCATATCCTTGAGGCACACCTGCTGTATGAGGTTCAATTTATATATTCATGATTATATTATAAATATTATATTATAAATATCTGTATGGTATATTATTTAGTTTACAACATATAATGTGTTATCTATGTGTAACAATGTATTGATTTATATAGATATTATACCATCTATTTATCATTTAGAAGGTATTGTATAAGGTACAGAAACATTGAAGTAAATTTATGTTAATTGGATTTCTGAGAAGAGTAAATGTTATTTCAAAACAATAGTTATTCATGGATGTAGATAAGTGAAATGTACAAGTTCCGATGCCAAGCATCAAAGCTGTTATATATGGCAGAAATAAACCCCTGATGCCACGTCCCCTTACTCTGCTACGACCTGTGCCTGTGCCAGAATCATTTATACCTCTAAATTAAAAGCAAATTAAAACACCCCTAAAAGCACCAAATATATTTTTCTTTTTTTACTGAGATAGGCAACTAAAGGATTTGAAATTGGCAAAGAAATTATTTCAGCATATTTCTCGTATTGTAAAAGGCAATAAATTATATCAGCACAGTTAACAGCAAAAGTGACCTGCGTATATATTTATCTTTTTCCACAGATAAAAGCCACTAAAGGCTTTTCAACATAGCACTTGCACCCCAATAACTTATTGCTGGAAGGACAGAGCTGTATTATGAGACTATCTGGATCCCCAAGTTTCCCTGCACTTGTAAATCGCTTTTTTTCACAATGAGGATTTTCGTATGACTCTCCCTAGCATCTGCACACGTCTCTCCCTGCCTGTGAAATGATTCCTCTCACTATCCTTTCCCTACACTGGTAAATCGCTTCTTTCCTTTTTTTTTTTTTTATTAGCTTTTGTTTCACTCTCCCCAGCGCCTGCATACACGTCTATCACTGAACAAAGTACGATAGTGAATGGCAGACTCTAAGATTACTGCCGTATTTATAGGGCTGGGACATCACCGGGCTGGCTGGCTGCTGAATGGCTGCATGCATGGCATTATGGGTCATCCCGCCTTCCCAGAGTTCCTTGCTCCATGTCCTTACACATGTAGCCGCCATTGTAGCCTGCCAGCCGCCATGTTAGGAAAAATTGTGATTCGTTACCACTAAGCGCGAGAAAATTTGCATTAGTTCAGAATTACATTTTTCCTGAAATTCGGAACAAATTCAACTTTGTCAGCTTCGATTCCCTCATCTCTAGTGGTAAGAAGAAAACAAGATTATGGCCCTGATTTCTCACCTTCACTCCAGAATTCTGGCATCAAAAAGCCACAAAAATAATGCCTTTGCAACTTTTTGCACGCACTTGCTCAAAATGATTGCGGCTGTGCAACATTTAGCGACTTTTTGAGTTTTTACACCACTCACTCAGTTTTGTAATTTGGGTGGGAAAGTGGGTGTGGTTAGCTATGTTAATGAGTTTTACTCCACATTTATCATTTAGACTTTTTTTTTTTTTAAAGACACAAAAAAGTCGCAATCTCACTCCAGGTCAAGGATGAGGGTAGAGTAGGAAACCTGAAGTAGTTCTCTAGACAAAAGTGTTAGGTCTAAGGAAAAGGCTACTTGTACACTACCGTTTTTGCTGGATCCGGCAGGGTTCAGCAAAAACGCTTCAATTACTGATAATACAACCATCAGCATCTGTTCTATGCTGAACAGATCCAGTTTTATTATCTTTAAAATATTTTTAACACTGCCAAAACGGATCCGTCATGAACTTCACTGAAAGTCAATGGGGGACGGATCCATTTTCTATTGTGTCAGATTGTGGATCCGTCGGATCCGTCATGAACTCCATTGAAAGTCAATGGGGGACGGATCCGTTTTCTATTGTGTCAGATAGTGTCAGAGTTAAATGGATCCGTCCCCATTGACTTGCATTGTGGGTAATGACGGATCCATGATGGAAAGAAAACCGCAGCATGCTGCGGTTTGCTCTCTGGTATGAGAACGCAACCAAACGGAACGGAATGCAGTTTGGAGCTTTTGGTTCTGTTCAGTTATGTTTTGTTCCTATTGACAATGAATGGGGACAAAACTGAAGCCTTTTTTTCTGGTATGACAGATATTAATACCGGAAAAAAGTAACGCTAGTGTGAAAGCAGCCTAAGGCCCCTTTCACACGGGCGAGTTTTCCGCGCGGGTGCAATGCGTGAGTTGAACGCATTGCACCCGCACTGAATCCGGACCCATTCATTTCTATGAGGCTGTGCACATGAGCGGTGATTTTCACGCATCACTTGTGCGTTGTGTGAAAATCGCAGCATGCTCTATTTTGTGCGTTTTTCACGCAACGAAGGCCCCATAGAAGTGAATGGGGCCGCGTGAAAATCGCAAGCATCCGCAAGCAAATTCGCATGTGGTGCGATTTTCACACATGGTTGCTAGGTGACGATCGGGCTGGGGACCCGATCTGTATTATTTTCCCTTATAACATGGTTATAAGGGAAAATAATAGCATTCTGAATACAAAATGCAAAGTAAAATAGTGATGGAGGGGTTAAAAATAAAAATAAATTTACTCACCGAGTCCACTTGATCGTGTAGTTGTGGATCTCTGTCGTCTTCTGTAATGTTGAGCTGCCGACTAAGGACCTGTGGTGATGTCACATCACATGATCCAATCACATGGTCCCTCACCATGGTGACGAACCATGTGATTGGACCATGTGATGAGCACAGTGACGTCATCAAAGCCCCTATTCCTGTGCACAGCAAAGAAGAAGACAGAAGAGAAGCTGGGCTGCGCGATCAAGTGGATTAAGGTGAGTTAAATATATATTTTTTTAACCCCTCCAGCCTTATTGTACTATGCATTCTGTATTAAGAATGCTATTATTTTCCCTTATAACCATGTTATAAGGGAAAATAATACAATCTACAGAACACCTAGAAGTTCGGGTTTGGGTTCCAAACATGCCGATTTTTCTCACGCGCGTGCAAAACGCATTATAATGTTTTGCACTCGCACGGAAAAATCGTGCATTTTCCCTCAACGCATCCGCATCTTATCCGGGCAAAAAAACATGACGCCCGTGTGAAAGAGGCCTAAGCCATCCAGACTTCATCAAACTCTAAAAAGTTATGTCCCTGAATAACTCCTTTAATTGCTCTGTGTATATTGACATCTTAAAGGCAAGTGGTCATGAAATGTGCCACTGATTCAGCAGCAAACAATGGCATTTTATGCTGCTAAATCCGCCAACAGTTTCCCTCTTGACTTTAATGTTAGAAACTCCACCTTTTGCACATAGTGTAAACATTCTAGTTTTTTTCAGTAGTTGGTCTGAAAAATGCTTCAGAAGTGACATGTTACTTCTTTGAAGCAGATTTGATTGTGGATTTCAGGAAGACCTCAACCAAAAATTCTTATAAAGTGCTTCTAAAAGCACCACTAGGGGCATACATAGAAATCATTGGGCCCCATAGCAAGAATCTAAATTGGGCCCCCATACCCCACCCATAGCCCATCCTACTACCCATTCCTGGCCCCTCCCCTTGCTCCATGAACTATGCTTGCTGCTACGTATTACATAGTGTGCCATCAGGGCTGGACTGGGATTACAAAAAGACCATGAAACAAAAACCGCAGCAGCAAGGTATGATATTACATAAAAATAATGGTGCGCAATGAACACCGTGGAGGTGAATTTTTCTCTACTTGGTCATGCCCCTATGTAAACCATCAATACAAGAAAGAAAATAAAAGTGGAGCAAAAAAATATATCTAGTCACATAAAATACCTCTGAGCAGCATACCAGTGTGCATTGCCAAATTACCTCCCCAACTTCACCTGGTAGAAGGAAGAATAAAGTCGAAAAAAGGATGTGTGACATCAGAGGTCACATGTTGCCAATGGTCAGAAAGTAAGAGATATAATAGATTTGTTGAGATATATAGTATATACAGCAGTGTACTGATATGTGAGGTACAAGGTAAAATACATGCAGTGTGTACAGATATATGTGGTTAGTTATACATTATGGTCGCTGTGTGAGGTACATGAAGTATTAGGGGTTGTATATGTCTGCAGTACTATATATGAGTTAGATACAAAGTACTTCACAGTTATAATGTACAATGAGGCACTTTTGAAGTATGAGAATAAATGAGGCATGAATTCATATTTCTGAGTAAAAACAGCAAATAGGGATTACGTGGAAAGTAAAGAGTGGACCTCCTTTTAACAGTCCATACTAGTCTCAAAGGAGAGCTTATCTTGCAGTTCTTCTCCATGCTATTGGAGATTGAAGGCCCTGTCATCATGTCATCACAGGTCCAGGCAGATGCACCTTTCTAACCTTGGAACTACACCATTCTCTAAGCCAGGGATGCTCAACCTGCAGCCCTCCAGCTGTTGTAAAACTACAACTCCCACGATGCCCTTCTGTAGGGTGATAGCTTTAGGCTGTCAGGGAATGATGGGAGCTGTAGTTTTGCAACAGCTGGAGGGCCGCAAGTTGAGCATCATCAGAATTCAAACACTGCTGCACACTCTGCTTCCATTGGAGGTACACCACTGACCACCACTAAATTACAAATCTGCCACTAAAAGCAACCTGGTTTCAGCTACTGATTTGATACTTATTTTTCTGCAGTGGCTATTAGCCATTTGAACATAACCTGACAAACCCAGCTATATTAATAGTCATACTGGAAATTGGGTTTATCCTAAATATAAACAGTATAAAAATACATCACACGCCCAAGTTTAAATATAATCTGTGATCATGGAGGAATATGATCCTAGTATATGCCACATATAAATCGTTCATTGGATTGCTGGTATCAGTTTCCGCAGAAATAAAACATGCTCTGAATTTTATTAGATGCTGCACATAGTAGTGTGATGAGAGATGTGAGATGGTTGAACCATGAATCAGAACGTTCCCTGGCATATAAATTTATAGCTGTGGGTGTGACTACTGCAGCAGTTCTACAATAGTGCTGCAGTGTTTGAATTCTGATGATATTATAACAGGCCCTAGTCTCTGGTTCCACATAATATGTATTTTTTTTTTTGTATGTGGAATTTGGAAATATAGAGGCAGCTTGGTCCGGGTGTTTGATGAGACTTCTGTGCCACATAAGAGGAGAGACTACTGTAGGGTCTGACTCAGACTAGCACACTAAAAATCTTCCATGTTATGGCCACTATGCATGAACAATTTTTAATACTGAATAAGATCCGCATGTCCACATAAGACACAGATCTGGTGACCACGGAGACAACTGTCTGAAATAGTCTCAAGGTCTGAGTTCCATGATAAACAGACCAAAGAAGTGCATGTCCTCCTCAGTCCATGTGGAAAAATGGAGAAGTGAAAAGAATTTGCCTCTATGGGTCAATGTGCTGTCCAATTGCAGTCCATTGCATACACGAATAGCGCATGGACGACAACTAGTGTACAGTCAACTGATGATTTAAAATTTTGCATCTGATGATCATATTAGCTAAGGGTACTCTTACACTAGCGGCAGAGGACTCCGGTAGACTGTTACGATGGGTGAACAGCCTGTCGGATCCGTCCTCCCGCTAGTTCACGTGTGCCCCCGGACGGCAGCACACGCCAAGAGGCAGCCGGACTAAATGTACTGCATGCACCTTGAGCTGTAGTTTTTCGCTTTTTAAGGGGAAATTTACTTTTACCACAACATAATAAAATGCAGAAATATGTTCCTATATGGCTTAAAGGGGTAGTCCCATAAAAAATATTTTACAGTTTTCAAACCAGCAACTGGATCTGAATACTATTGAGATTGCTTGTTATAAAAAATTGTGTATCGCCACTGAGGTATTCAATAAAATGTATCTGTATAGCGCCACCTGCTGTTTCTTCTTTTTCTTAGTTCTTTGTCCTGCTCACTGAGATGCCACACATGTTCAGTTCCATCTGTCAACTGCCTCCTGAGCTATGATAGGGAGAGAGCTGCAACAGAATAGACACGCCTCCTGAGCTGTGATAGGGAGAACAAGGACACATCCCCTTAGTTGCAGCAGAAAAGACACTCCCCTTGGGTTGCCAGATTGATATGAGGTACAAGGCTGGTTCTAGCTTTGTTAGAAAGAGATTAATTGATGAAACTGGATACAGGGAAAACCGTCATTGTTGCCCATAGCAACCAATCACAGTGCAGCTTTAGGGTCCATTCACACAACCGTATGTGTTTTGTGGTCTGCAAATTGCCCAGCCCTCAGATAGAAATGTTAATTCTTGTCCACAATTGTGGACAAGATTAGGGCATGCTCTATCTTTTTTGGGGCTGTGGAATTGAAGTAGGGATGCGGACAGAACACAGTGTGCTGTCTTTTGCAGCCCCATTTAAATTAATAGATCGGCATCCAATCCGCAAAATTGCGGATTGGATACAGACCCATAAATACAGTCGTGTGAATGTACCCATGTTCTGAAAAATTTAAGTCATCTCACTTTCCCCATAATAAAAAAAAAAATGAATTAAAAACATCATTTGTACCACCATGTCTCAAAAGGTCTATACTATAAAAATATGTATTTACGGTATCTTGTATGGTAAACGCTTTAACTGATTTTTTTTTTTAAATGTCTGATTGACCTTTCGTTTGTCACTTCACCTTCCCCAAAAATATGTAATCAAAAGTGCTCAAAGAGGCATACACACTCCAAAATGGTAGCATTGGAAACTACAGATCACCCTGCAAAAGATGAGCCCTCACACAGGTCCATAGAAGTAACTGTAAAATAGTCTTTCCAGTTTTTATTTTATGTGCATTGTTAATAAGAAATTATATGATTTCTTATTAAGTTAAACTTATTAAGCTAAATAAAAATAACTTAAAGGGCTTCTGTCACACCCAAAACCCTTTTTTTTGGGGGGGGGGGGGGGCTTGTTAAAATCGTTATGTAATGGCTATTCCCTGTATAGGGATCTTACCTTTGTCTGTGGCTTCTTTTCATTAAAAAACAATCTTTTAAAATATGCAAATCACTTCACTACCAGCAAGTAGGGCGTCTACTTGCTGGTAGCCGCCGCAAAAAAACACCCCCTCCTCCTGTTGATTGACAGGTGCCAGCAGCGATCTCCTCCTCTGGCTCGCCCTGTCAGAATTTCAAAAATCCTGTGCCTGTCTTCATTCTGTGCAGGCGCTCTGACAGAAGGAGGCCCGCCTCCTCAGCACTGTGCCAATGAAGTCACCGAAAGAGAAGACGTCATCGGCGCAGGCGCACTGAGGGAGTGCTGAGGAGGCGAGCCTCCTTCTCTCAGAGCGCCTGCGCAGAATGAAGACAGGCGCAGGATTTTTAAAATGCTGACAGGGCCAGCCGGAGGAGGAGATCGCTGCTGGCCCTGTCAATCAACAAGAGGAGGGGGCAGTTTTTTGCGGCGGCTACCAGCAAGTAGACGCCCTACTTGCTGGTAGTGAAGCGATTTGCATATTTTAAAAGATCGTTTTTTAATGAAAAGAAGCCACAGACAAAGGTAAGATCCCTATATAGGGAATAGCCGTTAAATAACGATTTTAACAAGCCCCCCCCAAAAAAGGGTTTTGGGGGGGACAGAAGCCCTTTAATAAATGTGGTACTGCTATAATCATACTGACCTGGAGAATGAGGGTAACAATTCATGTTTACCATCCTGGGAACACCGTAAAAACAAAACTATGACATAATTGCATATTTTTTTTCCAATTCCACCCCATTTGAATTTTTTCCAGCTTCCTATTACATCGTATGCAATATTAAATGGTGCCATTTGAAAGGATAACTTATTCCGCAGCAAACAAGTAAATGGAAAAATAAAAAAGTTATGGCTTCGGGAAGGCACAAAGACACAAAACTGCGAATAATTGCTCTGTCCGGAAGTGGTAATAGTAGCCTCCACATATGACTACACATTTTTATTGCAGCTTACATGTGAGGCTGATGCACCAAATAAGGCTTCATGCACACGACTGTATTTTCTGTCCGCATCTGATCCACATTTTTTTAATGGGATCACAAAAGATGTGGGCAGCACAGTTTATGCTGTCCGCATCCGTATGTCCAGCTGGCCACCAAAAAGATAGAATATATTCTATTCTTGTCCGTTATGCAGATACCATCAGTTTGTCACAGGGCTAAACAGCATTTACAGGCATTGTCTGTGTCACATAGCACAACAGCTGACACATTTAATGATCTCAAACACTACTGTCAAAAACATTTACACTTGCAGATTGTTATGGAGAGTGTTCTTCTAACGTGTATCACAAGGTCATTCTCGCACCATTGTCACACCTTACCTTAAATGGTCGGAACCGGAGGTTTTTCCAATTGTGGCAGTGAAAGTAGGGTGCTAGGAGTATAATACAGCTGGCACTTGTGGGTGCTGGTGCAAGCACAGCTGCTGAGCTGGGCCATCACTTCGCTGTAACAGTATAACGGCACCTTAAGTCACGTCATATGTGTTTGAGGTCACATGGTAAACTGCTGCGGTATGTACAAATTGTCAGATTTTTACACTGCCAGCAGTGGATAGACACAGTACGATGTAGAGCCAAGTCTGGAGGCAGTAAGAAAAGTGACAAATACAGGCGAAACTTGAAAAATTTGAATATCGTGCAAAAGTCCATTTATTTCAGTATTACAAATGAAAAGGAATTGCATTAATGCAGCTTAAAATTAGAATTTTGTGAAAAGGTTCAATATTCTAGGCTCAAAGTGTCGCACTCTAGTCAGCTAATTAATCCATATCCCCTGAGCAAAGGGTACCTCAAAATTGTGACTTTGGGGGTTCATAAGCTGTAAGCCATAATCATCCAAATTATAACAAATAAAGGCTTGAAATATCTCACTTTGCATGTAATGAGTCTGTCTCATATGTTAGTTTCACCTTTTAAGTTGCATTACTGAAATAAAGGAACTTTGCAAGATATTAACATTTTTCACATTTCACCTGTACATGCTCTGCTAAAATCTCTGACTAACATTTCTATCACAAACTTCAATATCTCAGAGATGAACAGACGTGACAAAAATGACCATCAGTTTACAAAGCCAGAATTGTTTGTTTTGGCTCAAAACAATCTTACCCCGTAAAGGGCATCTGTCAGCAGATTTGTACCTATGAGACTGGCTGACCTGTTACATGGGCACTTGGTAGGTAAAGGCGTCTGTGTTGGTCCCATGTTCATATGTGCCCACATTGCTGAGAAACATGAGGTTTTAACTTATGCAAATGAGCCTCTAGGAGCAATGGGGGCGTTGCTATTACTCCTAGAAGCTCTGCTCTCTCTGCAACTGCCACGCCCTCTACACTTTGATTGACAGGTCCAGTCATTATGATGTATTCACTGCCTGGCCCTTTCAAAGTGCAAAGAGCACAGCAGTTGCAGAGAGAGCTGAGCATCGGCAATGCCCCTCATTGCTCCTAGAGTATAATGGCAATGCCCCGTGTTGCTCCTAGAGCATAACGGCGATGCACCGCGTTGCTCCTAGAGGCTCATTTGCGTACATGAAAACTTCATTTTTCTCAGCAATACTGGCACATATGAACATGGGACCAACACAGATGCTTTCAGCTGCCAAGTGCACATGTAACAGGTCATCCTGTTTCAGGGCTCATACACACATATAACGTATTTTTTGTCCATGTCCGTTTGTTTGTTTTTTGCAGCCCACATGCGGAACCATTCATTTTTTTTTCTCTTCCTGCAAAGTGGGGTTGGGTGGGGGGTTGGTGAAGTGAAATTAATGTCACTCAATAGAACTGACGGGTTTATGAATTTTATAATATTGCAAAGTAATAAAAAAAAAAAAAAAAAAAAAAAATGGGGCAGCAAAAAAAATGAAATATCTCAGTTTGCATTCCGTGTCCGTGTATCCACATATCCACAATGTCCGTTTTTGAGGACAAGGATAGGCATTCCATACAATGGATCTGCAAAAAAACTGATGCAACATGGACATTACATTTTTGAGGATCCATGTTTTGTGGACCACAAAATACATACAGTTGTGTGCATCAGCACGTATAGGTGCAAATCTGCTGAGATATGCCTTTTAAAGCAGTTCTCCAGTCCCATAATGATTTTTTATGTGCATTCAGTACCCCAAGCATTGCGGATTTCTGCCCAATATACTTGTTTTCTTCAGCTTTCCGCTGGGTCTGCTAACCAAACCAACCCAGCATGCTTTGCATTGTAATGCTTGGCAGGGCAGAGCAAGTCCTGAGATACATTACAGAGCAAACCATTCACAATACAGTACAAGTGACGCAATAACATTATTTTGCGGGTCAGAATACGTATGGCAATTCCAAATTTATATATCCTGTATATATTTTACATTTTTTGCTTTTCTACTTTAAAGGGGTTATCCGGGTTCAGAGTTGAACCCGGACATAACCCCTTCTTCACCCAGACAGCCCCTCTGAGAAAAGCATCATGCAAAAGATGACCTATAGCTTAAATCACATATTCATGTTAAACATATTTAGAAAGATTTTGGTGATGTTATTTTATTTTATTTTTTTAGGTCAATATCTACATAAACACCATAAAATCCTGCAGGTTTCACTCTGGCCACTAAACCAAATAGGCACAAACTTCTTGGTCTGTACAGATCACTTTACTGCAGTTACCTGCTTATCCGTCATTATAATCCTGACTGCAATGATATCACCTCTGTGTATAGATAAGACAGGATCCACCATTCACAATACGTGATTGTTAAAGCTTATCTATTCTTTCCTTGTACAATGACCTCTGCACATGTCATAGAGCATGCCTAGAAAACGGTCCCATAGAAGTTAATGAGGGCCCTTCCTAACCATTGTGTCTACAGACCAGGTGACTGCCGTAAAGCAATTTTCTTAATGCTTTGTAAATGCTGTTAAGAACAGCTCAGGCAAGATGGCCGCCCCCATAATGATGTTCAGAAAATAGAATAAATAAATCTACATTCAGAAAATAAAAACTGATTAGAAAAAAAGGATATGTGCTACTATCTGATGTTAACTAGCAGAAAACATTTGGGTGACATACCCTTTAATAGCCAATTGCATTGAGGGTTATAATAAATCGGACAATTTGTAATGTATAGTTGATCGATGAAGGTTGAATTTGATGGATCTGTTTATTTTAAACCTATGTAACTAAATGTATGGCTGCTTATAGTGGGCGGAAGAAAGAAATGTAAACAGAAAATTCTAAATTCTCCAGATTTATTAAAGGGGGGTGTCTCATCACAGACAATGGAGGCATATTGCTAGGCTATGCCCCCATTGTCTTATAGGTGCGGGTCCCACCACTGGGACCTGCACCTATATTGAGAACAGAGCCCTGAATGGTGGTGGCTGGAGGACTCTGGTCCGGCCACCAACAAGCACACTCCCCATAGAGGTGACTAGCATGACCGGCCACCACTCCCATTCATTTCCATGGGCTCAACGGAAATAGCCGGCCAGATAGAAAGTGAATGGAGGGCGGCTGTGCATGCTCAGTGTGCCCTCCAACACTTTTGGGACTCCGTTCTAGATATAGGTGCAGGTCTCAGACAATGGGGACATATTCTAGCAATATGCCCCCAATGTCTGTGATGAGACAAACCCTTTAAGAGGTTTGCATCTTTGAGTAAATGAAGCACTATTCTCCCCAACTACTCTCATCAATATCACTGGTAAAAAATATGCTACTATTATAGCAAATATGTCTTAAGGCCATTTTGCCCCGTTAAGAGTATTCTGTATTTCTGAGGGGAGATCTATTCCTGCCCCTCTTAAAAGTGGCAGATGGCATGTACTAATATATTACTGCTGACTGGAGTGGGGGAGACCTTTCCTTATTAAGGGTTCATGCGTATAAACTTATTTTTTGTCCGCGTCTGTTCTGTTTTGTTTGTTTGTTTTTTTTGTTGCCCGGCATTCATAAAAAAAAACGGAACTGTCTGTGTGCATTCCATATCCGTATGTCCGCAACTCGATTTTGTAAAAAAATAGAACATGTCCTATTCAGACATTGTTACAATGGATCAGCAAAAAAATGATATAACGGGTTGTGTGCATGAGCAGACTCACCACTGGTTTGGGTATTTTTATTAGCCAAAATGCACAGATTTTTGGCTGTTTGGGCTAAAAGTTCACCAGACCTGTCTCTACTCTAACCTGCTCTTAAGCAGGACAGTATAACATTGTGACAGCTCCTCTTTAATGGATGTTGGCCAGTGGGTCTGGATTAGTTACCACAGCTTTACTGAAGGTACGTATCAATAACTTCCCAGAAAGTGCTGTTTCTACCCACTGTCACCATAAGACAATGTAACTATGAGTGCTTAATATTGGAAATACGGTCATGAGATCCACTGTGTATCAGTACAGTTGTGTCCCTGATTCACTTGCACTAGTTTGTTAAAGGGATTTTCTCACATTAATCAAGGATATGCCCCCAGTTTCTAATAGGTGCAGGTCCCAGCGGTAAGACCCGCACCTATCTTTAGAACAGAGCCCACAAAGTGAAGGAGAGTGCACCACGCATGCACAGCTGCCCTCCATTCATTCTTATCGGAAGTGCCGAAAATAGCTGAGCACTGGCTCGGCTATTTCCGTCAGCTGCATAGAAGTGAATGGGACCAGTGACCATGCTTGCCATTCATTTCAATGGGACTGCCAGAAATAGCCGAGAGCGCCACTCGGCTATTTATAGCACTCCCATAGGAATGAATGGAGGGCAGCTGCGCATGCGAGAGGGACTGCACCTATCATACATTAGGAGCATATCCTAGCGATATGTCCCCCATGTCTGAGGTGAGACAACCGCTTTAAAGGGGCTGTACGATTTATATAGATATAGGCCAATCAGCATTATAACATATTACCTTTGTAAATCCCTCTCTTTATCTATAATGTCTTGTTTCTTCAGTGCTGATGCAGGTCACGTGACCTGCAACGTCATCCAGCAAGCAAGCCTTGTGAAAAGATTCACTGGACTGGTGTGCCCGCTCCCTCCTTGTAATCCACCGGTGTGCCCGTTCCCCTGCCTCTGCGGCTGCGTGATTCTTACCAGTGCCGGCAGACTTATCAAATTAGGATTGCCCTATTCCACTGGCCATCAGAACCAAAAGTCACCCCCAGAAACAAAACAAAGTATAGCTTAAATATACTTATATATTAGATATAGAGCTATATCTAAGCTATACCTAAGCTATATCTAAGCTATAGATTATGTATAGCTTAGATAGAGCTTACATTAGAGATAGAGATAGATAGATCTATCTATATCATAAAAAAAATATATATATATATATATATATATATATATATATATGTGGGAATATATATATATATACACACACACATATATACTGATCTATATCTCTATATAAATATAAATTATATACTTTATCTATATATGTTTCTAGATATAGATTAGTATATATATATATATATATATATATATATATATACACATATACATACACACACACAATTTATATATAAGTATATGGAGATATATATTTTCTAATCGACATCTCTATACACATATATATCTATATATACCAGCTATAGATATATATCTATATATATATATATCAGGAAAAAATTCCACGGCACCTCCAAGGCGTAAAATAAATTCTCGCTTTATTCACCAGACACGCAACGTTTCGATCCGCTCCCTGGGATCTTTCTCAAGCAGGGAGTGGATCGAAACTTTGCGTGTCTGGTGAATAAAGCCTGAATTTATTTTACGCCTTGGAGGTGCCGTGGAATTTTTTCCTGCTTATTATCTGAATGGGGATCACCTTCTCAGCCGCTGGCACTCCGTCTACACTTGATATACAGCGGTGCTGCCCAAATCTTTTTATTTTTGATATATATATATATATATATATATAGAGAGAGAGAGAGAGAGAGAGAGAAGGAGAGAGAGAGAGAGAAGGAGAGAGAGAGAGAGAAAGATGTAGATATATCATATATGTACAAAGAGAGATAGATCAGTAACTATATACATACTAGCTGAAGGACCCGGCTTTGCTCGGGTATATTTAATCAACACTGTGGCGAAAGTAACCTCGGTTTTGGAGGGGCCTGGTTGCCAGCCTCTTGCCCCAGGATTATGGCCCATACTAACTTTGAAGGAGAAGACAGACCGGCAGGAAAGCCATGCTTGCGGCCAGCCAAATGTGACTTCCTTGGAATTCGGGAACTCCAGCTCAGATCTGGGTGATTTTTGGATATGTTGTTCACCCAGATCAGAGCTATCCATGGATGTATACATTATGGGGATGTGTGGGGTTTTAAAGGGAACCTGTCACCAGGGTTTTGTGTATAGAGCTGAGGACATGGGTTGCTAGATGGCCACTAGCACATCCGCAATATCCAGTCCTCTTAGCTCTGTGTGCTTTTATTGTGTAAAAAAAATAAAATTTAATACATATCCAAATAACCTGAGATGAGTCCTGTATGTGAGATGAGTGAGGGACAGGACTCATCTCAGGTTAATTTGCATATGTATCAAATCGGTTTTTTTACACAATAAACGCACACAGAGCTATGGGGACTGGGTATTGCGGATATGCTAGCGGCCATCTAGCAACCCATGTCCTCAGCTCTATACACCAAATCCTGGTGACAGGTTCCCTTTAAGGTGTTTTCTGTGTGTTGGAAAAAATGTGTGTGTTCTGTCTGTGAGTGATTAAGTTAGCCCATTATGCGCGGTAATTGTATTTTGTTGATTGCATCTCAGACAATGCAAGTGGGTTAGTTAATTGTGTCTCAGACAATGCCAGTGTGTTAGTTAATTGCGTCAAAGACAATGCTCATTGTATTTTGTTGATTGCGTTACAGACAGAGGGAAGGGGGTTTTGTGTACAATTGCTGGGAAGGTTTCAATACTGTAAATGCATGTGATTGGCTAAAATATAAACTGTCACAGTCTTCTACAAGGGCCCCAGGGGGAGTGTCCCTTGCCAGGAGACCTGCAATAATCCATTAAAAAGTTGCTGTTTTACATTCAACATAGAGCCTCGTCTCATGTGTGTGGGGATTGCTATACGTGTATACTCCCTTGGCTATTAATTCTAGCTCTTGTAAGAGCTGTTCCTGGCTCCTGTGGTGGTTTTGGTGTAGAGAGGAGTGCTTGGAGTCCTCGGGAAGCACTGGGAGCATCCATCAACGGAGGTACCCGGTCGGGGTGCTAGGAGATCCGTTATAAACACTATCCACTATAACAGTGACAGCTACAGCACCCCACTCCCAAAACAGTGACCCCCCCACAGTGCCCCTCCATTAAAAATGGACCTCCACAGCAGCCCAACTTTGACCTTTATAGCAGCCTTCCCCTTTAACAGTGACTTTCACAGGCTACCACCCCCTTGACAGTGACCTCCACAGGGGACTGCCCCTTAACAGTGGCCTTTACTGGATCGGGGGGGTGTCCTTTTGAACAGCTCACTCTAAGACAGCGGGACTGTATTGTCTGAGTGTGAGCTGCAGGGAGAAAGTCACTCTCCCTCCCACCCCTGCAGCTTACAGAAGTTTTATTTTACCTTCATTTTTTCAATCCCTGTCAGCTGAGGAGTGGAGGCCTAGCCAGATCAGGGGCGTGTCTTAGCGGGACCTTGAAGTTGATTTTTAACTTCATTTTTTCAATCTCAGTCGGCTGAGGAGTGGGAGGGGGCATGGCCTAACTAATTCAGGGGCGTGTCCTTTTGAACAGCTCACTCTAAGACAGCAGCACAGTGCTGTCTGAGTGTAAGCTGCAGGGAGAAAGTCACCCTCCCTCCCACCCCTGCAGCTGATAGACGTTGATTTTTACCTTCATTTTTTCATTCCCTGTTGGCTCATTGGCTCAGGAGTGGGAGGTGGCGTGGCCTAACCAGATCAGGTACGTGGCTTAGCTGGACCGGGGGGCGGGGTTTTAAGCCTCTTGAGGGTGGACACATTGTGGCAGCGGGCGTGCCTGGGCTCCTTCCTGCAAGAGTGACGCCCCTCGGGGCACATTACTGGCTCATTTGCATACCAAATAAACTGGATTTTCAGAGGATAAAAACATCTATTTCTGGAACAAAGGCATATCTTTTAATAAGGTACTAAGTGCTATTAGGCCATGGCTTTACTGCAATAGCGATTATCCTGGTGACAGATTTCCTTAAAGCTCTCCTACAGCAGTAAAGATAAATGGCTGGGTTGTTATGGAAACCTGGAGTAAAACTGTGTATGTGCCAGCTTCTACTGGCTGATAAGGGTCATGTGACCAAGCTTTTATTGGCTAATGCATTTTTTGGGGAATATGTCAGGAACGGTACATCCTAGAGAGCTGATACCTGGTCTAAAACCTTCCTGGACACCTTATTTACCTGTATGCCAAATTTCGTGATTCTAATGCGACGGTACAGATTCCTTTAGCGGACATACACACACACACACATATATAGATGATATTTACTGATCTATATATCTACATCTTTCTCTATCGCTCTCTCTCTCTCTCTCTATATATATATATATATATATATATAGTATATATACACTCACCTAAAGAATTATTAAGAACACCACCACACTAATACGGTGTTGGACCCCGTTTTGCCTTCAGAACTGCCTTAATTCTACGTGGCATTGATTCAACAAGGTGCTGATAGCATTCTTTAGAAATGTTGGCCCATATTGATAGGATAGCATCTTGCAGTTGATGGAGATTTGAGGGATGCACATCCAGGGCACGAAGCTCCTGTTCCACCAGATCCCAAAGATGCTCTATTGGGTTGAGATCTGGTGACTGTGGGGGCCATTTTAGTACAGTGAACTCATTGTCATGTTCAAGAAACCAATTTGAAATGATTTGAGCTTTGTGACATGGTGCATTTTCCTGCTGGAAGTAGCCATCAGAGGATGGGTACATGGTGGTCATGAAGGGATGGACATGGTCAGAAACAATGCTCAGGTAGCCTGTGGCATTTAAACGATGGCCAATTGGCACTAAGCGGCCTAAAGTGTGCCCAGAAAACATCCCCCACACCATTACCACCAGCCTGCACAGTGGTAACAAGGCATGATGGATAAATGTTCTCATTCTGTTTACAACCAAATTCGGACTCTACCATTTGAATGTCTCAACAGAAATTGAGACTCATCAGACCAGGCAACATTTTTCCAGTCTTCAACAGTCCAATTTTGGTGAGCTCGTGCAAATTGTAGCCTCTTTTTCCTATTTGTAGTGGAGATGAGTGGTACCTGGTGGGGTCTTCTGCTGTTGTAGCCCATCCGCCTCAAGGTTATGCGTGTTGTGGCTTCACAAATGCTTTGCTGCATACCTCGGTTGTAACGAGTGGTTATTTCAGTCAACGTTGCTCTTCTATCAGCTTGAATCAGTCGGCCCATTCTCCTCTGACCTCTAGCATCAACAAGGCATTTTTGCCCACAAGACTGCCGCATACTGGATGTTTTTTTTTCCTTTTCACACCATTCTTTGTAAACCCTAGAAATGGCTGTGCGTGAAAATTCCAGTAACTGAGCAGATTGTGAAATACTCAGACCGGCCCGTCTGGCACCAACAACCATGCCACGCTCAAAATTGCTTAAATCACCTTTCTTTCACATTCTGACATTCAGTTTGGAGTTCAGGAGATTGTCTTGACCAGGACCACAACCCTGCATGCATTGAAGCAACTGCCATGTGATTGGTTGACTAGATAATCGCATTAATGAGAAATAGAACAGGTGTTCCTAATAATTCTTTAGGTCAGTCTATATAGAGATATAGATAGATCTGCAATGTGACAGGAAGATCTTCTGCCTTTGTAGCTAGGAGATGATCATGTGACTGTTTGTATGCAAGGTTAGGTTGTGCAGTGCAGGGGGCAGGGAAGGGCAGATTATTCACACCCACAAATATTCATGAGAGAGAACTTAGTCATTGTTGTTACACGCCCCCACAGCTTTGCTGCAGCATGTAAACAAAGCATGACTAACAGAACTATGCAAAGGTATAAGTATGTTTTTTATCTCAAGAAATCAAGCTTTACTAATGTATATGTATGTTCTGATGAGTTTTATAAGTTTTTTTTTCCATAACTCGGATAACCCCTTTAAGAATTCAGTCCATGGCAAGACTAGATATAAAGAATAGACTTTGAGGGATAGATGTGGTGGAGACTTAACCCATTGTGAATAAAAATTGTGCAAAAACAGCAATTTTTGGGTCACTTTGCCTCACAAAATGTAATACCAAGCAATCAAAAAGTCATATGTACCCTAAAATGGCACCAATTAAACCATCACCTCATCCTGAAAAAAATGAGACTCTACACAAGACGATCAGAAAAAAAAAAAATGGCTTTTGGAATTTGGCAACACAAAAATATTTATTCTTTTCAAAAATGCTTTTACTTTGTAAAACTGAAGAGCAAAAATATAAATCATCATTAGGTATCTCTGCATCCGTAACGACCTGCTCTATAAAAATACCACATAATCTACCCCCTCAGGTGAATGCCATAAAAATTGGAAACCATGTTTTGGTCACTTTGCCTCACAAAAAGTGTAATACCAAATGATCAAAAAGTCATATGTACCCCAAAAAACAAAGTCTACTCTTCCCGTAAACAACACAAGTCGATCGGTAGAAAAATAAAAAAAAATATTATGGCTTTCAGAAAATGGAGACACAAAAATATGATTTATTTTCAAAAATGCTTTATTATGTAAAACTGAAACAAAAAATAAATAAAAAAAAACATATATTTGGTATTGTCGCATCCATAATCACCTGCTCTGTCAGGTGAATCCTGTAAAAAACTAAAACTAAAACTGTGCGAGAACAACCATTTTTGGTCACCTTGTCTAACAAAAAGTATAATATTGACCGATCAAAAATCATATGTAAACCAAAATAGTACCAATAAAACTGTCATATTATTCTGTAGTTTCCAAAATGGGGTTATATTTTGGGAGTCTCTACTGTAGGGGTGCATTAGGGGGACTTCTAAAGCAAAATGGCAACTTAAAATTATCCCAGTGAAATCTGCCCTCCAAAACCATATGGTGCTCTTTGCCATCTGAGCCCTGTGTTGTGCCCATACAGCAGTTTATGATCACATATGGGGTGTTTCTGCAGAATGAGGGTAATAAATATTGAGTTTTGTTTGGCTGTCAACCCTTGCTGTGTTACATGAATCATAGATTGAAATGGAAAATCATTTTCTTTTCATTCTTGTGGAACACCTAAATGGTTTACAAAGTTTGTAAAATCAGTTTTGAATAACTTGAAGGGTGTAGTTTCTAAAATGGATGGTTCCTACTATGTAAGCCTGACAAAGTGACTTCATGACTGAACTGGTCATTAATATAATTAAGTTTTGGAAATTTTCTTACAAAGTTTAAGAATTGCTTCTAAAATTCTAAGCCTTCTAACATCCTAAAAAGTAAAATGACATTTACAAAATTACGCCAACATAAAGTACACATAAAACATAACGTACAAGATAAAACATATTGCTTCAAATTTATCACTAACATGAAGTACAATGTATTCTAAGAAAAGAATCTCAGAATGGCTTAGATAAGTAAAAGCATTCCAGAGTAATTACCACATACAGTGACAGCATGGGCAGCACACGTTCATGTGCAAGAGGCCTTAAACAGTTAAACTAATCTTGTCACATTCCAGGATTATCACATTACAGTTTAACATTCTCAATAAATTAGCTCTTTTAGTAATATTGATTTGCAACTATTTAACCCCCTCAGTACTGAGCTACTTTTCACCTTGAGTCCCAGGACAGTTTTTAGAAATCTGACACTGTGTCTAACACAGCAAGAGGCGTAAAGCAGAACATTGACAATATTTATTCACTATCAAGGTACTTAAAAAAAAGCCTTAGGACAACTTGATTGCTAGGTACAAGGAACTGTTTGTCACGGATATAGTAGGGGAGAACACCAAAAGACAATAAGAAGGAAGGGAAAAGACACTAGGCCTCACTGCTAGGGAAGGAAAAGGGTCACCACCTATAAAACCCTGTTCCTGGCCCTAACTCCTTTCGTATGGGCGCCTCTTGATGGTAGAGATGCCCATACACAGGAACTTAGAAAACCCTGGTGGCCCTCGGATGCCCTAATGGTAATGACAGGGCACAGACTACCCGCTCCTACCCTAGTGAAGGAACCAGCGTCTCGCTGAGGCCTAGTAGACAACAAAGGTGGGGGGAATACAAAATACAACAAACGGAAAACTTAACTTCTGAGGTTGATGGATGATGGATGAACAGGACTTCAACTAGAACTACACTCCAGCTCTTCCAAAAACCAAGCGAAGCTATCCAGAGCAAGGAGTGATGGGTAAAGTCAGACTAAATAGGGGGCGGTAAAGGTCACATGATCCACACCTGAACAGGAGGTGTGGACATACAAGCAACACACAAAGTGAAACCAAAACCAAAAGAGGCTGCCAGATCACTAATGTGCAGATAAACTTTCTGACCTTCTAAAACCTGTCACCGGTGTGACAGTAACCCCCTTCTATGGGTAACCTCCGGGCACCCAGGACTGACCTTATCAGGATGAGCTCTGTGGAATGCTTTCACCAGATGACTAGCATTAACATCGGTCGCTGGAACCCACATCCTCTCCTCTGGTCCGTACCCTCTCCAATGAACGAGATACTGGAGGGATCTCCAGAGTACTCAGGAGTCCACAATCCTGCTGATCTGAAATTCTAAATTGCCATCCACCATGACAGGAGCGGGAGGCAAGGAGGACGGCTCAACAGGTTCAACACATTTCTTTAACAACGATTTATGAAAAACGTTATGGATTTTCAATGCCTGAGGAAGTTCAAGACGGAAGGCTACAGGGTGAACAATGACAGTGATCTTATGTGGACCAATAAATCTTGATCCCAACTTCCAAGAAGGTACCTAAAGTTTAATGTTTCTTGTAGACAGCCACACAGAATCACCCACTCTCAGGTCCGGACCACTCATACGTTTCCTGTCAGCCGCACGCTTATATCTGTTGCCCATCTTTTACAGGTTATTTTGGATTTTCCGCCAAATAGAAGACAAAGAAGAAGAAAATCGTTCCTCCTCAGGAATGCCAGAATTATGAGCACCAGAAAATGTACCAAACTGTGGATGGAACCCATATGCCCCAAAAAAAACGCGACTTAGTGAATTTCCTGTCTACGGTTATTTATAGCAAACTCAGCTAACGACAAAAATGAAGACCACTCTTCCTGATTCTCTGAAACAAAATTCTCAAGTAAGTCTCCAGATTCTGATTAGTGCGCTCTGTCTGTCTGTTCGACTGCGGATGAAAAGCCGAAGAGAAGGACAATTGTACACCCAGACGAGTACAGAACACGCTCCAGAATCTGGAAACAAACTGAGTCCCTCTATCGGACACCACATCAGAGGGAATGCCATGTAGTCTCACGATGTTGTCGATAAACACCTGCGCAAGAGTTTTAGCATTGGGTAGACTAGGTAATGCAATAAAGTGTGCCATTTTACTAAAACGATCGACAACCACCAGAATTACGGTCTTTCCCGAAGAATTCGGTAAATCCGTGATAAAATCCATGGACAAATGGGTCCAAGGTCTGGACGGGATGGGTAATGGAAGCAGAGATCTGGAAGGCCGAGTATGTGTCACCTTAGCACGTGCACAGGTACCATAGGCTGACACATAGTCCTCAATACACTTATGCAACCCCGGCCACCAGAGTCTGCGAGAGATGAGATCGACAGTCGATCTACTCCCAGGGTGCCCAGCAAGCACTGTACAGTGATGCTCCTCGAACACCTTGTGACATAATTCGGAGGGAACAAACAACTTCCCCTGAGGACAAGAGTCCGGAGCATCCTCCTGTGCCTCCAACACCCTGGCCTCGAGATCATGGATAAAGAGCAGATATAACCACCCCTTCAGATAAAATGGGACTAGGGTCATTAGACTCCACCCCCCAGGAAAGCTACGTGATAAAGCATCCGCCTTGACGTTCTTAATCCCAGGGCTGTAAGTGACGATGAAGTTAAATCTGGTGAAAAACAATGACCATCTGGCCTGCCTTGGGTTCAGTAGGCCAGATTCTTGTCATCCGTAATTACTGTAATAGGATGAATTGCTCCTTCCAACCAATGCCGCCATTCCTCGAACGCCAACTTAATTCCCCACATCATAATTCTTTTCAGCAGTCGAGAGTTCTTTTTGAGAAAAATACACATGGGTGCCATTTACTGGGTGAAGGATCCTGCGACAATATTGCTCCTACCCCTACCTCAGACGCATCAACCTCAACAATAAATAGCTGAGATACGTCCGGTTGCACCAGAATAGGGGCCGAAGAAAAACATACTTTCACAGCAGAAAAGGCCTGTAATGCCGCATCAGACCAGATAGAAATATCAGCACCCTTCCTAGTCATGTCTGTTAAAGGTTTAACCACCAATGAATAGTTCAAGATAAATTTACAGTAGTAGTTGGTAAACACCCAAAACCGCATAAGCGCTTTCAGATTTTCGGGTCGATCCCAGTCCAACACGGCACGGACCTTCTCAGGATCCATACGAAAACCTGAGGATGAGAGCAGGTAACCCAGAAATTGCACTTCCTGTACAGTAAATACACACTTTTCCATCTTAGCATACAACTTATTCTCTCTTAAGATCTGTAACACCTGTCTCACATGATCCTGATGAGTCTCCATCTTAGGTAAATAAATTAGTATGTCATCAAGGTATACAACGACAAACCTCCCCACCAGATGATGAAAGATGTCATTGACAAAGTGTTGAAAAACCGCAGGAGCATTGGTTAACCCAAAGGGCATGACCAGGTTTTCAAAATGACCCTCAGGTGTATTAAATGCGGTCTTCCCCTCATCCCCCTCCTTGAGCCTTACCAGATTTTATGCCCCCCTCAGGTCCGATTTAGAGAACACCTTTGCACCGACAATCTGACTAAACAAATCCAGATCCAAAAGAAGGGGGTAAGGATCACGGACGGTAATACGATTGAGCTGACAGAAGTCCAGACATGGTCTTAGGGTACCATCCTTTTTCTTTACAACTTTCGGGTTCCGAAAGATTATACAACCGAGATTTGGGCAATTTAGCTCCGGGAATAAGATTGACGGGACAGTCATACTCCCGGTGTGGAGGCAACTCCTGATTACCACTCTCAGAAAACACACGAGAAAATTCAGAAATGAACGAGGGTACAGTTTTAGTGGTAATCATAGAGAATGATGCATTAAGACAGTTCTCCATGCTAAAATCACTCCAATCGAGAATCTGTCTCGTTTGCCAATCGATGTTAGGGTTATGTTTGCTTAACCATGGTAAGCCCAACACCAACGGAGCAGGCAGACCCTCCAACACATAACAGGAGATAGATTCCTGATGCAAATCACCCACTCTTAAATGAATTTCATTCACTACCTGCGGCAGGCATTTTTGGGCGAGAGGTGCTGAGTCAATTGCAAAGACAGAAATACTATTCTCTAATGCATTAGTAGTCAACCCGTAAATGCCCCACTGTCGATAAATGCTTCGATTTTCACAGTTTTGGACTCTAGCGCCACCTCGGCAGATAGGAGAAAACGGGTACTACCAGTAAAAGACAAAAGTTGGTTTTTTTGCTCCCCACCCACACTACCAATAGTAATTTGGGGATTAAACTTTTTTTCTTTTTGTTTACACCTTGATGCTGCAAGTACGGACAAATATTCACGAAATGTTCCTTCTTGCCACAACAAAAAGCAGACTCCTTTCACATGACCCAAGCTTTTGCCAGTAGTTCCAGGAGTAGCTCCTCCTAACTGCATAGGCTCATCACAAGGCAAAACCACTCATGTCTCTCCACCATAAGTGTCAAAGAAGCAGTAACCTTATTGGACAGTACGTCCTGAAGGTGAGGACCCCTAGATCTCTCCCTCAGGCGTCTATCAAGACATACAGCAAGGGACATAGCTGCTTCCAATGACTCAGGATTTTCATGAAAAGCCAATGCATCCTGCAGTCTCTCAGAGAGACCCTGGCAGAATTGTTCCACTCTGTATCCATGGCCCATCTCCTAAATTCAGAGCAATAGGTCTCTGCAGAACGTTCTCCCTGCCGCAAACCCTGTAACTTGGTCTCGGCCTAAAAGATCCGATCCGGGTCATCATAGATAAGACCCAAGGCTCTAAAGAATTCATCTACTGACCGGAGGGACAGTGATCCGGTCGGCAGAGAAAAAGCCAAAGATTGGGCGTCCTCTTTAAGCAATGAAATATTCATACCCACAAGTTGACACTCATCACCAGAAGAGTATGGACACAGCCGAAAGTATAATTTACATGACTCTCTGAACCGGATGAAATTGTCACTACCCCCGGAAAACCTGTCCGGGAGAGCTACCTTCGGTTCAGGGCAGGCCTGGAACCCACCACCGGAACCAGCAGCCTGTGGACTCTGAATCTGCAAAACCATCGCATGGAGGTCTGCTACCTCCAAAGTCAGATTCTGTAGCTGTTCGACCAGTGCAGTCATAGCATCCATAGCTGCACAGATCAGAACAAAAAAAGGCGGTATTGGCTATGAATAATGTCATGGATGTAGTAGAGAACTTCAAAAGACAACATGAAGGAAGGGAAAAGACACTAGGCCTCACCGCTAAGGAAGGAAAAGGGTCACCACCTATAAAACCCTGTTCCTGGCCCTAACTCCTTTCCGTATGGGCACCTCTCGATGGTAGAGATGTTCATACACAGGAACCTAGAAAACCCTGGTGGCCCTCAGATGCCCTAATGCAGGCATGTCCAAACTGCGGACCTCCAGCTGTTGCAAAACTACAACTCCCAGCATGCCCTAATAGCTGTAAGTGTCACGGCTGTTTAAGGGTAACAAGAGCATACACAGTAAAAAGAGCTACTCACCGGACCCAAACTAGGGAAGAGAAAGGGTGACCCCTGTCAGACCCTCAACACTCTCCCTATGCTGCTAAAGCACATGCCCGGATCCATGTGGTGGAACGAGGCATGCCCGCGTGCCTAAGACTGATGAGCCCTGTAACCCCTACAATAGTGGAAGGGGCACGGCCACTGATGCCCTGCTCAGAATATGGAGGGAACCGTGGCCACCTCAGATCCAGTCAGAAAATCACCAGGTACACAACAATGTCTGCACACTTAGCTGATGGAGCTGCAGCCGCAGAGAAGACGGATCCAAGGGCCGCTGGCAATATCCGGAGTGCTTGCAGCAACAGAACACAGGTCCAGAGAACTAATAGCTTAACAAGTGAAGATACTCAAGGCAGAGCTACAACTGAAAAGAGAAATATAATCCACGCCCTGCAATAGGAGGAGGGGTGTAAAGACCTCATCACAGGGGCGGAGAAACAGAACACTGAGAACACCTCCAAACTCTAAGTGACATCATCACAGGGGTGGAGACACAGAGCTGTGAGAACGTCTCAAAGCTCTGGTAGTGACAGTAAGCTATCCAGGCATGCTGGGAGTTGTAGTTTTGCAACAGGTGGAGGGCCGCACTTTGGACATGCCTGCCCTAATGGTAATGACAGGGCACAGACTACCCGCTCCTTCCCTGGTGAAGGAACCAGTATCTCGCTGAGGCCTAGTAAACAAAGGTGGGGGGGAATACAAAATACAACAAACGGAACACTTAACTTCTGAGGCTGATGGATGATGGATGAACAGGACTTCAACTAGAACTACACTCCAGCTCTTCCAAAAACCAAATGAAGCTATCCAGAGCAAGGAGTGATGGGTAAAGTCAGACTAAATAGGGGGAGTTAAAGGTCACATGATCCACACCTGAACAGGAGGTGTGGACATACAAGTAACACACAGACAAAGTGAAACCAAAACCTAAAGAGGCTGTCAGATCACTAATGTGCAGATAATCTTTCAGACCTTCTAAAACCTGTCACCGGTGTGACACTATCAAGTATTTAAATAGTACATTTGATTTATTTATTTTTTCAATTTATAGTACAGAAGAATATAAGAAACTTTGTAACATATTTGATCAAAGAAAGTTGTTACCTTCTCCTTCTCCCCCCCCCCCCCATTCACTAACTCAATTCACTGCTCAGATCAGTCTTAGGGTGCATTCACACGTCCGCAAATGAGAATGAATGGGTCCACAATCGTTCCCGATATTGCAGAATGGATGCAGACCCATTCATTCTCAATGAGGCAGAACGGGATGCGGAGAGCACACTATCTGCTCTCCGCATCCACATTTCAGGAGAGCAGCCCCGAACTTCCGGGCTTCAGCCCCAAACTTCTGGGACACGGCTCCACCAAAAAATTGAATATGTCCGATTCTTGTCCGCAATTGCGGGGTGCCCAGACGTGTAACTGGACCTTTAAACAGGCTTCCTGCTCACCGACGATCAGGTTACATAGAAGTCCATGAAAAGGGAAGGAAAGGAGAAGGGAGGGGTGAACATAAAACCAGCTAGTCTCCACCCACTAGTGCAGAAAATAACTAGAATTACAGACAGATTACAGAGACAAAAACTGCTAAAAATGCTACAAGTTATATAACTGCCAAAAATATTGTTATATCCTCCATCTTATGTGCAGCTTATTCTGAAAAATTACATGAAATAATAGCTGCACTTTAAAAGTATAATTTCCTGGTTGGTGGTTGATTCATAATTACAACATCATAATCACTAAAATAACATAAAACTATGACAATGTTGCAAAAGGATATTCTACATATTGTGGTAAGCAATCAGAGTTGAGACATACAATTGTGTCAAAAATAATAGCAGTGTGTTTAAAAAAGTAAATAAAGCTCAAAATCCTTCTCATAGCTTTTATTTCCATACACACAAATGTGTTGGGAACACTACACATTCTATTCCAAATCAAAACATAAGGAAAAATATATCAAATTTGTGTTGTTCCTCTAAAAAAAAATGAAGAAAAGTGAATATTAGACTGTTCAAAAAAGTTGCAGTATTTGTATTCTTCTTTACAAACTCAAACATTCACTATATAAACTGAAAAATGTTGAAGATTTTGCTTTCCTTTGAATTCACTTAACTAATATTTAGTTGTATAACCACTGCTGTAGAACTGCTGTACATCTGTGTTGCATGGAGTCAACCAACTTCTGGCAGTTCAGGTATTCCAGCCCAGGATGATTGGACTACATTCCACAGTTCTTCTCTATTTCTTGCTTTTGCTTCTGAAACTGCATTTTCGATGTCACCCCACAAGTTTTCTATTGGATTAAGATCCAGGGATTGGGCTGGCCACTCCATAACGTCAATCTTGTTGGTCTGAAACCAAGATTGGGTGTTTACTGGTGTATTTGGGGTCTTTGTCTTGTTGGAACACCCATTTCAAGGGCATTTCCTCTTCAGCATAAGGCAGCATGACCTCAAGTATTCTGATGTAGTCAAACTGATTCATGATCCCTGGTATGCGATAAATAGGCCCAACACCTTAGTACAGTGATGGCTAACCTCGGCACTCCAGCTGTGGTGAAACTACCACTCCCAGCACGCTCCATTTATTTCTATAGAGTTCTGAGAGCAGCCAAGCAAGGGGGGCATCTTGGGAGCTGTAGTTTTACCACAGCTGGAGTGCCGAGGTTAGCCATCACTGCCTTAGGCCTCATGCACACAACGTATTTCACGGTCCGCAAAAACGGGGTCCGTAGGTCCGTGATCCGTGGCCGTTTTTTCATCCCTGGGTCTTCCTTGATTTTTGGAGGATCCATGGACATGAAAAAAAAAGTCGTTTTGGTGTCCGCCTGGCCGTGCGGAGCCAAACGGATCCGTCCTGAATTACAATGCAAGTCAATGGGGACGGATCCGTTTGACGTTGACACAATATGGTGCAATTGCAAATGGATCCGTCCCCCATTGACTTTTAATGTAAAGTCAGGAGTCCCTTTTATACCATCGGATCAGAGTTTTCTCCAATCCGATGGTATATTTTACCTTGAAGCGTCCCCATCACCATGGGAACACCTCTATGTTAAAATATACTGTCGGATATGAGTTACATCGTGAAACTCAAATCCGACAGTATATTCTAGCACAGAGGCGTTCCCATGGTGATGGGGACGCTTCAGGTTAGAATATACTAAAAAACTGTGTACATGACTGCCCCCTGCTGCCTGGCAGGTGCTGCCAGGCAGCAGGGGGCATACCCCCCCCCCCCCCTGTTTTTAACTCATTGGTGGCCAGTGCGGCCGCCCCCCCCCCTCCCTCCCCTGTAGTTAACTCATTGGTAGCCAGTGGGCCCCCCCTCCCTCCCCTGTAGTTAACTCGTTGGTAGCCAGTGGGCCCCCCCCCTCCCTCCCCTGTAGTTAACTCGTTGGTGGCCAGTGGGCCCCCCTCCCTCCCCTGTAGTTAATTCATTGGTGGCCAGTGGGCCCTCTCCCCTCCCTCCCCCTCCTAATTAAAATCTCCCCCCCTATCATTGGTTTCAGTGGAGAGTACCGATCGGAGTCCCAGTTTAATCGCTGGGGCTCCGATCGGTAACCATGGCAACCGGGACGCTACTGCAGTCCCGGTTGCCATGGTTACTTAGCAATTTGTAGAAGCATCATACTTACCTGCGAGCTGCGATGTCTGTGTCCGGCCGGGAGCTCCTCCTACTGGTAAGTGACAGGTCTGTGCGGTGCATTGCCTAATGATCTGTCACTTACCAGTAGGAGGAGCTCCTGGCCGGACACAGACATGGCAGCTCGCAGGTAAGTATGATGCTTCTACAAATTGCTAAGTAACCATGGCAACCGGGACTGCAGTAGCGTCCCGGTTGCCATGGTTACCGATCGGAGCCCCAGCGATTAAACTGGGACTCCGATCGGTACTCTCCACTGCCACCAATGATAGGGGGGGGAAATTTTAATTAGGAGGGGGAGGGAGGGGGGGCTGGCTACCAACGAGTTAACTACAGGGGAGGGAGGGGGGCCCACTGGCTACCAATGAGTTAACTACAGGGGAGGGAGGGGGGGCGGCCGCACTGGCCACCAATGTGTTAACTACAGGGGGGAGGGGGGGGTCTGTCCCCTGCTGCCTGGCAGCACCTGCCAGGCAGCAGAGGGCAGTCATGTACACAGTTCTTTTAGTATATTCTAACCTGAAGCGTCCCCATCACTATGGGAACGCCTGAGTTAGAATATACTGTCGGATCTGAGTTTTCACAAAGTGAAAACTCAGCTCTGAAAAAGCTTTTATGCAGACGGATCTTCGGATCCGTCTGTATGAAAGTAACCTACGGACACGGATGCCAATCTTGTGTGCATCCGTGTTCTTTCACGGACCCATTGACTTGAATGGGTCCGTGAACCGTTGTCCGTCAAAAAAATAGGACAGGTCATATTTTTTTGACGGACAGGATACACGGATCACGGTCTCGGCTGCAAAACGGTGCATTTTCCGATTTTTCCACGGACCCATTGAAAGTCAATGGGTCCGCGAAAAAAAAACTGAAAACGACACAACGGCCACGGATGCACACAACGGTCATGTGCATGAGGCCTTAGTATGAGAAACAGCCCCATATCATGATGCTTGTGCCATCATGCTTCACTGTCTTCACAGTGTACTGTGGCTTGAATTCAGTGTTTGGGGGTCATCTGACAAACTGTCTCCAGCCACTAGACCCAAAAAGAACAATCTTACTTTCATCAGTCCACAAAATGTCCCTTTAGGCCAGTCAATGTGCTCTTTGGAAAATTGTAATCTCTTCAGCACATGTCTTTTTTTCAACAGTGGGACTTTGTGGGGGCTTCTTGCAGATAGCTTGGCTTCACATAGGCGTCTTCTAATTGTAACAGTACTCACAGGTAACTTTAGACTTTCTTTGATCTTCCTGGAGCTGATTGTTAGCTGAGTCCTTGCCATTTTGGCTATTCTTCTATCCATTCGAATGGTAGTTTTTTGCTTTCTTCAATGTCTTTCAGGCTTTGGTTGCCATTTTAAAGCATTTGCGATTATTTTAGGTGAGCAGCCTATCATTTTCTGCACTTCTTTATATGTTTGCCCCTCTCCAATCAACTTTTTAATCAAGGTACACTGTTCTTCTGAACAATGTCTGGAACGACCCATTTTCTCAGAATTTCAGAGAGAAATGCACTGTAACCAGCATGTACAACATTTGCTGCCTTCCTTCCTTAAAGAAGGACAATAATTGCCACCTGTTTTTCAAAGAATAAATGACCTCACTAATTGAACTCCACACTGCTATTATTTTGAACATGACCCTTTCAATAAGTGATTGAATTACACAGAATCAGCAGCATGAATGTCATGACTGCTGGGTTTCTATTACTCTACTACACCTGCTAGTAAATTATTTGCCATCTAGAAATATAATTTCTACCAAAAATAGTGATTGATCAGGTTAGTGCTGTCCGACTACAGTTGAACACAATTGTATTGAAATTTCTTGGCATACATGGTCTCTTGTGTATTATCGTAATAACTACTCCATAGGGATATACAAAGGTAAGCATTAAATGTCGCAGAGGTCTCTGAAGGAGGCGTAAAACTGGAAATTAATACCTTGCTCATTTGCTGTCCATGAGGAGAACATCTCCACAACAAGTGCATATTTCCTTTTCCAGATTATCTTGCTGTGTTTCTGCTTGAACTGAATACTGTGCTGTACATAATTAGATATAAGAAAGCAACTGCAGAGGATGGTTGTCTTTATGGACTTGTCTAAGTGTTGGTCGGGGTCTGAAGCCCAAATCCCCCGCCAATCAGCTGTTTGAAGAGGCTCTGGTGCTCTGGTCCATTGGATAGCAGCTCAGCCCCATTCACTTGAATAGGACTGAGTTATCTCTAGGACATGACTGGTCATGTGACCAATGAACATGTCATCACTGGTCTAGGAAGACTGGAGTGCTGTGATCTCGTCAAACATATGATCAGTGAGGGTGCTGGGAGTAGGATCCCACTGATCAGAGGATAGGACATTAATATTAAACACTTGTAAAACTCTTTTAATGTAGGACTTATAAAGTGGGCCTTTCAATTTCTTGACACAAGCATAAGTTCTACAACAATTTCCAATTTCCACTACAATAGTTCTGCTCTTCTGTTCTGCTGCACTAATACAATGCTTTTTTACCTAGTTAGAAAATACATTATAGTATTTTATTATGTATCTATGGAAGTGTTTTTCATAGAAAGTATATATACTGTATGTACTTATAAAAGTATGTCACATGGATGGACATGTGTGGGGGGTTAAAAGGGCACTATGTAGCTTTATCCCAAAAAGGCCCCGTTGAAGTGTTAGTGTACACCAAAACGGTCGTAGACTTATTCATATGTGTTTCAACCTACCTGAATTTTGAACCTGCTGTGTAGCCAATAAAGACAACGATTTGTTATACTGGCAAGTGCCCTGATTTTCTTTAATTGTGGAAAAAAAACATTTGCTGCAGTTGTAACAAATCACTTAAAAAAACATATTTATAGAACATGGAAAAAAACACTTGCTGCACTTGTAACAGTCCATATAATAAATGCTATTTGCACCACGTTAAACATGGTAAAATTTGTTTTACCGTAATCAAAAAAATCATATGTGCCCCACAATAGCATCAATGAAATAAAAAAAAATCTCAGAATATGGCAATTTTTCGTCAGCCTCATATGGCTGTGCTTAAGGAAATACAGTATGTAGAAATCATGACTCTTGAAATGCGATGATGAAAAAAGCTGAAAAAAACTTGCATCTCAAAGGCCAAAATCAGCCAGGTCTTTAAGGGCCTACATTAAAGGGGTTGTCTCACCTTGCTATTTCAGGATGAGGCTGCTGGTTAGCTGTGCACTTTCTGCTCTGTAGGTAGGTGACTGGGAGGTTGATTGATGGCACAGGCAAGGAGCTAGGATGATGTAATCCTGCTTCTTTCCTGTGCGTGCAAGCTCCTGAGGCTGCTAATAATTAATATTCACTAGCAGCTTCAGCCATGAGGGACCTTTTCCTGATCATGACAACCAGCTAGCTATAGTAAGCCTGGTTGCGACGATACTTCCCTTGCTTTACCATGCTCTCTCCCTACCCTTTATACCATGAAAACATTCTTCTCATGTCAGGCAGCAAAGTGGAGAAAGTTCTTATTGTGCTCCCTTCCTCTGGCTGCAAAAACACATTAATATTCTATCCCTTCCCCCCTGCTACCTATTCACCAGAAAAGATAATAACCAGTATAGCCAAACAGAACTTAAAGCAGTATTACACTGGCCGATATTTTGGCCGCTAATCGCTAATGATTGTTCGCATGAACGCTTGTTAGACATCATCTTGAGGTGGTAAAGCCTCATTAATACAACAGTGTTTTGGTCACTGATTTCCATCAGTGATTGTGAGCCAAAAACAGGTGCGGCTCTAAACACAGAACAGATGCAGATCTTTCCTTTATACCTTATGTGTGGCCTTATGGTCTGGCTGGTTTTGGTTCACAATCACTGATGGAAAACACTGACCAAAACACTCACATGTGAATAAGGCTTAATACTGCCACCGGTGCAAAAGCTCGTTCATTGGCAATTCTGATTTTTAAGCATGCTTCAAAATCAGCGTTTGTCGGCAGCAGATTAGACAGTATGGGGAAGAGCGATGTCACAGCAATCGCTCCTCCTCATGCTGTGGAGGAAATCGCTGCATGTAATAGCAAAGATTGCCGGGAGTGAACGCTTACTTCCCAACATTCGCTTGTTGATCTGCCTGTCTAACACAGGCTTAACATGGAGCTTTCTCCAGGAAGACTACTTCCACACTCGCGTTTGGTGCGGATCTGTCATGGAGATGCACAGACGGATCCGTTCAGTGCACTACAGGCTTAGTAAATATGTCCTAGTGTGTCTTACCACTAGTGTTTTCTTCCTAGCATTTTCCCCCTATATAGAAGGTGTAAAACGCTTAAAAAAAACTCCAAGAGCTACAGCATACTGTGTTTTTGAAGAGAAGCAAAAAAGTGTAACCCTTAGAGGACCTTGTGCTTTTCCATTTTTGTTTTTCACTCTCCGTATTCCCAGAGCCATAACTTTTATATTTTTCCGACACATAGCCTTTTGAGGGCTTATTTTGTGTGGGGCAAGTTGTACTTTCTAATGGCACTATTTGATGTTGCATATTATGTAGTGTGGAGCTGAAAACATTTTTGGGAAAAAACCCACAATTCTGGCACAGTTTTATTTTTTATGGCATTCCATATGCAGTAAAATTGACCATCCTTCTACAGATCAGTACAATTACAACAATACCACACTTATATCGTTTTTCTTGTGTTTTGAAAAGAAAAACCTTGAAAAAATATATTTTTTTCTTTTCATCACCATATTCTAACCCTTATAACCATTTTGTATACATATGTAAAGAGATGTATGAGGGCTCCTTTTTTGCAGGATGATCTGTACTTTTCGGTGATACAATTTTGAAGTGTGTGCGATTTCTGATCACTTTTTAATACTTTTTTTGGGGAGGTAAAGTGACCAAAAACATCCAATTGGCCATTTTATTTTATTTTTTTCATTACACCATTTGCCATATAGGATAAATAGTCTTATATTTTAATAATACGGATGATATCGCATGTGGCAATGCCCATGATGTGTATTTGTTATTGGTTATGTATTTTGATTTTTTGGTGTAAGGGGGGTGATTTGAACTTTCATTTTTTTTATTTTTAAAAACTTTTTTTATTTTTATATTTTTTAAGTCACCCAGGGTGAATATAATTGGCAATCAATAGATTGCCCATTGTGTTCGGTGACGGCTAAATAGCTATCATAGAACACTCTATTTACAATATACCAATACAGTGCTGCCACCTGCTCGCCTGTATTGGTATATTCTAATAACAGCTACTGAAGCCTGCTTGAGGCTTCCGGCTATTACTATACGGTAACAGGTTCCCCAACATCTCAGCCTGGGAATACTGTACGGATGCAGGAGCATGCAGCTCCCGCTTTCGGACTGCTCAGATGCCATGGTCACATTTGACCACAGCCTCTGAGGGGTTAAAGGAGTTGTCCAGGTTCAGAGCTGAACCCGGACATACCTCTATTTTTACCCAGTCAGCCCCCCTGACTTGAGCATCGGAGCAGTTTATGCTTTGATGCTCTCCTTTGCCCTGAGCTAAATCGCGCAGAGAAAGTGTCGGTGATGAACCGGGCTCTCCATGGGGCTGCCAGGAAGCTGGTAACATCACTGGCACTCACGGGTGGGCAGGGCAAGTGCCAGAACGCAGTGTGTAGTGAGCCCTTACCCCTTATCCCCCTCCCCCTTCCATGCTGTTCTGCAAGTTATAGCAACCAGTCTTTCTCACATTCTGCCTTAAAGGGTAACTGTCATATTTTTTTTTTTTACTAGTTTATTAGAGCTAGTTAGTCTGTCAATGATCGTCAAAAGATAATGTAATTACCTTATAATAACAGCTTTCATTAATGTCCTCTGTCCCTTTCCACTGCTCCCTTAAAAGACCGTTGCTGGGGCTTGTCTGTCTTCCTTTTAGTATAAACTGTGAAAGGGCTGTGTACTGGCTTGTACACACTATGATACCTTTTGGCGCAAAACCACAATAGCAAATGTCGTCTTTTAAGAGATATTTATTTGTTCAGATGACAACGCGTTTCGGAGTGACAATACTCCTTTATCAAGTCTTTAGGACCGGGTATACACGGTTGGCAGGGCCGCGCTATACACAGACAGGACCCGGCACCAGTAACTGGACCAGCCCTGCCAACCGTGTATACCCAGTCAGTGCTGCTATTGTCAGACTGTGCAGGAACACACCCCTCTGTACCCTTACTGCAGACTGCAGTAATAATAAAGAAAGGGCAACAGAGTCATGTACGGCGGGATGATCGAGCGGGCACCGGAGTGGTGTGCACCCGATCACTGCAGGGGTCCGGCAGTCCCTGGTAGCCGGACCCCTCCTGTATCCGCCGGCATCGCTGTTTACAGCGATGCCGGCGGATTAACCCCTTCTATGCCACGGTCTGCGTTGACCGCGACATAGAAGTTGTTTGCGGCAGGTGAGTGATCGCATCGAGTCCCCGCGCTGCTGTGGCGGGGACCCGATGCGTGACAAGGCAGCCCGATGCCGTGCAGAGGCTGCCCAATGCCCTGCACGGAATCAGGAACTGCCTTCTACGGGAGCCGAGGAGATCCAGCCTCAGGCTGGGTCTCCTAGGCAACCAGTTAGTGTATGACTCAGTGTCACTAATAGACAATGCATTACAATACAGATGTATTGTAATGCATTCCAGAGGGGATCAGACCCCTAAAAGAGTGGGACAGAAATAAAGTTAAAAAAAAAAAAGTTACAAAAAAGTGTTTGGAATAAAAAAATAAAGTTTCAAGTAAAAAAACAAAAAACGCCCCATTCCCCTGATTTTCTAATAAAAAAGTAAAAAAAAAAAGAAAAACACACATATTAGGTATCGCCGCGTCCATAACGAACGGCTCTATAAATATATCACATGATCCACCCCATCCGATAGGCACCATAAAAAATAAAAACTGTGTATAAAAAAGCCATTTTTGTCAACTTACATCACTAAAAGTGCAACACCAAGCGATCAAAACGGCATATGCCCCCAAAAATAGTACCAATCTAACCGTCACCTCATCCCACAAAAAATGAGCCCCTACATAGTACAATCGCCCAAAAACTGAAAAAACTATGGCTCTCAGACTATGAAGACACTAAAACATTATATTTTTTGTTTCAAAAATGAAATCATTGTGTAAAACTTAAATAAATAAAAAAAATATTTATATATTGGGTATTGACGCGTCCGTATTAACCTTCTCTATAAAAATATCACATGACCTAATCCCTCAGGTGAATACCGTAAAAATAAAAAATAAAAAACGGTGTACAAAAAGCCATTTTTTGTCATCTTACATCACAAAAAGCGTACTAGCAAGCGATCAAAAAGTCATACGCACCCCAAAATAGTGCCAATTAGGTATATATTAGGTATCACTGCGTCCGTAATAACCTTCTCTATAAAAATATCACATGATCTAACCCCTCAGGTGAATACCGTAAAAAATTAATTAAAAAAACGGTGTAAAAAAAGCAATTTTTTGTCATCTTAGATCACAAAAAGTGTAATAGCAAGCGATCAAAAAGTCATACGCACCCCAATCAAACCGTCATCTCATCCCGCAAAAAATTAGACCCTACACAAGACAGTCACCCCAAAAATAAATAAAACTATGGCTTTCAGAATGTGGAGACACTAAAGAATCTTTTTTTTTTTTCAAATGCTTTGTTATGTAAAACTGAAACAAACAACCAAAAAAATCATATTTGGTATTGTCGCGTCCGTGACAACCTGCTCTATAAAAATACCACATGATCTAACCTGTCAGATGAATGTTGTAAATAACAAAAAATAAAAATGGTGCCAAAACAGCAATTTTTTGTTACTTTGCCTCAAAAAAAGTGTAATATAGAGCAACCAAAAATCATATGTACCCTAAAATAGTACCAACAAAACTGCCACCCTATCCCGTAGTTTCTAAAATGGGGTCACTTTTTGGGAGTTTCTACTCTAGGGGTGCATCAGGGGGGCTTCAAATGGGACATGGTGTAAATAAACCAGTCCAGCAAAATCTGCCTTCTAAAAGCCACACGCCGCACCTTTCCCTCTACGCCCTACCGTGTGCCCGTACAGTAGTTTACGGCCACATATGGGGTGTTTCTGCAAACTACAGAATCTGGGCAATAAAGTTAGACTTTTGTTTGGCTGTTAACCCTTGCTTTGTTACTGGAAAAAATGGAGTAAATAAAAAATTTGGCAAAAAATTTAAATTCTCGAATTTCATCTCCATTTGCCAATAACTCTTGTGGAACACCTAAAGGGTTAACAAAGTTTGTAAAACCAGTTTTGATTACCTTGAGGGGTGTAGTTTCTTAGATGGGGTCACTTTTATGGAGTTTCTACTCTAGGGGGGCTTCAAATGGGACATGGTGTAAATAAACCAGTCCAGCAAAATCTGCCTTCTAAAAGCCACACGCTGCACCTTTCCCTCTACGCCCTACCGTGTGCCTGTACAGTAGTTTATGGCCACATATGGGGTGTTTCTGCAAACTACAGAATCTGGGCAATAAATTTAGAGTTTTGTTTGGCTGTTAACCCTTGTTTTGTTACTGGAAAAAATGGAGCAAATAAAAAATTGGGCAAAAAATGTAAATTCTCAAATTTCATCTCCATTTGCCAATAACTCTTGTGGAACACCTAAAGGGTTAACAAAGTTTGTAAAACCAGTTTTGAATGCCTTGAGGGGTGTAGTTTCTTAGATGGGGTCACTTTTATGGAGTTTCTACTTTAGGGGTGCATCAGGGGGGCTTCAAATGGGACATGGTATAAATTAATTAGTCCAGCAAAATCTGCTTTCCAAAAACCACACGGCACACCTTTCCTTCTACGCCCTACCGTGTGTCCGTACAGTAGTTTACAGCCACATATGGGGTGTTTCTGCAAACTACAGAATCAGGGCAACCCATATTGAGTTTTGTTTGGCTGTTAACCCTTACTTTATTGCTGGAAAAAATGGGTTAAAATGGAAAATTTTCCTAAAAATAGACATTTCTAAATTGTTTCTCCATCTGCCATTAACTCTTGTGGAACACCTAAAGGGTTAAAAACGTTTGTAAACCCAGTTTTGAATACCTTGAGGGGTGTACTTTCTTAGATGGAGTCACTTTTTGGCAATTTCTATTCTAGGGGTGCAAGGGGGGGCTTGAAATGGGACATGGTATAAACAAAACCAGTCCTGCAAAATCTGCCTTGCAAAACCCATATGGTGTTCCCCTCCTTCTATGTCCTCCCGTTTGGCCAGACAGTAGTTTACGACCACATATGGGGTGTTTCTGCAAACTACAGAACCAGGGCAACCCATTTTGAGTTTTGTTTGGCAGTTAACCCTTGTTTTGTTCCAGGAAAAAATGAATTATATTGGAAAATTTTCAAAAAAATCAAAATTCTTAAAATTTATGTCTTTTGCCATGAAGTCTTGTGGAAGACCTAAAGTTTGTAAAAACAGTTTTGAATACCTTGAGGGGTGTAGTTTCTAGAATGGGGTCATTTTTGGGAGGTTTCTATTATCTAAGCCTCACAAAGTGACTTCAAACCTGAACTGGTCCATAAAAAGTGGGATTTTGAAGATTTCTGAAAAATTTCAAAATTTGCTTCTAAACTTCTAAGCCTTGTAACATCCCCAAAAATAAAATATCATTTCCAAAATGCTACAAACATGAAGTAGACATATGGGGAATGTAAAGTCATCACAATTTTTGGGGGTATTACTATGTATTACAGAAGTAGAGAAACTGAAACTTTGAAATTTGCTAATTTTTCAAAATTTTTGCTAAATATGGTATTTTTTTATGCAAAACTTTTTTGACCCAATTTTAGCAGTGACATGAAGTACAATATGTGACGAAAAAAACTATCTCAGAACGGCCTGGGTAAGTCAAAGCGTTTTAAAGTTATCAGCACTTAAAGTGACACTGGTCAGATTTGCAAAAAATGGCCTGGTCCTTAAGGTGAAATAGGGCTGTGAACTTAAGGGGTTAAAGTTTTTTTTGCAGATTCTAACCACCCGCTCCGTTCATTTCAGCAGGCTCCACAGGGTTTGGGGCCCCTATTCTCATTTAACAGTTATTCTCCATCCTGTGCATATAACTGGAATACACCTTTAAGTAACCCAACATAGCGCTATGACACTGACAGTCATCCAAAATTATCATTATCACTGAGACCAAACACTAAAAATACTCAATGAATGTCATGTAATACTGCAAAGCAGTACACACTTTGGATGCTAAATCTACACTGGACAGATCATATTTACTGCCTGTGGTCTGTCAGTGAATGACCTTAGTTTATGCTTTGATGAATGTTACAACCAGATACCAAATTCACATTCCAAAACTGTATGTACAGTATGACCTGGAGTCTGAGTAGGTGAAGCATTAGAACCAGGCATAGTAGTAGAAGAACTAGAATGTGGTGCTTTTTCTTGTTTTTAAGGCTACATTCACACTAGCGTTTTTGCTGGATCCGGATGGGATAGCAAGGATGGGTCTGTCATGAACACCATTGAAAGTCAAATGGCAAAAATAGAGACAGAAAAAAAGGCGCTGGCTGCACCGCTTGGTAGGTATTCCAACCCAAATCAATCTGAAGACCCTTGTATCATGCAGTGTACGTGGTGCTCAGCCCGTAGAAACACATTACTAGAGACAACTTGATTGTAGAAAACAGAATAAACAGGCGGCACTCACCAATGGACGATTCAAACTTCTTTATTCTTTGATAAACTTTTCATACAAAGGTGGGGCTGGGGCGGACAAACATCTCCCGAAAAGTAAAGTATTACTTTACTTTTCGGGAGATGTTAGTCCGCCCCAGCCCCACCTTTGTATGACAAGTTTGTCAAAGAATTTTCACGGCTGAGGATGGGGAAAACCCTCAGCTGTGCGATGCCAGAAGATGGGTGGTCGATGCAAGGCCAGGACAGGAATCAGGGAGCACGTCACCTCCTATCCATCCCTAATTCTGACCCTGTCTCCTAGCCGTATGAGCCAACCGTGATGGTAGGAGGGCTCATACTCTGGAACCTAATATTCCTACTCGCCCTCAGGGTGGCCCTGGACTAGGAGCAGGGTAAGACTACCTGTTTCTCCTGGATACGGATGAACAGGAGTCTCACTGGCCAAGCTATAAAGAAAGGGGAAACATAAACAGACATATGGCAATGGCAGGTAAGTGAAACTAGAACCACACCTATCTGCTACAGACACACAGCCTGGAACCCATGTACAAGTGCTGCTGTCCACAACAACACAAGGGACACAGCACACACCACACATCACACGGGAACCCAGGAAACCATACGCTGCAATAAATAACGAGACCAAAGCAACATCTTCACAACACCATACATGAACCTATGACCACAAGCTTGGCCCCCACTGGCAGATGGTATAACACAGGAGGATGAATCCAGCTAACCATGGCTGAAGTACCCCTCAGACTACTGATCTAAACTGAGGCTTTAGAGCCCATGTAGCCACACCCACAAACAGACACACCCAGTGCACACACACTAGGAAGGAAGTTAACCCTTCCAACACAAGGCAAGGGAAGACGGACACTTAAAGGGGAAGTACACACATAAACAAACACTTCACCTATTGCCGCGGGCAACGGCATGCGTGGCAACCATGTTCTGGGGATCAGCCAGAAGGCCGAGACACTGCCATGACATGCAAACAACACCAAAAGTAGTCACAGGCAACCAAGTAAAGGAAAATGTGACTACGCACACCATAGGCCGTGACAAGAATAAAGAAGTCTGAATCGTTCATTGGTGAGTGCCGCCTGTTTCTTCTGTTTTCTACCATTGAAAGTCAATTGGGGACGGTTTTCTATTGGGTCAAATAGTGTCAGAGTAAACGGATCTGTCCCCATTGACTTTAGCTCCGCATACCATGACGGAAAGAAAACAGCAGCTTGTTGAGGTTTGCTCTCCAGTATGGGAACGCAACCAAACAGAACGGAATGCATTTTGGAGCATTCCATTCTGTTCAGTTACATTTTGCCCCAATTGACAATGAATGGGGACAAAACGGAAGAGTTTTTCTCTGATATTGAGATACTTTGCCAGATCTCAATACCGGAAAATAGAAAGGCTACAGGGAGTGCAGAATTATTAGGCAAATTAGTATTTTGACCACATCATCCTCTTTATGCATGTTGTCTTACTCCAAGCTGTATAGGCTCGAAAGCCTACTACCAATTAAGCATATTAGGTGATGTGCATCTCTGTAAAGAGAAGGGGTGTGGTCTAATGACATCAACACCCTATATCAGGTGTGCATAATTATTAGGCAACTTCCTTTCCTTTGGCAAAATGGGTCAAAAGGAGGACTTGACAGGCTCAGAAAAGTCAAAAATAGTGAGATATCTTGCAGAGGGATGTAGCACTCTTAAAATTGCAAAGCTTCTGAAGCGTGATCATAGAACAATCAAGCGTTTCATTCAAAATAGTCAACAGGGTCGCAAGAAGCGTGTGGAAAAACCAAGGCGCAAAATAACTGCCCATGAACTGAGAAAAGTCAAGCGTGCAGCTGCCAAGATGCAACTTGCCACCAGTTTGGCCATATTTCAGAGCTGCAACATCACTGGAGTGCCCAAAAGCACAAGGCGTGCAATACTCAGAGACATGGCCAAGGTAAGAAATGCTGAAAGACGACCACCACTGAACAAGACACACAAGCTGAAACGTCAAGACTGGGCCAAGAAATATCTCAAGACTGATTTTCTAAGGTTTTATGGACTGATGAAATGAGAGTGAGTCTTGATGGGCCAGATGGATGGGCCCGTGGCTGGATTGGTAAAGGGCAGAGAGCTCCAGTCCGACTCAGACGCCAGCAAGGTGGAGGTGGAGTACTGGTTTGGGCTGGTATCATCAAAGATGAGCTTGTGGGGCCTTTTCGGGTTGAGGATGGAGTTAAGCTCAACTCCCAGTCCTACTGCCAGTTTCTGGAAGACACCTTCTTTAAGCAGTGGTACAGGAAGAAGTCTGCATCCTTCAAGAAAAACATGATTTTTATGCAGGACAATGCTCCCTCACACGCGTCCAAGTACTCCACAGCGTGGCTGGCAAGAAAGGGTATAAAAGAAGAAAATCTAATGACATGGCCTCCTTGTTTACCTGATCTGAACCCCATTGAGAACCTGTGGTCCATCATCAAATGTGAGATTTACAAGGAGGGAAAACAGTACACCTCTCTGAACAGTGTCTGGGAGGCTGTGGTTGCTGCTGCACGCAATGTTGATGGTGAACAGATCAAAACACTGACAGAATCCATGGATGGCAGGCTTTTGAGTGTCCTTGCAAAGAAAGGTGGCTATATTGGTCACTGATTTGTTTTTGTTTTGTTTTTGAATGTCAGAAATGTATATTTGTGAATGTTGAGATGTTATATTGGTTTCACTGGTAAAAATAAATAATTGAAATGGGTATATATTTGTTTTTTGTTAAGTTGCCTAATAATTATGCACAGTAATAGTCACCTGCACACACAGATATCCCCCTAAAATAGCTAAAACTAAAAACAAACTAAAAACTACTTCCAAAAATATTCAGCTTTGATATTAATGAGTTTTTTGGGTTCATTGAGAACATGGTTGTTGTTCAATAATAAAATTAATCCTAAAAATACAACTTGCCTAATAATTCTGCACTCCCTGTAGTGTGAAAGTAGCCTGAATTAACCTTTGGGCCAGTTTCACACAGTCATAATTTTGCCACAAAACAGGATTCTTATTACAGCCACAACAGCCAAACTCAAAGAATCGCAGAAATCAATAGTATAGCTGAATATAAAAACACTCTTTAACCTCTTAATGACACAGGGAGTACCTGTACGCCTTGATGTCCGAGTCCTTAAGGACACAGGGTGTACAGGTACGCCCTGTCTATTTCCAATCACCGCCGCGCAACGGGCGGTGATCGGAACAGAGTGCAGAGCAGGCACTATGTGACAACGCCGAATGCCCCCCCCCCCCCCCGTATCGGCGATCGTAGCAAACCGCAGGTCAATTCAGACCTGCGGTTTGCTACGTTTCTGGGTCATTCGGGTCTCCGGTGACCCGATAACCCAGAATAGGATGGTGATCGGTGGTGTGATAATACACCACCAATCACCATCCTTAGAGCCTAAGAGGTGACATCACCTTTCAGGATCGCATCCTATTGGCTTCCCCCACATCTGCTCTCCTCCTCCACACTGCTTTCACTGAGCCTGTGGCTGGCACTCTTAGCGTCCGGCCACTGTTAGCACATCGCCCACCCCACCGCTGATCAGCGAGTTTGAATAGTTTTCTTTTTTTTTCTCACATTTTTGAGGCTTTCATTTTTTTTATTTTTTTTTATTAGGTTTAGGGTGGTTTAGGGTAGTAAACGTGAACACCCGTCCCCACGCACACACATACACACACACACTTCCCTATGGCCCGCCAGACATTCTCAGCCGAGGAGGCATACGCCCTGCTTGCCTCCGACTCCGAGAGCCCCAGTGAGGAAGAGGATGACCCCAATTTCTTCTTGTCATCCGCATCCTCCTCATCATCTAGTGATGATGATGATGAGCCCCCAAGGCGGCGGAGACGCCGCAAGGCGGAGCAAGGGGATCCCCAAGCCAGGGACCCTGTGGCCCACACTAGTATGGGGCGCCCTGGGGCTTGTACTAGTTTTCCGGCCCACCAGATAAGTCCACCTGAGCCCCCTACCGGTAAACTTGTCTGGTGTACCCCAGAGTATTTTGAGCCTGTGATTCCTGACTTTGTTGGCCAACCAGGAATCCAGATTCCCACAGTGGCTTCACTGAATATTACTTTTTTAGTTTTTTTTTCAGTGACCACTGTGAATCTGATGGTGGAGCAAACAAACTTATTCGCCCAACAGTTCATTGCTCAACACCCGGGCTCCTTTTTGGCTAGGTCCGGTGGCTGGACTCCGGTCAGCTGCAGCCGAGATGAGGACATTTTGGGGCCTCGTGCTGCACATGGGCCTAGTCAACAAAAACAGTGTCAGGCAGTACTGGAGTGGGGACGTCCTTTACCAGACCCCACTCTACTGTATGGCCATGACACGTTCCCGTTTTGAGGGCATTCGGAAATGCCTGCATTATGCAGATAATGCAGCATGTCCCCTCCCCTTCCCGAGGTGATCCTGACTATGACCGCCTGTACAAAATCAGGCCGGTCATCGATCACTTCAGGGCCACTTTTTGGTGGCCTATGTACCTGGAAGGAAGGTCGCTGTTGATGAGTCTCTCATTGCTTTCAAGGGGAGACTCATTTTCCGCCAGTATGTTCCTTCTAAGAGGGCGCGGTATGGCGTGAAGCTGTACAAACTTTGTGAGAGTACCTCAGGGTACACTTACATGTTTTGTGTGTTCGAGTGGCGAGATTCTCGTATTGAACCCCCAGAATGTCCCCCCACTCTGGGTGTAAGCGGGAAACTTGTGTGGGACCTTATGCACCCACTGCTAGATAAGGGTTACCACCTGTACGTGGATAACTTTTATACGAGTATCCCCTTGTTCAAGTCCCTCGCCACCAGATCCATGTCTGCTTGTGGGACCGTGCAGAAAAATCAACGCTGCCTCCCTACCCACCCCCTCCAGGTACCTATCCCCAGGGGTGAGACCCGTGCCCTTACCAGTGTAAACCTGTTGCTGGTCAGATATAAGGACAAGAGGGATGTCCTTGTACTGTCCACAATTCACGGTAACGGCATCATCCCTGTCCCTGTGCGAGGCACCGCGGTAATGATCCTCAAACCCGATTGTATAGTCGACTACAATAGGTATATGGGAGGAGTTGATCTCCCAAAAAAGTGCAGAGTGTGTCACAGGAGGGGGATACGGAAGGACACCACCACTCAGTGTAACACGTGCACCAATCATCTGGGCCTCTGCTTTGACGGTTGCTTCAGGGAGTATCACACTACCATGGAGTACTAAATTTATAATCCCCTTCCCCAATTTTAATTCTATTTGGCCAGAATTTTTTTTATAATTATAATTCAAATTATAAAAATTAAATTATTATATTATTTTATAAAACTAAAATAAATAAAAAAGTATACATATTAGGTATCGGCGTGTCCGTAAGAACCTGAACTATAAATATCACATGACCTAACCCTCAGATGAACACAGTCAATAAAATAAAACCGGTGTAAAAAATGGCTTTTTTTACAGTTTTTATTTATTTTTTTGACTAAAATGTTTTTTGTTTTGTTTCGAAAAGGATATTATAGTGTAAAACCTAAATACATTTTAAAAAGTAGACATATTAGGTATTGCCCCGTCCGTAAGAATACACTCTATAAAAATAATGCATGACCTAACCTCTTAAATGAACACAGTCAATTAAAAAAACGGTGCCAAAACAGCTAGTTTTTGCCAAATGTTCTATTTTAATCATTTTTTTCCGTTAACAAAGCAAGGGTTAACAGTCAAACAAAACTCTATATTTATTTCCCTGATTCTGTAGTTTTCAGAAACACCCCCAATGTGGTCATAAAATGCTGTATGGCTAAACGTCAGGGAGCACAAAAAAAGGAGCGCCATATGGTTTTTGGAAGGCAGATTTTGCTGGACTGTTTTTTTGACACCATGTCCCATTTGAAGCCCCCTGATGCACCCCTAGAGTAGAAACTCCATAAAAGTTACCCCATCTAAGAAACTACAACCCTCAAGGTATTCAAAACTGATTTTAAAAACTTTGTTAACCCTTTAGGTGTTCCACAAGTTATTGGCAAATGGAAATGAAATTTCAGAATTAAAATTTTTTGTAACCTTGCCTCACAAAAATTTAATATAGAACAACCAAAAATCATATGTACCCTAAAAATAGTCTCAACAAAACTGCCACCTTATCCCGTAGTTTCCAAAATGGGGTCACGTTTGGGGAGTTTCTACTCTAGGGATGCATCAAGGGGGCTTCAAATAATGATAACTATTTTTGTAGGTATTACTATGTATTATAGAAGTAGAGAAATAGAAACTAGGACATTTTCTAATTTTTTCAAATTTTTGGTAAATTTGGCATTTTTTTTACAAATAAAAATGAACTTTTTGACTCCATTTTACCAGTGTCATGAAGTACAATATGTGACGAAAAAAACAATCTCAGAATGGCGAGGATAAGTAAAAGCGTTTTAAAGTTATTCACACATAAAGTGACATTGGTCAGATTTGCAAAAAATGGCCTGGTCCTTAAGGTGAAAATGAGCCCGGTCCTTAAGGGGTTTAATTTGTCTTATGAAACAAAAATGCATCATTCTTTAATTATCAAGTGCTCCCCCCTGCACACACACACACACCTAAACTGTCCACTTACTTTATATCCTCTGCTAAATGTGTCTTGGTCTCCCAAGACAAACTGTCGGTTCACTGAATAAAATTACATGTTGTCCATAAATGTCTATGGAGAAGATACAGTAAACGGAGAGAGGAGCTGCAGCTGGATACACATAGACACACTGCTCAGAAAAACATATGGAGATGGGAGTAGGTATGAGGAAGAGGAGCTGGCTGAGACATAAGTAGAGAGAGGTTGCTGCTGCTAATATTGAGTTTTCTCATCACAAGTTTTTTATTCACATCAACACTGCTCAGGACTTCTCTAAAGTGTCCTACATGGTGCCTTTGCTGCTTCTGAGTGAGAAAGAGGATCAGGGAGCAGAATCACCTGTTTTCAGCAAGTTTATGGAAGGCATGGACATGTGTTGAACATGTATTGTAGAGATGTTAAAAAAGAGAAAAATAATTCACTTTCCCTTTACCCACCTAAGGACATGCACATTTTGAGATCAATGGGGGTTCCCTGAGGTGGGATACCCACCGCTCAACAAGTGATTGCATAAATCAGTTATATGCCATCACTTTCAAAAATAGGAACACTCATTTAATACTGTTTTTATCAAAGCACCTGAATGATTTTAAAGAAATGTTTTTTGTGTATAATACAGTATTTTATAATTATAACATTCTCTTCTGTCTGCCTTCACCTTTTGACACATTCTATACAAAGAAAAAACAAAAAAACATTGAGCATAAACCAAAAGGGACATCAAATGTGCTGAATCTTCCCTATCTGGGCGGTTTTAGTCCTGTTGGTTCAAATGAGAGAGCCATTGCAGAATACAGCAATGATTTGTATTACATGATCTAAAGCAGATTCTTGCATTGCTCACATAATCCTATGTATCTGAATATTGCAATTCTTGTTACATAAAACTCCCCATGGAATTTCTGTTTCAAGCAAGATCGGTTTATTCTCAGCGGACAGCAGGATCAGTAAGGATGTCTAAAAATACACCTCAAACTGTAGTTACATTGTATCTCGGAAAGCTATTTGTGATGCTTTTATTTGGTCCCTACGGCTGGGTTCACGTCAAGTTTTTGCTAAATGTTTAACATGTAGGTTGGGAAAAAAAGGATGCAACAGTGTAGTATACTACACTTTCCTATCCTGCAGAGTCTGGCAAAAAACATACACTTTTTTTTTACAATAGAATTCTATGGTTACGGATACCACTCTATGGCATCAGTCTGAGAAATTCATTTAACGTATATGTTTTTTTATGCATTAAATGTTAGAGAAAAACATTATTTTAACCCAGCCTAAGTTGTAAGAGAATAACTATTTAACGGATATTGTCTACAGGAGATGCCTACCTGGTGATTGTAGAGATACCAAATATGTGCAGTTTTTTTTACGTGTTACTACATTTGTATGATAGAAAATCTAATGGAAACACGGCCAGGATAGGGACAGTGTAAAATGTAAAGTTTTCTTCCAGAGTGTGGTACAAGTGCTTGGTGGTCTGTGATAGAGACCCTAGCAAACAGTTTGTGATGCAAATATATTTCTATATAGATAGAAAGGGTAATTAGATTGGCAGTTGGTCATTAGTGATGGACAAACATCAGCAACGATAAAATGTTTGCGAACCAAGCGTTCGCGACGGGCCCCAATGACTTTAATGACAGGCGAACCTGAAAAACCTTCAGGTCATATTTGCAGCCACCAAATACTTACTAGAAGTGCACAAAAAGTCCCACAACATGGACAGTGACATACCAGAGGAGGATCATTGGCAAACATTCCCACAAAAAATATGTATTTTAATCAGGGGCCATTTTTATGCGTCTTAAAGGGAAACTCTCAAAAATGTGCCATGCTGGAGCCTAGAAAATTTTTATTTTAGGCCACTGGAGTACAGGCCCCAAAAATTAGGCATTCACCTGACAGAAAAGAACTTGTGATTATGTGGCTGGAGGTACATTAGGCGCTCACTGGATACAAATTTGACTGAAGGACAGTACAGACCCCAAAAATTAGGCATTAACCTGACAGAAAAGAAATTGTGATTATGTGGCTGGAGGTACATTAGGCGGTGTAAGAAGGTACAAGGAATCATCGTAGCTGATAGGTACCGAGTCACTGAGGTTCCTGGCCTTGGTGGAGTAAGAGCTGGCTTTTATGTGTCAGCAGCAGTTGCTGTTTGACACTTTGATACTTAGTATGGCTGTAATAGTGGATCAGTGATGGCTCTTACTACGAGTAGTCAAAGTGCTGGGTGGGTGACTACTCCTCGCCAGGCATAAAAACCAGCCAGCACTGCTAGGTGATGAGGATTACCTCCGTCTGACAGTGAAGCTCAGGAGGTCTGTGTGCTGTGATCTGAGGGCTGTGATCTGAGGGCTGGAAGGCTCAGACCCCTGTGAGGGCGAACAGGTTGCCTAATGCCGGCCTGTGGACTTGACAAGGCAGAACTTACAACAGGGTGTGAAGTAACACCCAGGAGAAAAGGTGACTGTTTTGTATATAAACGATTCATGTGTGTCAGGTTGTTTTGCTTTCATGTGTGAATAAAAACTGATGTTTTAAACCAAGAACTTGTACTTTGCCTCTGTGCTGCACCCGCTAATCCTAACTACCAGAGCGAATCCCCACATTTGGTGGAGGATGCGGGTAAGCGCAGTGAGGCTGGCATAAACGCCAGTATATTTTTTGGTTTCCATTTTTGGGCACGGTTGTACGTCGTACATCAAAACAGCGGTAGTACAACCCATACCCCACAAAAAAATGGAGACTGTTGTGAAGGACCTCGTGGAAGCTAATCTATAGGAGCGAGGGACCAACCTGCACCAACGGGAGGCTAATAAGCAGCAGCAAGAGACCAACCAGTTTCTGCTACAACACGTGATGGCTTTGCAGACAGCAGGAGCAACCCCAAGCGTCCATGATGTCTGGAAAGCAGTCTGTGGAGCGATCCCTAAGATGACACCTGCAGACATCGAAACCTACCTACCGATGTACGAGAAGGTGGCCACCAGGGAAAAGCAGCCCTGAGACCAGTGGGCTGAGGTCAGCGATCCTTTCCTAGAATCAGAGTCCCAGCGCGTATATCTTGACTTGCCGGACGACCAAGCGACCGACTACCCGTAAAGGGTGAGATTTTGGCAAGACTGGGGGTAAATGTGTTGGTCTGGGCCCAGCAGAGCTGGTTCAGGCCACAACCTGTCACACGATCAGATGGGTGTAGCCTCAGAGCAGACTGTGCACATCACACCACCTTGACATCCCACATCCTCATCATACATATACACTAATGGGGTCATTTATCAAACTGGTGTAAAGTAGAAGATAAAAAGATTCCACCTTTTATTTTTGACAGCTCCTTTGGAAAATGAAAGGTGGAATCTGATTGGTTGCTATGGGCAACTAAGCCACTTCTACTTTACACCAGTTTGATAAATGGCCCCATAGGGTTTTTTTTTTTTTTTTTTAATATAACTCTATAAGGAATCTTTAAATAGATTGTCAGGACAACCATCAATATCAGGTTGGTAGGGGCCCAACACCCCTCACTCCCACAAAACAGATCTTTTCTGGTAGCTCAAGCGCTGACTGTCAGCACCAGAACTATACACCTCCATTGTGTAGTGAATGGAGCTGGTAACTGCAGCACTGCTCCCGTTCACTTCAATAGTTAAAGGAGAATATCAATACGACAAGTTCTGATTCCTGGCATCTCTGCCGATCTGCTACTTTGCAGTTGCTCCAGTGGAAGACACAGACACTGGAATTACACAGCTCCTTCCACTGGGCTGAAGCTGGTCATTGTAGGGCTGCAATAGCCAGCTCCAGCCACTATACTGTAGCTGGATCTGTGTAGTTCAGGGCCTGTTTCCACCATCGGAGCTACTGCAAAATAGCCGATAAGCAGGGTGCCAGGAGTTGACCTGATCCTGCTCTAATGATAGGTCATCAATATTTCAGTGCCAGAGAACCCCTTTTGCAATGCACAAATATGGATGTTACTGCTACAGAGAGAGATAGGGTGTGCGCTGCTCTCCAGACATCTCAATGTATCACAATAGATAAGCAGGCATAAAGATTCAGCTTGGCTGATCCTCCTTTTTCAGTTATTAAGGTCTGCTTGAGCTTATTATACACATTTTATTATCAATACATCCTGCAGAAAGTGATCTGGAAGAACAGATTTAAAGGGACCAACATTTTAAAGGGAGTTCCATACCCTTATTGGTTGCCATGGGCAACAAACCCTTTTTTTTTTTTTTAGACTTTCTTTTGATATGTCAGGACAAAAGGCCCCAATGTATGACACTGTGTAGGAATATGGCAGTATGTGTAGCCAACAGGACCACATTGTAAAAATACATTTACTACGCTATTCCATACAAGAAAAATATATCTTAATGCATACTTGCCTGAGGTTTGCCAAGAAGATACACTTTTGGTGGTATATGCCAGGAAAGCGAGGCCCTATATACTTGGGAAATGCACCAGGATTTTCCTGGCACCAACCACTAATGCAGTTCAAAAACTATGTGTGAACAGCCCTAGACTGCTGTAACTAATAAGCCCTATGTAATCTAATAAAATCATCTTTAGAAAAAAGTACACTCCAGAGTGTTTAGTAGAAGGTAATCATGGCTACTTGTCTCAGGTTTAAATTGGTTTCTCCATGGCACCCAAAAAGTTGGCAGGGCAGAAGCTCTGGCATTTACATGTACAGATGCAAATACTGCTGTGTACTGCAATAAACCGGAGAATAAAATATGGGAATCCGCAGCAAAAATGCTGATACAGTAGAAAAACAGGTGTTACACTGAAATAAGATCTAAAGCTGATGTGGCCATATTATGTCACCGACTGTAATATAAGAATGCCTTCACACATGGCAGATTTTGATTTAGAAATTTACTGAAACTGAAAATCTGTTCCATTCATCTGAATTGTTGTTTTGCTTGCAAACACATGGTTTTCTGCAAGCATCATTTGCAAACCGGATTCCAAAAAAGTTGGGACACTAAACAAATTGTGAATAAAAACTGAATGCAAGGATGTGGAGATGGCAAATGTCAATATTTTATTTGTAATAGAACGTAGATGACAGATCAAACGTTTAATCCGAGTAAATGTATCATTTTAAAGGAAAAATTGGGACAAGTAGCAATAAGAGGCTGGAAAAAGTAAATTTGAGCATAACGAAGAGCTGGAAGACCAATTAACACTAATTAGGTCAATTGGCAACATGATTGGGTATAAAAAGAGCTTCTCAGAGTGGCAGTGTCTCTCAGAAGCCAAGATGGGTAGAGGATCACCAATTCCCACAATGTTGCACAGAAAGATAGTGGAGCAATATCAGAAAGGTGTTACCCAGCGAAAAATTGCAAAGACTTTGCATCTATCATCATCAACTGTGCATAACATCATCCGAAGATTCAGAGAATCTGGAACAATCTCTGTGCGTAAGGGTCAAGGCCGTAAAACCATACTGGATGCCCGTGATCTCTGGGTCCTTAAACGACACTGCACCACAAACAGTTATGCTACTGTAAAGGAAATCACAGAATGGGCTCAGGAATACTTCCAGAAACCATTGTCAGTGAACACAATCCACCGTGCCATCCGCCGTTGCCAGCTGAAACTCTACAGTGCAAAGAAGAAGCCATTTCTAAGCAAGATCCACAAGCTCATGCGTTTTCACTGGGCCAGGGATCATTTAACATGGAGTGTGGCAAAATGGAAGACTGTTCTGTGGTCAGACGAGTCACGATTCAAAGTTATTTTTGGAAATCTGGGACGCCATGTCATCCGGACCAAAGAGGACAAGGACAACCCAAGTTGTTATCAACGCTCAGTTCAGAAGCCTGCATCTCTGATGGTATGGGGTTGCATGAGTGCGTGTGGCATGGGCAGCTTGCATGTTTGGAAAGGCACCATCAATGCAGAAAAATATATTCAGGTTCTAGAACAACATATGCTCCCATCCAGACGTCATCTCTTTCAGGGAAGACCCTGCATTTTTCAACAAGATAATGCCAGACCACATTCTGCATCAATCACAACATCATGGCTGCGTAGGAGAAGGATCCGGGTACTGAAATGGCCAGTCTGCAGTCCAGATCTTTCACCTATAGAGAACATTTGGCGCATCATAAAGAGGAAGGTGCAACAAAGAAGGCCCAAGACGATTGAACAGTTAGAGGCCTGTATTAGACAAGAATGGGAGAGCATTCCTATTTCTAAACTTGAGAAACTGGTCTCCTCGGTCCCCAGACGTCTGTTGAGTGTTGTAAGAAGAAGGGGAGATGCCACACAGTGGTGAAAATGGCCTTGTCCCAACTTTTTGGGGATTTGTTGACAACATGAAATTCTGATTCAACATATTTTTCCCTTAAAATGGTACATTTTCTCAGTTTAAACTTTTGTTCCGTGATTTATGTTCTATTCTGAATAAAATATTAGAAGTTGGCACCTCCACATCATTGCATTCAGTTTTTATTCATGATTTGTATAGTGTCCCAACTTTTTTGGAATCCGGTTTGTAGATGAATGGAACAGATTTTCATCGGCAGAGAATGTCTTCAACAAAATCTAACCTACGTGAAGGCGCCTTAAGAAGTCATAGAGCATTTATTAGTACTAAGGAAGGAAATAAAGACGATTATATTTGGCATTAGGGACACTTAGTAATACTGCATGCTTTGTCTAGGTAGAGGTCCCTATTATAACAATTTCTGCATGTATTTAGGATATATGTATATATGATGAGCCATTTATTTATATATCCAAAACAATTATAGAAATGGCTGCAGCTCTCACCTCTGACTTTAATCCACGAAGCACGGAAAAAAGGCCAGAACTGGGCCTAATAGAATATCCAATAGAGAGAATCCAGCTTCTTGTGGAGTAAAAAATAGTCCTTTATTGGCTCATCATATAAAATCCACCAAAATCACAGGAAAAAGGTGTAGTAACATGTTTCGGGCTACAGAATCCATCCCTTCATCAAGACATTCTGTAGCCCGAAACATGTTACTACACCTTTTTCCTTTGATTTTGGTGGATTTTATATGATGAGCCAATAAAGAACTATTTTTTACTCCACAAGAAGCTAGATTCTCTCTTTCTACTTATTTATATATGATTTACAGTGTAACATTAATCTAAATAGGCAGAACAGTAGTGTAAAGCATGAAGGAAGGAATGAGCAGCATTCTGAGACCTTGATGATACAGGAGGTAAGATATCAGACTCCCTTTGTCTAGGTAGGCAACCTGTAAAACCTGTAGAACTTGAACCCCAGGTCTGCCATCAGTCTCCCCCTGTTGGTCATTCCAAAGAAATCAAAGGGACTGGAAGCAGTGCTGTAGTACCATTCATGGCTACTACTCAGTGTATGTAGCTGTGCTGCTCCAGAGTGTAGTGGCCCGTTCAAATAGCTAATCGGTGGGAATGTCGCGAGTAAAACCCCCACCAATCTAACACTGACAACCTATCCTTAAGACTGTTCATCAATATTACAGATCCAAAAAAACCTTTAAGCCTCAGACTCCACGTCTCTACATGCTCATATAGCAGTACAGCAGACACATTTCTAATGCACACTAAAGGGCGACATAAATGTCTCTTGAACTGGCAGCTCCTAACTCAATTACTGAGGTCCACTAATCTTGTAGACCAGTGGTCCTCACCTCCGGTCCTCAGTTCCCACCTGCTGGTCATGTTTTTGGGATTTACTTAGTATTGAGTAGGTGATATAATTGGTGTCAATGCATGAGGACTTACCACAGGTGTACATTCTGTGGGATATTCTCAAATCATGACCAGTAGGTGGGTCCTGAGGACTGGAGTTGAGGAGCACTGTTGTAGATGGTGTAACCTTCACCTGGCTGTCTACACCCCCACCACATTTATCACGCTGGCTCAGGTTGGATAAAAAAAGGTGCAGGGCTAGACGATGTTGTCTACCTTAACACCAATTATTGGTTGGTTTAGTTTCAGTGGAATTCTAAGCCAGAACTGTGGTACAAAATGTTGCATCTTAGGTCACACCCCTTTGGGTTAAGACATGCCCCGTGTCTGGCAAGCCATACACCTGTGTAAACTAGACGCAGAGTACTTCTCTAAGGTTAATTTCAGATGAGCGTTACCACTGAGGTGGGAGCGTGATGGACACTGCTCCTGGGACAATGATTTATAATGCTGTGCCTCTGTCTGACCTCCACTGCAATGATTTGTACATAATGCCATCAGTTCAAATCATTACAGAAGAGGTCAGACAAAGACACACAGCATTATAATGCCGTGTGCTCAAGTCACAGAAGCAGTGTCCACACAGAGCAATGGACGCACTCATCTGAAATTAGCTTGAAACTGGATGCACAATGTGTTTATGCCACATTTTTGGTGCAGTTTAGCACATCGCTAATGTCAGCTAGCTTAATAGGGTTAAATCTGGTGACAGAATCCCTTTAAGGACATATGAACATCACTTCATCTATAAAGAGAACTGGATCTCTTTAACCGTTTATGGAGAAGCCATCAGCCAGCGTCCAGAGGTATTCTCCTCCCCATAGCCACTGCCCAAATTCAAAAACACTCTTACAGCATATCAGGACTATACAAAACCCCAACATCACAGCAACTCGAAAATCGGTCTCAGGAAGTGAATGTTGCTTCCTGCACTTCATTCATTCAGCACTGGACACTTCTTAGAAAGGCGGTGGGCTGTTGGGACAATCCTGTTATGGCCACTGAGAGGTTAAAAGACCAACTGTGACAGTCAACTGAGGAAGGGGGTGTCCTGCTGTAGTAAGCAGCAGCAGGGCTAACTTGCTGTTACTAGTGGGTATAATGAGAGGATGTTTTGTGGTGCAGAGCATTGGCTGACTTTTTTTTTCATTTGCATCAGTCACAATGGGATTTCACAACTTGGCCATACAGCGTGTGCTTGCTGGCTCCGAGCTTTAGCTATTTGTCTGCACCTGGACGGGTTGTTATTGTGTAAAACCAGAAAGCATAGTCTGACAGATATGCAAGAAAAGTATATGTGTGGAGGGAAAAACATTGTAATCACATGAAGAGGGAATTGGCTACTCGTTCGGTTCTTTTAATTCTTACTACCTGCTTCTTTTCTCCCCTCCCATAAATAACCACACAACGCTACTGCTTGGATTTAATCGGCCACAGCAGCCGTTTATTAAATAAATACATAACATAATTAACATAAATTAACATAACTTAACCCATGACGAGGGAGGTCCTAGAAGCCCCAATAGCCTCCTAAACACCGGGAAAAAACCCTGCGACTCCATCTTGCCCCCAGCCGTTGAACCCAGCTCGGAGGCAGCAACTGATGGACGCCTAGTTCGTTAATCCCAGCTCCTCCATGAGAGTCCAGCCCCTCCCGCGGGGCCCTCCCATCCTCAGATACCACCATCTTTTTCCACTTCCAGGACCTCCCCCGCCTCCTCGACTGCCGCGACAACCACATTTCTCTTTTCCTTCTTTTTTTTTTTTTTTATTTTTTATTAATAAACCTCCCAACTAGGGTCGGGCGGGTGGGCGTTCGTCTCGCCTGGCCGAATGCCACTAACACCGCCTCCCCCTCGCTCTGCCGCATAACCCCTCCCCCGTTCGCATGGCGACACGCGCCAACACCTAACCCCTCCTCCGGCCCTTAACCCTTTACCTGTCTGTCCCCTCACGCCAATCCTCTTCATGAGCGGCCTCCCCCTAACGCTCTGCTCCATGTCCGGCCTGACTTGAAGAGGGAATTGGCTACTCGTTCGGTTCTTTTAATTCTTACTACCTGCTTCTTTTCTCCCCTCCCATAAATAACCACACAACGCTACTGCTTGGATTTAATCGGCCACAGCAGCCGTTTATTAAATAAATACATAACATAATTAACATAAATTAACATAACTTAACCCATGACGAGGGAGGTCCTAGAAGCCCCAATAGCCTCCTAAACACCGGGAAAAAACCCTGCGACTCCATCTTGCCCCCAGCCGTTGAACCCAGCTCGGAGGCAGCAACTGATGGACGCCTAGTTCGTTAATCCCAGCTCCTCCATGAGAGTCCAGCCCCTCCCGCGGGGCCCTCCCATCCTCAGATACCACCATCTTTTTCCACTTCCAGGACCTCCCCCGCCTCCAAGAACGCGCAGATTGACTTCCTCAAACCTGCGCGTCCCTCCACATTTGTAACGCTATCTCCACTCCATTCTGAATCCCCAATGACCACAAATCCGTCCCTACCGCGTTCAAATGCACCCCATCCATCCTCCAAAATGCACCAACACCCTTCTCCAACTCCTCATGCCGCACCGCCACAGCCCCATTCCTTGCCATAAATCGGCCCACCGCCCTATTCACCTTAATCCGAGCCTTATTAATGCTCTCCACGGACCGCGCCTCCCTCCACGACTTACGTGGCACGATGTCCGACCAAACCGTAACCACCCCAGGGAACAACGCCCAGATCCTCAACAAGTCAAATTTAACATCCCGTATCAATTCCCGAAAAGGGCGCCTACCCAAGTCATTACCCCCAACATGAAGCACCAACACATCCGGGGCCCTATCCAACCGAGCAAACCTCTGTACCTCCCGCAACACCCCCCCCCAAAGCATCCCTCTAACCCCCAACCACCTCACCGTAGCCACCTCAGCACTCAACCCCAGCTGCCGACCATGCGGCCGCACATCCGCCCGGAGCGCCCCCCAAAAGACGTAGGAATGACCTAGAATCCACACCAAAGCCGCCGGCAAACCTGCAAACAAACAAAAACACAATTAACACCAACCCCTAGCACTGTGCCCCTACTCCAAAAAACCCAGCCTAACATAAGACCGAAACCGCACCGACTCCCAGCGCCCAATCCTCATAATGACCTCATCACTGACCCCCAACCTGGCCGCCTCAGTCGCAGCGCCGATCCGAAATGAGTGCCCGGAATACTCCGTCTCCCGAACCCCCAATGCCCTCAAACATTTCCGGAAAACCGCAACAAACTGGAACCTGGACAAAAAGGAACCATCCGCATGCCGGAAAAACGGCAGTGAATCCCGCACAACACCCACCCGATACTCCCCCACGCACCTAACCGGGCACATGCCACACCCTGGAACCGGAAACAACGCAAACCGCTGCCCTCTGCCTTCCTGATCAGTCTTCGACCTACGAATCCGAACCACAACCTGGTCCCCACCCCACTCCACATCCTCGCTCGCCAACCCCCCCGCCCGGTTGACACTACCACACACCAATTCCCCCAACCGGAACGCCCCAAAAAACGCTAACGCAAACGCCGCCCTAAACAACCTCAACTCCCACCCAGAACTACAGACCGCGCTCAACTCCTCGCCCAACCGCATCAGCAACTCAAAAGACACCGGCCTCCGCCAATCAGCCACTTTTCCCGCCCCCCTACGCCACCCTCTCAACACCTGTCGCACTAAGAACCCCTTCGTCAAATCCACCATGCCCCGCATCTTGAAACCGAACGCCACCCCTGCCACAAAACGACTCACCTTAGACACCGACCAACCCTCACCTTTCAAATGCCCCAGCAACATCACCATCTTAACACCCCCATCCTCCTCCCCGACTCCCCAGCCCCCAATCCACTCCTCCCAGATGCCCCACGCCTTACCATACTCCCTCCACGTACCCGGGCTCAGCGAATCCCTAAGCAACCCCATCACCTCTCCTCCAAGATCCCCCACAGCCATGCCGGACACTCCAGACCCTCCAACTCCGCTTCTGGCGCTAGAAGCCGGAACCGCTCCCACTGTGAACGAGAAAGAGAATCCGCCACAGCATTAGACACACCCGCGACATGCTCCGCCACCAACCACACATTCAATGACAAGCACCGCAATACCAAAAACTGTAAAAGCCGCACCACTGGAGGAGAAGACGCCGACAAACTGTTGATAGCCTGAACTACCCCCAAGTTATCGCAATGAAAACGCACCTTCCTATTCTCAAACTGTCCCCCCCACAACACCACCGCCACCACAATGGGAAACAACTCCAACAAAGCAACATTCCTCACCCAACCCCGCACCACCCAAGACTCCGGCCACCCGCCCGCACACCATTGCCCCTGACAATACGCGCCAAAGCCAGCACCGCCGGCCGCGTCCGTATATAACTCAAAATCCGCAGAATCGCAAACTTCCCCCATCACCAACGTCCGCCCATTATACTGTCCCAAAAACTCCGCCCAAACCCTCAAATCCCCTTTCAACTCCTTCCGCAACCGAACGAAATGATAAGGCGCAGACACCCCAGCAGTAGCCGCAGCCAACCTCCGACAAAAAATCCTACCCATCGGCATAATTTGACATGCAAAATTAAGCTTCCCCAACAACGACTGTAAATCCCTCAACCTAATCTTATCCCTCCCAATGGCCCTAGCAATCTCCTGCCGTAAATCACGCAACTTGTCCTCCGGGAGCCGACACTCCATCCCCACCGTGTCTATCACAATCCCCAGGAAGCATAATTCCGTCACCGGACCCACTGTCTTCTCCCCCGCCAACGGCACCCCAAAACGCGCAAACACAGACTGCACCGTGTGCAACAACAACGAACACACCCGAGAACCCGCCGGCCCCAGGCACAAAAAATCATCTAAGTAATGAATAACCGAGGAACAACCCGAAACCTCCCGCACAACCCACTCCAAAAAAGAGCTAAACGTCTCGAAGTACGCACACGAGAGAGAACACCCCATCGGCAAACACCGATCCACAAAATACTCCCCCTCCCAACAACAACCCAACAAACCCATGCTCTCCACATGAACCGGAAGCAGCCGAAACGCCGCCTCAACATCAACCTTCGCCAACAACGTACCCCGCCCACACCGTCGCACCCAGCGCACAGCCGCATCAAATGAGGTATACACCACCGAACAAAGTTCGGGATCTATACCATCATTGACCGACGCCCCCTTCGGGTAAGACAAATGATGGATGAGCCGAAACTTGTTCGGCTCTTTTTTTGGCACCACCCCGAGCGGAGACACCATAAGGTCCGGAATCGGCGGCGCCCTAAAAGGACCCGCCATTCGCCCCAACTCCACCTCCTTCCTCAACTTATCCGTCACCACCTCAGCATGATCAAGCGCAGACCTAAGATTTTTATGAACCCTAGGCCCCGCCGTTACCACCGAAGGAATGCGGAAACCAAACCTAAAACCATCCCCCAACAACCTGGCCGCCGCCCGATCCGGGTACCTATCTAGGAACCCCTGCATCTCTTCCACCCGCACCGGCGTCCGCCCCTTTTCCAGCGCCATCACCGCCCCTCTGTCTACCCCCCTTAAAGCACCGACTAACTCCATGGGCCCCCCCACACCCCGTGCATTCGTGCTTAAACTTGCACTTAGCACCGAATCTGCAGCTCCCCTCATTAAAGAGGAAACACAACCCTTTAGCTGAAGCCGCCGCCAAGGCACCCGAAGACGACCCTCCGGGCTCCCCCCGAAAGGACTGCCCCACCCTAGGTGGTGCCGTCACCTTCAACCACAATCCAATGTCCTTGTGGTCCCACCGAATATCCGACCTCACCGCCTTCCGCTGCCGAAACTGCTCGTCATAGCGAAGCCACCCCACCCCGCCATACACCCGATACGCCTCGCCTATAGCATCCTGGTAGCAAAACAACGCCGAACAACATTCCGGGGACCGCTCGCCAATCACACTTGCCAATATGGCAAACGCCTGCAGCCAATTAGCAAATGTGCGGGGAATCAACCTATGCCGCCGCTTCTCCTCCTCCTCCTTTTTCCCCTCATCCTTCTTACCCCTATCCAAATTAAACCTTTCCAACGGGAGCAGTGAAAATATCTCCACATACTCCCCTTTCCAGATTTTTTCCTTAACCTCCTGCTTCAAATGGGCCCCCAACGGCCCTTCAAAGCACACATACACTTCCCCACGCGCCCGATCATCCAACCTCTGCACCTCCTCCTCCCCCCCAGCCTGAGTCTCCACAGACACCGCACCCCCGCACGACCCCGCCACCGGTCCCGCCGGCACCCCCCACGCCGGCAACGGAGACACCCCACCCGCCCCCAACCCTGCCAACCAACCCGCCAACCCCCCCAACAACTGCCCCAATCCTTTTCCTAAATCCCCCATGGCCACCCCCCCCCCAGCACCCCCTGCCGGGAAGCCCTGCGCTAACAAGGGACCCAAAGCAAGCTCACCAGGCACCACGGGCGCTGTGACTCCCGCTGCCGCCAATCCTGACTCCCGCCGCATGGACTCTCCCTCTGCGCTGCTCCTGGACGTCGACGGTAACTCCTCCTGGACGACTGGCACGGCCCTCTGGACAACGCTGGCAGGCCTCCGGCATGCTGACACGGCTCCCCCGTCGCCTGGAACTTCGCTGGGCCTGCACGGCTCTTCATCCACACACCGCGCAGCCCGCACCACCTGGAAGTCCTCACACAGCCGAGTAGACCGCCCGCTGGGACCTGGGCTGGGCCGGTCCACCGTTCCTGGTCCTGCATCCCCAGAACTGGCAGCAGAGAGCGGGGGGAGGGACGTCCCGCTCTGCTCCGGGTCCCGCCGTGTGGTGGGATTCCTCCCGCGACGAGAGGGCCTCGCTGCAGACCGGGCGGACCCTCTCCGCCGCGGAGGGTCCCTTGAGGGGCTCCCGACTCGGCGCCGGACCCTGGGAGTACTTTCCGGACTAAGGCGCGCCGGTGGGACGCCCCGCCGCGGCCGGACCGCCCGTACATTGGGGGTAGCTGCAGGAGCAGGCCCTAAGACACCAGCACCAACCTGCTCCAGCAACCAGCCAGGCCCCCGCACCTCCGCCTCCCTGCGCAGCCGTTCCAGCATCTCCTCTACAGACCACGCTTGTGCCGCCATGCTGCTCCGTTCGTCTCGCCTGGCCGAATGCCACTAACACCGCCTCCCCCTCGCTCTGCCGCATAACCCCTCCCCCGTTCGCATGGCGACACGCGCCAACACCTAACCCCTCCTCCGGCCCTTAACCCTTTACCTGTCTGTCCCCTCACGCCAATCCTCTTCATGAGCGGCCTCCCCCTAACGCTCTGCTCCATGTCCGGCCTGACTGCACTGTATCTTAGACAATTTAGTAAGTGAATTATGCTAACCTTTCTACTCTAGAGTACAGGAGAACCAAAAATGCACAATAGTTACCAGCAGTAAAACTAGAACAATTATACAGCACAAGTTACATAGGGGATATGTGATAGCAAAATCAGAAAGCAAGATCACTAATCACATTGTCTTGCATAGTAACTAACAGAAACTTCAGCTCTATGGGGGGAATTTATCCTTTTGCTTGAGTCTGTGTTGGAGTAATTTATACCACATTTATCAAATGTCACATGTTGTTTGAGAAAATTGTCTTATGCTTAGACCTAATACTTTTGTCTATAAAAGCTTCTCCAGTTTTCATACTCTACCCTCCTCCTGGAGTGAGATTGTGACTTTTTTAAAAGTCTCAATGGTAAATCTGGAGTGAAACTCATTAACAAAGCTAACCACTTTTCCACCCACATTACAAAACTGGAGACGAGTGCAAAAAAGTCCTAAAAGCCTATTTTGTGACTTTTTAAAGCCAGAATTTTGGAGTGAAGGCCTGATAAATCAGAGCCTATGGGCCAGATTTAGCATGACTCTGACAGCTCACTCAACTTTAACATATGGCTAAAGTCAGATTTATGATCGGCCCTTTAAGACTGTAATAAATGTGGTTTGACGGTAGCAGTTTATCCGTCAGTAAGCAGCTTTACAAAAGTCGCACGTCTTTACGAAAAAGTCGCACGTTTTTATGAAAAAGTCGCATGTTCTATTAAAAAGTCTCATAAGATAAGCATGGTCCTCACTGGAGTGAAATTGCGACTTTTTTGCGACTTTTTAAATAGTCCCAATAGTAAATCTGTCTAAAGATTCATTTACATAAGAAAACAAGCCCACTTTCAGAAAACTGGCGAGCATAGTGCAGAGCAAATTTGTGCGCAGTTTTAGCGTTTGGGACTTTTTCACTCCATTATTCTGACCTGAGCTAATGATAAATCTGGCCCTATATGTTCACTGACCCTTGAGGGCTAATCAGCAGAGTACAGATTATTAATGTGAATCGTTTTGCTCCTGGACACATTGATGTGCTGAGTTACCGTATTTTTCGCTTTATAAGACACACTTGATGATAAGACGCACCGAGGAAAATAAGAAAAAAAAAATTTGGAACCAAAAGGTATGCTTTTGAACTAGTGGTGGTCTGTGGATGACACTATTATGGGGAATCTGTGGATGACACTGTTATGGAGCGGATCTGTGGATGATGCATTGTTATGGGGGATCTGTGAATGACACTGTTATGGGGGATCTCTGGATCACACACTGATATGGGGGGATCTGTGGATGACACTTATGGGGGGATGTGTGGATCACACACTGATATGGGGGGATCTGTGGATGACGCTGTTATGGAGGATCTGTGGATCACACACTGATATGGGGGATTTGTAAATTACACTGTTATGAAGGTTCTATGGATGACACACTTATGGGGGATCTGTTGATGTCACTATTATGGGGATCTGTGGATGACACTGTCATGAGGGATCTGTTAATGACACTGTTATAGGGGATCTGTGGATGACACTGTCATGGGGGATCTGTTAATGACACTGTTATAGGGGATCTGTGGATGACACTGTCATGGGGGATCTGTTAATGACACTAGTGATGGGAAGTTCGGATCTTTCACATGAATCGGTTCATTTGAATCAGCTCATTCAAATGAACCGATTCATGAATCGGATCTTCGGTTCACTTCATGAGCCGGCAGAGGCAAGTGAACTGAAGATCAATGCGCATGCTCAGCTCATCGAATCTTCGGTTCACTTGCTGAGTCGGCTCTCAAGTGAACCGAAGGTCAGGAGGGACTGGCTCCTGGCAAACACAGCTCTGCTGCAGTGAAGCAGACTGTGATGTAGTGGCTATAGTTATTACAGGGACTCAGATAATTGTCTGAGAGTTTTAGTTAAAAGAATCGTGTCACGAGTCCCTACCAGACTTCCTGCTCTGCTACAGCATGTACCAGAGCTGTGTGTGTACAGGGTGCATGTAGCAGTGCAGCACCCTGTGCATGCAGCAGTGTAGCACACACAGCTCTGCTACATGCTAGATTAATGCCCCCTCTTCCCCCCGGACGGACTTACAGGGAGCCGCAGAGCAGGGAGCCTGGCAGGGACTCGGTGACTCACGGTTCTTTTAACTCAAAAGAATCAAATGAGTCTCTGACTCATTCGATTCTTTTAACTAATAGACTCAGACGATTCTCTGAGTCCCTGCGACTCCCCCTGTGCTGGTAGGCAGTGCTGGCTGCCTCTGATTGGTTGGAGGGCGGGGAGGGGCGGGGCTAGAGTCCACTGGAGGCTCCTATTACACTGCCTGCTGCTGATCTGACTGAGCCGTTTCATTCGGATCAGCTCAGTCAGAGGAACCGACTCTTCCGGATCAGTGAACTGAATCGGTTCAAAAGAACGATTCGTTCATGATCCGGACATCACTAGATGACACTGTCATGGGGGATCTGTTGATGACACGCTGTTATGGGGATCTGTGGATGACACTGTTATGGGGGGATCTGTGGGTGACACTGTCATGGGGAATCTGTGGATGATGCACTGTTATGAGGGATCTGTGGATGACACTTATGTGATTATAACCCTCATCATCCTAAAGAATACACTGATGTACTGTAGGTACTGTACATTGGTGTATTCTCAAGGATGAGGGGAGTTATAGTCAGATTAAATATAAACACTGTCCAGGGACTGTTCTGTAATTGGCATGTGTTTATATTAAATATGACTATAACCCCCTCATCCATAGGAATCCACTCATATACTGCAGTACATGGGTGGATTCCTATGGACGAGGGGGGGTTATAGTCATATTTAATATAAACACATGCCAATTACAGAATAGTCCCTGGACTGTGTTTATATTAAATATGACTATAACCCCCTGCTGAATAGAGAATCCTTTTGGATTTTTACACTGAACACGAGAAATCCGAAGGGTATGAATAATCTATATGATTTGGTTTATGAGTACTGACTCGCTCCCGTTTTGTTTTTTGTTGTGTTATGATTGAGTAGCTTTTTGCATGCATTTTAAGAAAGCCATTGGAGGCAGCTCTAGCTTGGAGCTGATTATTATTCGGCACCTGGCTGGGGGCATGCCTCATGGAGGCATTGTGATAACACAATGTGGTCATGATTAAGACGTACAGTCGAAATGCATAGACCTTACCTGTCTGGTCAGCCTATACATTTTATAATGAAGAAATAAAGAAATTGGATTTTATCCTGAGCCTGCTGCTGAATTTTTTCTACTGTTTTGATTGATTCCTGGTCCGGGAACCGTACACAGCGAAGGAGGGTGGTGGGTGAGCTGAAATCCCTTTTTTCTTATAACAGGTGGGCTTCATGACTTGGATCTCCTTAAGTCAACATGTGCTTATTTGTTCTTCATTGCATCTTTTATGTGTTCTTATTATGGAGACTCTGCTATGTCTATGTTTATACAGACAGCTTAGATTTCATTGGGAAGTGATATAATCGTTAATTTCTAATGATAATTTGTTTTCCCTTAGTCCTAACAGCAGCACAGATGGGGTTAACCACCCCTATAAAGGAGGGAATTACCTCCAGCCCATTGTGTTATAGCAAGAAAAAAACTAGTCTTACTAGGGTGGGAAATTTGTGTGCTGCTGTTAGGACTAAGGGAAAACAAATTATCGTTTGTAAATTAACGATTCCCTTACGTCCTACCAGCAGCACAGATGGGGAGATGGCAAGAAGAACCCCTAGGGAGGGCCATCATGCCTGGCAGAACTAAGTTTAGTCTGCCAAAAGGCTGAGTACTCAGCTAATCTGGCATCTAGTCTATAATGGGAGATGAATGTTGAATTAGAGCTCCAGGAGGCAGATTTGCAAATCATGTCGAGCGGAAGAAGACTCCTCTTGGCAAAAGAAGTAGCTACAACCCTCGTAGAATGGGCTTTTACAAACCCCGGAGGGTCTACAGATTAGGAAACAAAGGATTACCTAATAGCCTCCTTAATCCATCAACTGATGGATGGTTTAGATGCCTTACGGCCTTTAAATTTACCGGCAAACAGGATTAGAAGATTTTCATTTTTCCTGAACTCCTTTGATCTATCCACATAGATCCGGAGGCATCTCGAGACATCCAAAGGATGTATAGCAGATTCCTCGGAGGAGGTAGAAGGTCTAGAAAGAACCGGGAGGGATATCACCTGGTTGATATTCTGGAAAGAAGGAACCTTAGGCCGAAAGTAAGGGAGAAATCTTAAAAGGAACCGGTCTTGCAAAAAAATGGTATAGGGCTCGTGCGTTCATAGAGCTTGAAGCTCAGAGACCCTCTTGGCCGAAGTCACAACAAGGAGTAAGACAAGTTTCCATGTGACAAACTTGAAATCTACCTCCACCAAAGGCTTAAAGGGGGGAGATGCTAACCCCTTGAGAACTACTGATAAATCCCATTGAGGAATAGGTTTCAGTACTGTACGCTTTAATCTTTAGCTCCTTTAAGGAACCGTTTGATGAGCGGGTGCTGAGAAAAAGACTTGTTGAGACAAGCTGAAATGGCTGAAACTTGAACCCTCAAGGTAGATGGAGCAAGGCCATCTTGTAGAAACTGAAGGATGATGGGGAGGGGCGGATCTGCAGACGCCACCTCCTTTGAGGAACACTAAGAAGAGAATATCCTCATAATTTGTGAGTAGGCTCTCTTAGTAGAGTCTGCTCTTGAATGAGACAGCGTTCTCAGGACCGACTCTGAAAGCCCTTCTATTCTGGGAAGGGACTTATCAACCTCCAGGCTGTCAGGTTGAACCTATGCAGATCTGAGCAGAGGTGAGTGTCCCACGACACCAGGATCTGCTGAGGGGGGAGTCTCCAAAATTGCCCTCAACTCATTTGGGTGAGCTGGGTAAACCAGGATCTCTTCGGCCAAAACGGTTTGATGGCTATCACAAAGGCCTGATCCTGACGGATTTTCATCAATACCCTCGAAATCATGGAAAATGAAGGGAAGATGTAAGCCAGCCTGAACCTCCAAGATATTGACAGAGCATCTATCGCTATGAGGTTGTCCTCCCTGTAAAGGGAGCAAAACCTCCCCACTTTGGCGTTGAACCTTGTTGCCATAAGATCCACCTCTGGCATTCCCTACTTGAGGACTATCTGCTTGAATATCTCCAGATGTAAAGACCCCTCCACTGTTGGAAGACCATGGCTCAACCGATCCGCTATCATATTGAGGGAGCCTCAAATGTGGATCGCACATAAGTTGGAAAGGTTCAACTCTGCCCAATCCAGAATCACCCCGATCTCTGATAAGAGGGGAAGTGATCTTGTGCCTCCCTGCTTGTTGATGTAAAGTACCGCAGTCATATTGTCTGACTGGACTTTCACCGCTTTGCCCCGGATCTAAGGGGTGAAGTGAAGGAGGGCTAGCCGGATAGCTCGAATCTCACGGAGATTGGATGAGAGGAGCCGCTCCTGAGGAGACCAGGATCCGTGAACTGGAGAATTGTCTAGAGGAGAGCCCCAGCTACTTGGGACGCATCTGTTGTCAATATGACCCAGGTTGGCTGGGTCATAGACTTCCCGTCTAAAAGATGGCTCCACCATCTGAGGGAATGCTGAGTTTGCCAAGACAGGGAACACAGGGAGTTCAGCCCGGCAGGGCTGCCATTCCATTTGGAGAGGACCTCCGACTGTAGTGGCTGGAGATGCCATAAAGCCCAAGGGACTGCTTCCGCAGACGCTGACATGAGCCCCAACATCTTCATCCGAATTGGAACTCGCCGATGCACGGATAGGAATTCTGCCGTGTTCTGTATTTGGGATCTTCTTTCTGGAGTCAACCAGAGAGACATCCCAACGGAGTCTATTAAGAAGCCTAAATATCAACTGCCAGTTGATGATCGACCCTAGGCGGAACAGAAAGGAAATCGAACTGAAGGTGTCTGGTGACACCCGACACCTGGACCGCGATCCTGAGATATTTCCTGGAAGCAGCATGAATCTGGATTTGCAAATATGCATCCTTGAGGTCCAGGGTTGCCATCACATCTTCAGGATGGAGAACATGAACCACTGACCTGATGGTTTCCATACGGAACCTTACTTTACTTACGTATCGATTGAAGAATCTCCAAACGATAATCATCCGGAGATCCCCTGATGCCTTGGGAACCAGAAACAAATCCCTAAGCCCCGTTCCCCTGCCATAACCTCCTCCCGAGTCCCCTTGTGGATGTAATCCTGAATGTAAGCCTCCAGAACCGACTGCCTTGTGGCCTGTAGAAGTTTGGTTCTGATGAACCTGTCCGGAGGCAGAGAAAAAAGATTAATTGAGTACCCCTCTGAGATGACATTCAGGACCCAGGGATCCAAAATCTCTCGGATCCAGATGTCCTTGAAGTGGGAGTCGACCTCCGACGGGAAGATGAGGCAGGGGAGTGGGGAAGTCTTCTGGCAGGACGGCAGGAGTAACGGGAGTCATCCAAGAGCCTCGACGAGGCGCGTAGTCAGGAGGTGGATTTTTTTATCCTTGGCTCCTTCACAAGAGCGCCTCGAACCTCTTTGCTGCGCTCCCCAGTCCCTCAGGGCTCTTGACTGCTGGTCAGACCTACCACCATGGTTTTGTCTGCCCCGCCCCCGAAAGGACTGTTCGGGAAGACTCTTCCCCTTTTTATCTGACAGGCCTTCCATAATCTTATCCAACTCTGAGCCGAACAAACAGTTGGGCTCAAAAGGAAAGGCTACATAAATTATATTTAGAGGAGTTGTCAGCAAGGTTTAAGCCACAAAGTCCTGCTGGGACACTGACACCAGGGCCATGGTTTTGGTCGCCAACTTCAGCTGTTGTTGTGCTGTATCAGACAGGAAATCCATTGTCAGGTTGACAGTCTTAAAAGCTGCCAGAATGTCACCCCGAGACACCTTCTGATCCACATCCATCTGGATCTGGTTTAATCAAGACGAGAGGAAGGTAGAAACTTTTGTAGCATCGATGGCCGTAGACGAGGAAGCTGCAGCTGCCATATAACCTCTCCTGAGTGTGCACTCTGCTCTCCTGTCAAGGGGATTCTGCAGACTCGACCCATCGTCCGCAGGAACCAGAGTGGGCTTGGACAGTTTGGCAATAGCCATGTCCACCTTGGGAATGGAACCCCACGATTCAACCAAGGGTTTAGCCATCGGAAACATGGTTCGGAATCTTTTAGTTAGAATCTGACCTTTTTCGGGTTTCTTCCACTCTGTGCGCATGACAGAGAGGAGGGTCTCATCCGCTCTAAAGACACAAAGTGCCGACTAGTGGGATCAGAAGACTCCCCCAGGTCAACATCATGGACTTAAGTAACGTTTGCGTCTTATCAGCAGGAAAGAAGAATGAAGTAAGCTCATCCGAGGAGGAGGAACCCAAGGAGACTATGGAAGGTCTCTCTACTGGAGCCGAAGACTCCATAGGAGTCTGAGTAGGAAGCCTCTCATCCAGAAGGCTTATAACCCCTTTGAGGGATCCATCAACATAGGTCTTCACCCACTGAAACATATCCTGCATCATAGGTTCAGTGGAAGGCTGGACCCTCGGACGACAGCTGTCACACCTGGAGTAGGGACAGCTATGCAAAAGCACGCTACATCATAGCACGATAAATGTTTACGCTTGGAAGCCGCCTTTTTGCCATTCGAATCCCGTGGAGACGACATCACTGCGGGGAAAAAAAAGAGGAGAAAACACATATCAGTAAATAAAAAGTTTCCCCCCCAGGAAGGAATACAATAAATCCTCCAACCGGAGGAAAAATCGCGAATTATATATTTAAAAAATCGCAAAAGGACGCGAAATCGTGTCGCAATAAAAAATTCCGGAAGTGACGTCAGAGATTCCAACATTAAAGGGGTTATCCGATTAAAGGGGTTATCCGATTTCAGAAACATCACCCCCATGTGCCGGGCCCCTCACGGGTTATATACTGTACTTACCCCGCTCCACTCCTGGTCCCTGCACCGCAACTGCTGCTTCTCCCTGCACACCGATAAAAACATCTGGTGTCGGGAGGGAGCAGCCAATGGCAGACGGGGACGAGCCTCCCTGACGTCACCCGCGATGCACATGAAAGGGGTTGTGTCACTTCAGGAAGTAGCATTTATTATGTAGACAAAGTTAATACAAGGCAATTCCTAATGTACAGTCGTGTGAATGAGGCCTTATGAATGGCAAAATAAATGCAGTGATGATGAAAAATAGCCCAATATAGCTAGTGACAAGGTAAAAATATCTAACTAAAGAACAATTGAGAACATTTATCAATGGCACAGTAGAATGTGTTGGGAGAGGTGAGTGGGACATTTGAGTGTTCCTGAGCCTAACTTATTTATCAAAGAGACATTTGTACTGAGACAAGTAACGGAAAACAATAGCGGATCCAACCAGGCATTGTTATGAGACTGGCAGATTCATCAACAGGGTGTGTAACAGAGGTCGCAATAATGCATGCCTCTGTAGGCACCACTGAATCATGTAAAGTCTACACAAATCAGTCTGCCCTCAGTGTTTGCCCTGTACTGTTGACTGGCTGCAGTATTTGCAGCATAATGTTTATACGTATACACACACATACAGAGCTCACAAGAGGGGGAAATTTATCATTGGCTTTACGCCAGAAAACTGGCTTTAAAAAGTTGCACATTTTGTTGCACGCCTCATTTGCGTCACACAATTCTTGCTCATTTTCCACTACTCATGCCACTTTTCCAAAATGGGGAGAGGCTTAGTGAGAGGGGAATCTGGTGTAAATTACAGCTTAAAATGTTTGTCCCATGAAAAATATTCTACAGTTTTCAAACCAGCAGATGGATCTGAATACTTTCGTAATTGCATATAATAAAAAATTTTGTGTAATCACTGAGCTATTCAATTAAATGTATCTGTACAGCGCCACCTGTTCTTTGACCTTTTTCTTATTTCTTTGTCCTGCTCACTGAGATGGCTGCACATGCTCAGTTTCATCCTTCAACTGCTTCCTGAGTTGTGATAGGGAGAACATGGATATGCCTCCTTAGCTGCAGAAGAAAAGACACTCCCCTTGAGCTGCCAGCTTGATATACATCTAGCAGCTCAATGAATGGTGGGATTACTGGATCTACTTGACGTACAGGGCTGGTTCTAGCTTTGTTAGAAAGCTCTCTATATGATCTCTGTTTTTCATTATTTACATTAATTGTTGGACAACCCCTTTAAGTCTACTCCAGCAGCTAGCTGGTATAGACTTGACTTTCTGGAACAAGACATGACGAACATGTGCCCAATGTGTTAAGAGGAATGCCTCTTAATAAATCAGATGCATCTCACTCCAGCAAAAAGGGGATAAAGGATGGTATAGGAAGCACCAGTCTTGATAACTCTCCCCCTAAATATTTTTAAGCCTAGTTACTTTTAAAATACAGTGCATTCAGAAAGCCTTCAGACCCTTTTGCTTTTCATATTTTGTTGTGTTAAATTATAAAAAACATTCAAGTTTTTCCCCTTCATTCTGCTCTCAATGCCCCATAATGAAAAGTGAGTAAATGTGAAAACAGAATGTAGAAATCTTTGCTAATTTACTGAAAAGAAAATATATATACAGTACAGACCAAAAGTTTGGAAACACCTTCTCATTCAAAGAGTTTTCTTTATTTTATGACTATGAAAATTGTAGATTCACACTGAAGGCATCAAAACTATGAATTAACACATGTGGAATTATATACATAACAAAAAAGTGTGAAACAACTGAAAATATGTCATATTCTAGGTTCTTCAAAGTAGCCACCTTTTGCTTTGATTACTGCTTTGCACACTCTTGGCATTCTCTTGATGAGCTTCAAGAGGTAGTCACCTGAAATGGTTTTCACTTCACAGGTGTGCCCTGTCAGGTTTAATAAGTGGGATTTCTTGCCTTATAAATGGGGTTGGGACCATCAGTTGCGTTGTGGAGAAGTCAGGTGGATACACAGCTGATAGTCCTACTGAATAGACTGTTAGAATTTGTATTATGGCAAGAAAAAAGCAGCTAAGTAAAGAAAAACGAGTGGCCATCATTACTTTAAGAAATTAAGGTCAGTCAGTCCGAAAAATTGGGAAAACTTTGAAGGTGTCCCCAAGTGCAGTCACAAAAACCATCAAGCGCTACAAAGAAACTGCCTCACATGCGGACCGCCCCAGGAAAAGAAAGACCAAGAGTCACCTCTGCTGCGGAGGATCATCCTGCTGACACTCTGCTGTAACCCCACAGATGAAAAATAAAAAAATAAATAAAACTGTAAATTAAAAAAAGAAATTGCCTGCTTGATCTCAGGACATGAGGCTGAATACATGGTTTTAAATGCCCACTTGAATTTATCTGTGTTTTTCTCTCTGTTGGAATAAAAACAGCCAGAGAGAAAAACAGATAAATTCAAGTGGGCATTTAAAACCATGTATTCAGCCTGAGATCAAGCAGGTAATTAGGACGAACTGGAGAATAATGAAGAATGACGAGGTCATTGGTCCTTTGATCCCAAATAAACCACCTTTTATTTTCAAAAGGGCACCCACGATAAGGAACAAAATAGTACGAGGATGTCTAAAAGAAAATACCAAAAAGTCCACTAAAAACAACTTTGTGTGGTGCAGCTTCTGTTCGGGCTGTAAAAATAGACCCATGATGGATAAAAAATGCAGAACTCAAAACACCATATCCTCCTGCTTTAATCAAAAAGAATTACGTATGAGAAGGACAACTATCTTGTGAGTCCGCAGGGGTAATCTATGTTTTAGGGTGCCCTTGCAGGCTACAATATGTGGGCAGAACCTTAAGAAAATTAAAAACTAGGATCAGCAAACATATAGGCAATATAAAAAGAGGCCTGGAGACACATAGTGTATCTGCACACTTTAACCCCTTAAGGACCGGGCTCATTTTCACCTTAAAGACCGGGCCATTTTTTGCAAATCTGACCAGTGTCACTTTAAGTGCTCATAACTTTAAAACGCTTTGACTTACCCAGGCCGTTCTGAGATTGTTTTTTCGTCACATATTGTACTTCATGACACTGCTAAAATTGGGTCAAAAAAGTTATTTTTTTTGCATAAAAAAAAATACATTTTTTACCAAAAATTTAGAAAAATTAGCAAATTTCAAAGTTTCAGTTTCTCTACTTCTGTAATACATAGTAATACCCCAAAAATTGTGATGACTTTACATTCCCCATATGTCTACTTCATGTTTGTAGCATTTTGGGAATGATATTTTATTTTTTGGGGATGTTACAAGGCTTAGAAGTTTAGAAGCAAATTTTGAAATTTTTGAGAAATCTTCAAAATCCCACTTTTTATGGACCAGTTCAGGTTTGAAGTCATATTGTGAGGCTTAGATAATAGAAACCTCCCAAAAATGACCCCATTCTAGAAACTACACCCCTCAAGGTATTCAAAACTGTTTTTTCAAATTTTATTAACCCTTTAGGTCTTCCACAAGAGTTAATGGCAGATAGAGAAACAATTTTGAAATTTCTATTTTTTGGAAAATTTTCCAATATAATCAATTTTTTCCAGGAGTAAAACAAGGGTTAACTGCCAAACAACACTCAAAATGGGTTGCCCTGATTCTGTAGTTTGCAGAAACACCCCATATGTGGTCGTAAACTACTGTTTGGCCGAACGGTAGCACATAGAAGGAGGGGAACACCATATGGGTTTTGGAAGGCAGATTTTGCAGGACTGGTTTTGTTTATACCATGTCCCATTTGAAGCCCTCTGTTGCACCCCAAGAATAGAAATTTCAGAAAAGTGACTCCATCTAAGAATGTACACCCCTCAAGGTATTCAAAACTGGGTTTACAAACTTTGTTAACCCTTTAGGTGTTCCACAAGAGTTAATGGCAGATGGAGAAACAATTTTGAAATTTCTATTTTTTGGAAAATTTTCCAATATAATCAATTTTTTCCAGGAGTAAAACAAGGGTTAACTGCCAAACACCACTCAAAATGGGTTGCCCTGATTCTGTAGTTTGCAGAAACACCCCATATGTGGTCGTAAACTACTGTTTGGCCGAACGGTAGCACATAGAAGGAGGGGAACACCATATGGGTTTTGGAAGGCAGATTTTGCAGGACTGGTTTTGTTTATACCATGTCCCATTTGAAGCCCCCTGTTGCACCCCTAGAATAGAAATTTCAGAAAAGTGACTCCATCTAAGAAAGTACACCCCTCAAGGTATTCAAAACTGGGTTTACAAACTTTGTTAACCCTTTAGGTGTTCCACAAGAGTTAATGGCAGATGGAGAAACAATTTAGAAATTTCTATTTTTGGGAAAATTTTACAATATAATCAATTTTTTCCAGGAGTAAAACAAGGGTTAACTGCCAAACAACACTCAAAATGGGTTGCCCTGATTCTGTAGTTTGCAGAAACACCCCATATGTGGTGGTAAACTACTGTTTGGCCGAACGGTAGCACATAGAAGGAGGGGAACACCATATGGGTTTTGGAAGGCAGATTTTGCAGGACTGGTTTTGTTTATACCATGTCCCATTTGAAGCCCCCTGTTGCACCCCTAGAATAGAAATTTCAGAAAAGTGACTCCATCTAAGAAAGTACACCCCTCAAGGTATTCAAAACTGGGTTTACAAACTTTGTTAACCCTTTAGGTGTTCCACAAGAGTTAATGGCAGATGGAGAAACAATTTAGAAATTTCTATTTTTTGGAAAATTTTCCAATATAATCAATTTTTTCCAGGAGTAAAACAAGGGTTAACTGCCAAACAACACTCAAAATGGGTTGCCCTGATTCTGTAGTTTGCAGAAACACCCCATATGTGGTCGTAAACTACTGTTTGGCCGAACGGTAGCACATAGAAGGAGGGGAACACCATATGGGTTTTGGAAGGCAGATTTTGCAGGACTGGTTTTGTTTATACCATGTCCCATTTGAAGCCCCCTGTTGCACCCCTAGAATAGAAATTTCAGAAAAGTGACTCCATCTAAGAAAGTACACCCCTCAAGGTATTCAAAACTGGGTTTACAAACTTTGTTAACCCTTTAGGTGTTCCACAAGAGTTAATGGCAGATGGAGAAACAATTTTGAAATTTCTATTTTTTGGAAAATTTTCCAATATAATCAATTTTTTCCAGGAGTAAAAGAAGGGTTAACTGCCAAACAACACTCAAAATGGGTTGCCCTGATTCTGTAGTTTGCAGAAACACCCCATATGTGGTGGTAAACTACTATTTGGCTAAACGGCAGGACATAGAAGAAGGGGAACGCCATATGGTTTTTGGAAGGCAGATTTTGCTGGACTGGTTTATTTACACCATGTACCCTTTCAAGCCCCCTGATGCACCCCTAGAGTAGAAACTCCATAAAAGTGACCCCATCTAGGAAACTACGGGATAAGGTGGTTGTTGTTTTGGGACTATTTTAGGGGTAAATATGATTTTTGGTTGCTCTATATTACTCTTTTTTGAGGCAATGTAACAAAAAAATTAAATTCTAAAATTGTTTCTACATTCGCTATTTAGTTTTGTGGAACACCTAAAGGGTTAACATAGTTTGTAAAGTAACTTTTGAATACCTTGAGGGGTGTAGTTTCTTAGATGGGGTCACTTTTTTGGAGTTTCTAGTCTAGGCTACATCAGGGGGGGCTTCTAATGGGACATGGTGTCAAAAAAAAAACTGTCCATCAAAATCTGCCTTCCAGAAACCGTATGGCGTTCCCTTCGTTCTATGCCCTGCCGTGCGGCTATATAGCCATTTACGACCACATATGGGGTGTTTCTGCAAACTACAGAATCAGGGCCATAAATATTGAGTTTTGTTTGGCTGTTAACCCTTGCTTTATTACCGGCAAAATGGATTTAAATTGAAATTTTGCCCAAAAATAGGTGTTTTGGCACAGTTTTTATTTTATATTTTTAACACCGTTCATCCGAGGCGTTTGGTCAAAAGTTATTTTTATAGCGACGACTTTTACGCACGCGACGATGCCCAATATGTATGGCTCTCAGACTTTGGACACACTAAGCAGGCATCCTAAAACTGCGGCCCTCCAGATGTTGTAAAACTACAATTCCCACTATGCCCTGATGATGGCTGTAGGTTGTCTGGGCATGCTGGGAGTTATAGTTTTACAACATCTGGAGGGCCGCAGTTTGAGGATGCCTGCACTAAAACTAATATTTTTTGGGGAAAGAAAAATAGTTTTCGTGTCTCCAAAGTCTGAGAGCCATAGTGTTTTATGTTCTCTAGTGAACTGTTGGGGATTATAAAAATTTAGTACTCCATGGAAGTGTGATACTCCCTGAAGCAATTGATAATGCAGAGGCCCGGATGATCGGGGCACGTGTCACACTGAGTTGTGGTGTCCTTCCGTATCCCCCTCTTGTGACACACTCTGCACTTTTTTTGGGTTCGTCCCTTCTTTCCAGTATGGGGGACCACACCTGGAAAGTGTTGGCCAGGGACGATCCGGGCGCCTCCAGTTCCCGAGGTACTCCGGCCTGCTCTTTCCCGGTCCGAAAAGATCAGGTCCTTGAGGACTGCCTCATAGAATTGGAGGAATGTCCCTGTGCTGCCAGCGCTTCGGGATAGTACAAAAGAGTTGTACATGGCAACCTGCACCAAGTAGACCGCAACTTTTTTGTACCATGCCCGGGTTTTGCGCATGGCGTTATATGGCGTGAGGACTTGATCAGAGAGATCAACTCCTCCCATATACCGATTGTAGTCGACGATACAATCGGGCTTGAGGACCGTTGCCGCGGTACCTCGCACAGGGACTGGGGTGGTGCCGTTACCGTGGATTGTGGACAGCATAAGGACATCCCTCTTGTCCTTATACCTGACCAGCAACAGGTTTCCACTGGTAAGTGCACGGGTCTCACCCCTGGGGATAGGTACCTGGAGGGGGTAGGCAGGGAGGCCGCGCTGATTTTTCCGCACGGTCCCACAAGCGAACGTGGATCTGGCGGCAAGGGACCTGAACAAGGGAATGCTGGTATAAAAGTTATCCACGTACAAGTGGTAACCACTATCCAGCAGTGGGTACATAAGGTCCCACACGAGTTTCCCGCTAACACCCAGAGTGGGGGGACATTCTGGGGGTTGAATACGGGAATCTCGCCCCTCGTACACACGAAATTTGTAAGTGTACCCTGAGGTACTCTCACAAATTTTGTATAGCTTCACGCCATACCTCGCCCGCTTTGTGGGAATATATTGGCGGAAACTGAGTCTCCCCTTGAACGCAATGAGCGACTCATCAACCGCGACCTCCCTTCCAGGTACGTAGGCCTGCTGAAATGTGGCCCCAAAGTGATCGATGACCGGCCGTATCTTATACAGCCGGTCATAGGCAGGATCACCTCGGGGTGGACATGCTGCATTATCGGAATAATGCAGACATTTCCGGATGGCCTCAAACCGGTGACGTGTCATGACCATACTGTACAGTGGGGTCTGGTACAAGACGTCCCCACTCCAGTATTGTCTGACACTGGGTTTTTGGACTAGACCCATATGCAGCACGAGGCCCCAAAATGTCCTCATTTCGGCTGCACTGACCGGCGTCCAGCCACCGGGTCTAGCCAAAACTGAGCCTGGGTTTTGAGCGACGAACTGTTGGGCGTACAGATTCGTCTGCTCCACCATCAAATTCACCAGTGGGTTACTGAAAAAAAAACTAAAATAGTCTATTTCAGTAAACCCCACTGTGGGAATCTGGATTCCAGGATTGCCAGCGAAATCCGGAATCTCAGGCTCAAAGTCCACTGGGGGACACCAGCTAAGTTCATCGGCAGGGGTCTCCGGTGGACTTATTTGGTGGGCCGGGAAACCAGTACGAACCCCAGGGCGGCTCGTACTAGGGTGGGCCACAGGATCCCTAGCATGTGGGGCCCCTGGCTCCGCCTGGCGGCGTCTCCGCCGCCTTGGTGGCTCATCGTCATCCGATGATGATGAGGAGGATGCGGATGATAAGAGGAACGTGGGGTCATCCTCATCCTCACTGGGGCTCTCAGAGTCGGAGGCAATCTGGGCATATGCCTCCTCGGCCGAGAACACCCGGCGGGCCATGGGTGTGTGTGCGTGTAGGTGTGCGTGTGTGTAAAACTTTATTATATGTGCGTGTGTGTGTGGGCAACGGGTGTTCGCGTACTAAAAAAGGCAAAAAAAAAAGGGCAAGTGTTAGGAAAAAAAAAAGTTAAAACTTGCTGATCAGCGGTACAACGCTGATCAGCGGTCGGTGGGGTGTGGGGCGGGCGATGCGCTAACAGTGGACGGACGCTAAAAAGTGCCGGCCAGTCAGCGCACGCAGAAAAAAAAAAGTGGTGGTGAGGAGGGGGGCTGGTGGGGGGTGGGGGGGCTGGTGGGGGGTGGGTGGGGTGGGGGGGCTGGTGTGGGGTGGGGGGGCTGGTGGGGGGGGGCAAGTGGCAGGGGGGGTCTGGGTTAGGGTTAGATGGATAGATGGAAGTTTGGATAAGTTTTTTTTTTTTTTTTTTTTCCTAACTTACTTTTCCCTTCTTTCCCTGCCTAACGGTGCCTCTCCCTCACTGACCCTAACCTACCTGGGTGGCGATGGGTGCAGGAGGGTGATGGATGCCGATTAGGGGGACACAGGAGCTGGTGCTGGACGATGCTGCCGGGTGCTCGTGCAGAACAGGAAGAGGAGGGGAGAGAGGAGCGCAGGAAGTTTGAATCTCGCGCCTCTCTCCCCTGCACCAATCAGCACCCTGGACAGCAGTGTTCAGCACCAGGGCCAGCACCGCCTCCTCAAATCCTCGGACTGCGATTGGTGGTGTATAATTACGCCACCGATCGCAGTCTTTTTCCGGTTCATCGGGTCACAGGACACCCGAATGGACCGGAAACGCAGAAAACCGCAGGTCTGAATTGACATGCGGTTTTCTGCGATCGCCGATACGGGGGGGTCAAATGACCCCCCCCTGCGTTGTTACGGGATGCCGGCTGAATGATTTCAGCCGAAATCCCGTTCCGATTAACCCCCGCGGCGCCGGAGTTACGGTTTTAAGTCAGGACGTACCGGTACGTCCTCGGTCCTTAAGGACTCGGGAAATAGGGCGTACCGGTACGTCCTCGGTCCTTAAGGGGTTAAAAGAGTCCACCAAAAGAACCCTGCAGGATAAAGATTTGTTGGACTCTAATATGTGCAAAAAAATTGGAGAGGTGGGGATGTGGCACAACAGATTAATAAAATCGAAGCAAAGTGGATATATCAACTGAACACCTTACAACCCAATGGTTGTCAATATAGAATGGGACATGAAGGCAGTTAGTATGCACTGAACATCATCTTTAGTGCCCATTAACCGTCTCTTCATTGGTATGTGTAGGAAAACAGGTGGTTTAGGTATATAGTGGGTTAATATAGGATTCAGTGTAATGGAGATTATGTAGTTCTCAGTATATTATTAGTTTCCATGCCATAGGTGTATATGTAGGCATTTGGGTTACAAATATAATTCTTTCGATTGTATGAAATGTGTATAAGAGATAAGGAAGTGCAATTCCTAGACCACATGTGTGGCTCATGCTCAACTCAAAGCACGCACATTGGCACTGGCTTTGAAGTTAGTCATTAATTCACTAATGTATCAGTATGTCGGCGATTTTATGTGTGTAATTTTCATATACGATTTTAGAATCTGTGTTATTTTCGCATACGATTTTAGAGTCTGTGTTATTTTTCGCATACGATTTTAGAGTCTGTGTTTTAAAAGTCGTTGATTTTAGAATGCGATTATAAATAATCGAATGTTTTATCGATATGTATGTATACGATTATATTCGAATCCTGATTCAGGAAACAGCATATGACAGGATATGAGCTTTTACTGATTAGTTTGTAACGCCCCAGATGAAGCAAAGGCGAAACCCGGGTCGGGCATCTATACACGCTAGTTACCAATCGATGTTTGTAAGTACAATAAATCTTACAGAATATTAAACACCCTGGGTATTGCACTATGTTCTGTTTCTCCTGAAGGAGAAAAACCTTGCTGGTCGGTATCGCGATTACAACTGGAGATGCACTGGTGACATCGTGGAATCTCTATTTGAATCTTCCTGTGAGTGAAACACCAGCCTGTGGAAGCCTAGCGCGGACCCATACATATGTACTATAGTTTATAAGGCTAAAAAATGACATACTGTATGTTCATCGAGTTCAGCCTTTTAACCAGCAAGTTGTACTTCTTGGATAAAAATATTCCTTAACAGGGTTGTCCATTCCTTTACAAGGATAGGATAGGCCTCAGACCTCAGCATAGGCCATCACTTTTTGACTGGCAGGGATCCGACACCTCACACCTCCTTTGATCAGTTGTTTCAGGGTAGCTTTATCGCTAGAAGTCCACAACGAAACTACACAGCTCCATCCCTTATGCAGTGGATGAAGCTGGTTACCTCAGCACTGTTCCCACTGAAGTGAATGGAAGTAGCGTGGTAACCAGCTCCTTCCACTGCACAACAGACAGGGCTGTGTAGTTCTGTTGCTGGAGGTACTGCCAAACAGGCGATCGGCAGGGGTGGACAACTCCTTTAAAATGGTAAAAGGAAGCATACATTTCAAGCATTCTGCAATAGACAATTCTTTGGCCTTAGAATGAGGTGTGATAGTGTCTGCTAATGAAATACTTGTTATACCTTTTATCTTGTACTAATGGCATTTATTGTGTGCTGCACTAGAATGATATGGTAAGCACACTGCTGATAAAAGCAGACTGCCACAAGCACAATGCATGAAATCTTTCATCTTGGCTAGAAGCTTTGCTTTACATGACCTTGCCTACTAAATAAGTTAGGGTGTAAACACTAACTGTAATTATGATATTGTACATGATGTATATCAATGCCTGGGCATGTGTGTACAAACATAAAAGCACCTCAGCATCCAGGAAGCTCTTGATTACTCATTGTCACAGGGCCTGGCGGAGGCCTGAGGGAAGCATATTAAGGAACTATTGCCCTCATCTGTGCTTATGGAGGAGTATAAGAAAAAAAATAATCTGAAAACAATCTTGATCTTTAAGTAACAATGACAGTCATATTGAATGTTGCATTATGAAGTTCTAATACCAGACCTTTAACCCCTTAAGGACTCAGCCCTATTTCACTATAAGGAGTTGGCCATTTTTTGCAAATCTGACCAGTGTCACTTTAAGTGGTGATAACTTTAAAACGCTTTGACTTATCCAGGCCATTCTGAGAATGTTTTTTCGTCACATATTGTACTTCATGACATTGGTAAAATGAAGTCAAAAAAATTAATTTTTTTGCATAAAAAATTACCAAATTGACAAAAGAAATTGAAAAATTTGCAAATTTCAAAGTTTCAGTTTCTCTACTTCTGTAATACATAGTAATACCCCCAAAAATTGTGATGACTTTACATTCCCCATATGTCTACTTCATGTTTGAATTATTTTGGGAATGATATTTTATTTTTTGGGGATGTTACAAGGTTTAGAACTTTAGAAGCAAATATTGAAATTTTTCAGAAATTTACAAAAACCCAATTTTTAGGGACCACTACAGCTCTGAAGTCACTTTGCGAGGCTTACATAATAGAAACCACCCAAAAACTACACCCCACTCTATAAACTACACCCCTCAAGGTATTCAAAACTGATTTTACAAACTTCGTTAACCCTTTAGGTGTTGCACAAGAGTTATTGGCAAATGGGGATGAAATTTGAGAATTTAATTTTTTTGTCTAATTTTCCATTTTAACCCATTTTTCCACTAACAAAGCAAGGGTTAACAGCCAAACAAGACTGTATCTTTATTGCCCTGACTCTGCCGTTTACAGAAACACCCCATATGTGGCCGTTAACTACTGTATGGCCACACAGCAGGGTGTAGAGTGAAAGGTGCGCCGTTTGGTTTTTGGAAGGCAGATTTTGCTGGACTGGTTTATTTACACCATGTCCCATTTGAAGCCCCCCTGATGCACCCCTAGAGTAGAAACTCCCTAAAAGTGACCCCATCTAAGAAACTACACCCCTCAAGGTATTCAAAACTGATTTTACAAACTTTGTTAACCCTTTAGGTGTTGCACAAGATTTAATGGAAAATAGAGATACAATTTCAAAATTGCACTTTTTTGGCAGATTTACCATTTTAATATTTTTTTTCAAGTAACAAAGCAAGGGTTAACAGCCAAACAAAACTCTAGATTTATGGCCCTGATTCTGTAGTTTACAGAAACACCTCATATGTGGTTGTAAACCGCTGTACGGGCACACGGCAGGGCACAGAAGGAAAGGAATGCCATACGGTTTTTGGAAGGCAGATTTTGCTGGACTGGTTTTTTTGACACCATGCCCCATTTGAAGCCCCCCTGTTGCACCCCTAGAGTAGAAACTCCATAAAAGTGACCCCATTTTAGAAACTACGGGATTGTGTGGCAGTTTAGTTGGTACTAGTTTAGGGTACATATGATTTTTGGTTGCTCTATATTACACTTTTTGTGCGGCAAGGTAACAAGAAATAGCTTTTTTTTGTTGTTATTTACAACATTCATCTGAAAGGTTAGATCATGCGGTATGTTTATAGAGCAGGTTGTCACGGACGCGGCAATACCTAATATGTATACAATTTTTTTTTATTTATGTAAGTTTTACACAATGATTTCATTTTTAAAACAAAAAAGTTTTAGTGTCTCCATAGCCTAAGAGCCATTGTTTTTTCAGTTTTTGGGCGATTATACCGTTTTTATTTTTATTTTTTTACGGTGGTCACCTGAGGGGTTAACTCATGTGATATTTTTATAGAGCCGGTCGATACGGACACGGCGATACCTAATATGTATACTTTTTTATATTTATGTAAGTTTTACACAATGATTTCTTTTTTTAAACAAAAAAAAAACATGTTTTAGTGTTTCCATAGTCTAAGAGTCATAGTTTTTTCAGTTTTTGGGCGATTATCTTGGGTAGGGTCTCATTTTTTGCGGGATGAGATGACGGTTTGATTGGCCTTATTTTGGCGTACATGCGACTTTTTTGATCACTTTTATTACCTTTTTTGTGACGTAAGGTGGGCAAAATTTCAATTTTCTCATAGTTTTTATTTTTTTATTTTTATGGCGTGCGGACCGCTGTATGGAAAGGGTTAAATGGCTGACATCCATTCACAGATGTCAGCCGTTCATACCAGGGTGTCAGCAATGTGCTGACACCCTGGTATAACCACTGTACACCAACGATTATTCGGCGGGAAGCGGGCGGGGGATCGCGATCCCGCCTGCCGCACCGCCCGCCTCCCGCACCGCCCGCAACACCCCCCCTGCACCTCCCACCGGGCTAAAATCATTTAGAGGTGCAGGGGGGGTGATAAATATATATTTTCGGCACACTAAAGTTTCTGATCGCCGCAGTCAGGGACCGCGGCGATCAGAAACTGCAGAAATCGCAAAAAAACGCAGGTCTGAATTGACCTGCGGTTTGCTGCGATCGCCGATACGGGGGGGTCATACCCCCCCCCCCCCCCCCAGCATTTTGACAGGATGCCAGCTGAATGATTTCAGCCGGCATCCTGTGCGGATTAACCCCTGGGGCGCCGCAATCTCACTTTAAACTCATGACGTACCGGTACGTCATGGGTCCTTAAGGACTCGGGATCCATGCCGTACTGGTACGTCATGGGTCCCTAAAGGGGTTAACAGACACTTGGGGTCATTTATTAGTATATTGTTTTGCTCCTGTTTTAGTCAAATCTTTCCTATTTTATACGATTTTTTTAGGCTTTCCAGTTATGAGATATGGCAGAGGATCTCAAAACCAGGCCAAAACAGATCAGTTTTGTCCCCATTCATTACCAATAGGGACAAAACTGATCAGGATGCATTCCATTCTATACTGTTGCCTTTTTTGACCGGACACAAAACCGCTGCAAGCTGCATTTTGTGTCTGGTCTCCAAAACAGAACAAACTTACAATGATTTTCATGTCGGATCTGGTTTGTTCCGTTTGGATTTAATACAACCGGATCCGTCCGAAAAAAGATGCATCCAGATGTATGAAATTGCACGGATCATTTTAATTCAGGTTTTAAGATTATCTGCTGGATCTCAAAACTGGAAAGCCACAAGGCAAGTGTGAAACAGGCCTAAGGCTACATGCACACGACAGTGAAAATGGACATATCCGTTTTAAGAACAATGGTAGTCTATAGGGTTATTCTCAAGGCATTTTTTTAACAGCCAGTAATGGACATCAAAAAGTAGACAATGTTCTATTTTGTCCTTATTCACTGACCAACACCCTCCAACGCCGTTTTTAGCGTCTGTTTCTCAGGTATCAGTGAAAAAATTTGAAAACTGAAAGTTTATAAATTTTTAACTGACTTTTTGCTACATGCACACGACAGTGAAGACAACGGCCGTTAAAAACTAACACACTGTCAAACACACTGTCACTGGCACGCTCTGGGACGCTCCGACAGCCAGGACATTTACACCTGATAAAGAAGGTAACAGTCAGGGCGCAGCCTTTTTCCAATGTGTGGGACGCCACACTAAGTGCAGCGCCCGACTGACACACCACTTTTATATATATATATATATATATATATATATATATATATACTTTTTATCCTTTTATCCCTTCGCTACTATATATATCATATATTTTTCCTATGTGACCATCAGCGACACAGAAGATAAAAAATCCTTCCTTCTCTTTATGAACTATATACAAATGGACATAATGACTTATTGATCTCACTACAGGTGATATCATCGGACAACCACTGCATTGTCCTATCACCTCATTGTATGCACACATTTTTAGTGTACATCCTCATTTCTGCAAACTGTGATTTTCATTTTTATTTTTATCTTGATATATTTTTTCATTTTTACAAGTCCATCTTTTAGAACTCCTACCTCTTATCACCCATTTTTATTGTACTCCCATACAAATAAACACGTATATATTTTTTACTAACATATCTGTGTATACTGCTTTCTTAGCATAACTGATAGATGTAGAGTGCCGGTTTTTCAATATACATTTTCATTATTATAAACCTCCCTTCTGATTGGGTGAATCAGTCCAAAACCAGAGCACCTATACATTGTATTGATCAAGTGAGCCACCAATAACCTACTTCTCCTCCTCATGTCCTTTTCTTGTCTGTTATTGCAGACAAGATTAGGCAGTTCTATGGGGCTGCCGGCCGGGTGTATTGTGGTCTTCCATAACACCTCAGCAGTGCCACAGGATGATAGCATCCATGCCACACCGCATTGAGGCAGTAATTGATGCCAAAGGGACCCAAACCAAGTAATGAGTACATATGCATCATTATACTTTTCAGAGGTCCTACATTTTTCTATTTAACATCCTTTTTTTATTGATTTAATGTAATATTCCAATTTTCTGAGATTGTGAATTTGGGATTTTCATAAACTGTAAGCCATAATCATCCAAATTATAACAAATAAAGGCTTGAAATATCTTGCTTTGCATGCAATGAGTCTATCTCATATATTAGTTTCACCTTTTAAGTTGCATTACTGAACTAAATGAACTTTTGCACGATAGTCTAATCTATCTGGACGTCTGTCTGTCTCTCTGTCTGTTCTTTATGCGCGACCAAGCGACTGAACCGATCTTCACCAAATTTGGCACACAGGTACAGTACAGACCAAAAGTTTGGACACACCTTCTCATTCAAAGAGTTTCTTTATTTTCATGACTATGAAAATTGTAGATTCACACTGAAGGCATCAAAACTATGAATTAACACATGTGGAATTATATACATAACAAGAAAGTGTGAAACAACTGAAAATATGTCATATTCTAGGTTCTTCAAAGTAGCCACATTTTGCTTTGATTACTGCTTTGCACACTCTTGGCATTCTCTTGATGAGCTTCAACAGGTAGTCACCTGGTAGTCATCTTGAAGGAGTTCCCAGAGATGCTTAGCACTTGTTGGCCCTTTTGCCTTCACTCTGCGGTCCAGCTCACCCCAAACCATCTCGATTGGGTTCAGGTCCAGTGACTGTGGAGGCCAGGTCATCTGGCGCAGCACCCCATCACTCTCCTTTATGGGCAAATAGCCCTTACACAGCCTAGAGTTGTGTTTGGGGTCATTGTCCTGCTGAAAAATAAATGATGGTCCAACTAAACGCAAACCGGATGGAATAGCATGCCGCTGCAAGATGCTGTGGTAGCCATGCTGGTTCAGTATGCCTTCAATTTTGAATAAATCCCCAACAGTAGCACCAGCAAAGCACCCCCACACTATCACACCGCCTCCTCCATGCTTCACGGTGGGAACCAGGCATATAGAGTCCATCCGTTCACCTTTTCTGCATCGCACAAAGACACCGTGGTTGGAACCAAAGATCTCAAATTTGGACTCATCAGACCAAAGCACAGATTTCCACTGGCCTAATGTCCATTCCTTGTGTTCTTTAGCCCAAACAAGTCTCTTCTGCTTGTTGCCTGTCCTTAGCAGTGGTTTCCTAGCAGATATTCTACCATAAAGGCCTGATTCACACAGTCTCCTCTTAACAGTTGTTCTAAAGATGTGTCTGCTGCTAGAGCTCTGTGTGGCATTGACCTGGTCTCTAATCTGAGCTGCTGTTAACCTGCGATTTCTGAGGCTGGTGACTCGGAAGAACTTATCCTCCGCAGCAGAGATGACTCTTGGTCTTCCTTTCCTGGGGCGGTCCGCATGTGAGCCAGTTTCTTTGTAGCGCTTGATGGTTTTTGTAACTGCACTTGGGGACACTTTCAAAGTTTTCCCAATTTTTCGGACTGACTGACCTTCATTTCTTTACTTAGCTGCTTTTTTCTTGCCATAATACAAATTCTAACAGTCTATTCAGTAGGACTATCAGCTGTGCATCCACCTGACTTCTCCACAATGCAACTGATAGTCCCAACCCCATTTATAAGGCAAGAAATCCCACTTATTAAACCTGACAGGGCACACCTGTGAAGTGAAAACCATTTCAGGTGACTACCTCTTGAAGTTCATCAAGAGAATGCCAAGAGTGTGCAAAGCAGTAATCAAAGCAAAAGGTGGCTACTTTGAAGAACCTAGAATATGACATATTTTCAGTTGTTTCACACTTTTTTGTTATGTATATAATTCCACATGTGTTAATTCATAGTTTTGATGCCTTCAGTGTGAATCTACAATTTTCATAGTCATGAAAATAAAGAAAACTCTTTGAATGAGAAGGTGTGTCCAAACCTTTGGTCTGTACTGTACATCAGGTGTCCAGGAAGGTTTTAGACCAGGTCTTCTTTCAGCTCTCTATGACGTACCTGAGATAGTCCCAAAAAATTACCTGCAAGTCTTTCTCTTCAAATGACAACTGCCATACACACAGTTTTACTCCAGGTTTCCATAACAACCCCAGCCATTTTTCTTCACTGCTGTACGTCAGCTTTAGGCTAGGGTTACAGGACGACAATAAGTTGCACGACACATAGGGCATAACTATGCTGCTACATGCATCCATCTAGGATGAATTTTTTACGACTGTTGTGTCGCAGTCGCAGCATGTCACGTGTCGAAGTGCAACACCATAGCCTATTATAAAAATTGTTGAGACAAAATGTTGCGCAACACATATTGTCGTGTAGCCCTAGCATTAAATGGGCAGGGTGCTGTGGAGGGCACTGTGGAGGTCACTGTTAAAGGGACGGGCACTGTGGAGGTCACTGTTAAAGGGGCGGGCACTGTGGAGGTCAATGATAAAGAGGTGGGCACTGTGGATGTTACTGTTAAAGGGGCAGGGCGCTGTGGAGGTCACTGTTAAGGGAGTAGGCTGCTGAGGAGGTCACTGTCAATGGAGTAGGGTGCTGTGAAACTCGCTGTTAAAGGGGCGAGGTGCTGTGAAGGTCAAAGTTAAGGGGATGGGCTGCTGTGGAGGTCCTATTTTAAAGTGGTTGGGAACTGTGGGGGGAGTCAGTGTTAAGGGGTAGGGAACTGTGGAGTTCACTGTTAAAGGGGCGGGGTGCTGTAGAGGTCACTGTTATGGGGTATACTGTCGATATCTTTTAATGACACACACTCGTGCAAAGGTGTCCGGGAAGGTTTTAGACCGGGTCTCAGCTCTCTAGGACATACCGTTCCCAAGATATTCCCAAAAAATTACCTGCATTAGCCAAAACAAGCCTGCAAGTCTTTCTCTTCATATTCCAACTGCCATACACATGGTCACATGTCCCTTATCAGCCAATAGAACCTTGAAGGCCCTTATTCTCCACATTTACACACAGTTTTACTCCAGGTTTCCATAACAACCCAGCCATTTCTCTTCACTGCTGTAGGTCAGCTTAAGGCTAGGGCTGCACAACACATAGGGCATAGGGATTTTGTGTGACTTTAGTGTCGCAGTCGCAGCATATCGCAGTGTGACACCATAGCCTATCATTTATAAAAATTGTTGTGCTAGCCTTAAAGGGGCAGGGCACTGTAGAGGTCACTGTTAAGGGGGCAGGGGCCAATATTAAAGGAGCAGCTGCTGTGGAGGTCACTGTTGAGGGGGCAGGGGCCACTATTAAAAGGGCAGCTGCTGTGCAGCTGACTGTTAAAGGGGCGGCCACTGTGGAAGTCACTGTTAAAGGGGTGTTCAATGTGGATGTTACTGTTAAGGGGGCAGGCCGCTGTGGAGGTCACTGTTAAAGGGGCATGAACTGTGGAGGTCACTGTTTAGGGGGCACGGTACTGTGAGGTCAGTGTTAAGGGAGCAGGGTACTGTGGAGGTCACTGTTAAGAGAACGGGGTACTGTGGCAGTCACTGTTAAAGGGACGGGTGCTGTGGAGGTCTTTGTTAAAGGGGTAGCAAACTGTGGAGGTTACAGATAAGGGGACGGTCCCCTATGGAGGTCACTGTCAAGGGAGTGGAGTGCTGTGAAACTCACTGTTATGCTACTTTCACACTTGCGTTTTGTGCGGATTCGTCATAGAGGATCCGTTCAGATAATACAACCGTCTGCATCCGTTCAGAACGGATCCGTTTATATTATCTTTAACATAGCCAAGACGGATCCATCTTAAACACCATTGAAAGTCAATGGAGGATGGATCAATATTCTATTGTGCCAGATTGTGTCAGTGAAAACGGATCTGTCCCTATTAACTTACATTGTGTGCCAGGATGGATCCGTTTGGCTTAGTCTCATCAGACGGACATCAAAACGCTGTCCGTCTCCAAAGTGGAATGGAAACTGAACTGATGCAAACTGATGCATTCTGAGTGGATCCTTTTCCATTCAGAATGCATTAGGGCAAAACTGATCCGTTTTGGACCGATTGTGAGAGCCCTGAACGGATCTCACAAATGGAAAGCCAAAACCCGAGTGTGTAGGGAGAATTAAAGGGGCGCGCTGATATGAAGGTCAAAGTTAAGGGGATGGGCTACTGTGGGGGTTTAAGTGTTAAGGGGTGGGAGACTGTGGAGTTCACTGCTAAGGGGGCGGGGTGCTGTAGAGGTCACTGTTATGGGGGATACTGTCGATATCTTTTAACGACACACAGAAACATTAAATGAAATAGATGAAAGCCGGGTCTTTCTGCTAGTATATACAGTTGCAAGAAAAAGTATGTGAACCCTTTGGAATGATATGGATTTCTGCACAAATTGGTCATAAAATGTGATCTGATCTTCATCTAAGTCACAACAATAAACATTCACAATCTGCTTAAACTAATAACACACAAAGAATTAAATGTTACCATGTTTTTATTGAACACACCATGTAAACATTCACAGTGCAGGTGGAAAAAGTATGTGAACCCCTAGACTAATGACATCTCAAAGAGCTAATTGGAGTGAGGTATCAGCCAACTGTAGTCCAATCAATGAGATGAGATTGGAGGTATTGGTTACAGCTGCCCTGCCCTATACAAAACACACACCAGTTCTGGGTTTTCTTTTCACAAGAAGCATTGCCTGATGTGAATGATGCCTCGCACAAAAGAGCTCTCAGAAGACCTACGATTAAGAATTGTTGACTTGCATAAAGCTGGAAAAGGTTATAAAAGTATCTCCAAAAGCCTTGCTGTTCATCAGTCCACGGTAAGATAAATCGGAGCACTGCTGCTACTCTCCCTAGGAGTGGACGTCCTGTAAAGATGACTGCAAGAGCACAGCGCAGACTGCTCAATGAGGTGAAGAAGAATCCTAGAGTGTCAGCTAAAGACTTACAAAAGTCTCTGGCATATGCTAAAAAAACATTGCTGCACGTTTACAGTTTGCACAAGAGCACCTGGGTGTTCCACAGCAGTACTGGCAAATATTCTGTGGACAGATAAAAACAAAGTTGAGTTGTTTGGAAGAAACACAAAACACTATGTGTGGAGAAAAAGAGGCAGAGCACACCAACATCAAAACCTCATCCCAACTGTGAAGTATGGTGGTGGGGGCATCATGGTTTGGGGCTGCTTTGCTGCGTCAGGGCCTGGACGGATTGCTATCATAGAAGGAAAAATGAATTCCCAAGTTTATCAAGACATTTTGCAGGAGAACTTAAGGCCATCTGTCCACCAATTTGTGCAGAAATCCAAATCATTCCAAAAGGTTCACATACTTTTTCTTGCAACTGTATATATACAGGTCCTTCTAAAATTAGCATATTGTGATAAAGTTCATTATTTTCTGTAATGTACTGATAAACATTAGACTTTCATATATTTTAGATTCATTACACATCAACTGAAGTAGTTCAAGCCTTTTATTGTTTTAATATTGATGATTTTGGCATACAGCTCATGAAAACCCAAAATTCCTATCTCAAAGAATTAGCATATCATGAAATGGTTCTTTAAACGAGCTATTAACCTAATCATCTGAATCAACTAATTAACTCTAAACACCTGCAAAAGATTCCTGAAGCTTTTAAAAACTCCCAGCCTGGTTCATTACTCAAAACCGCAATCATGGGTAAGACTGCCGACCTGACTGCTGTCCAGAAGGCCATCATTGACACCCTCAAGCAAGAGGGTAAGACACAGAAAGAAATTTCTGAACGAATAGGCTGCTCCCAGAGTGCTGTATCAAGGCACCTCAGTGGGAAGTCTGTGGGAAGAAAAAAGTGTGGCAGAAAACGCTGCACAACGAGAAGAGGTGACCGGAGCCTAAGGAAGATTGTGGAGAAGGGCCGATTCCAGACCTTGGGGGACCTGCGGAAGCAGTGGACTGAGTCTGGAGTAGAAACATCCAGAGCCACCGTGTACAGACGTGTGCAGGAAATGGGCTACAGGTGCCGCATTCCCCAGGTCAAGCCACTTTTGAACCAGAAACAGCGGCAGAAGCGCCTGACCTGGGCTACAGAGAAGCAGCACTGGACTGTTGCTCAGTGGTCCAAAGTACTTTTTTCGGATGAAAGCAAATTTTGCATGTCATTCGGAAATCAAGGTGCCAGAGTCTGGAGGAAGACTGGGAAGAGGGAAATGCCAAAATGCCTGAAGTCCAGTGTCAAGTACCCACAGTCAGTGATGGTCTTGGGTGCCATGTCAGCTGCTGGTGTTGGTCCACTGTGTTTTATCATTGGCAGGGTCAATTCAGCTAGCTATCAGGAGATTTTGGAGCACTTCATGCTTCCATCTGCTGAAAAGCTTTATGGAGATGAAGATTTCATTTTTCAGCACAACCTGGCACCCGCTCACAGTGCCAAAACAACTGGTAAATGGTTTACTGACCATGGTATTACTGTGCTCAATTGGCCTGCCAACTCCCCTGACCTGAACCCCATAGAGAATCTGTGGGATATTGGGAAGAGAAAGTTGACAGACGCAAGACCCAACACTCTGGATGAGCTTAAGGCCGCTATCGAAGCATCCTGGGCCTCCATAACACCTCAGCAGTGCCACAGGCTGATTGCCTCCATGCCACGCCGCATTGAAGCAGTCATTTCTGCAAAAGGATTCCCGACCAAGTATTGAGTGCATAACTGAACATAATTATTTGAAGGTTGACTTTTTTTGTATTAAAAACACTTTTCTTTTATTGGTCGGATGAAATATGCTAATTTTTTTAGATAGGAAATGTGGGTTTTCATGAGCTGTATGCCAAAATCATCAATATTAAAACAATAAAAGGCTTGAACTACTTCAGTTGGTGTGTAATGAATCTAAAATATATGAAAGTCTAATGTTTATCAGTACATTACAGAAAATAATGAACTTTATCACAATATGCTAATGTTTTTAGAAGATATATAGTAAAGGAGACCACGGCACTCGTTTTTCGTATATAAGAAAAAATATTTTTATATTTTCATTATTTTCATTTCATGATATTTATATCTTATTTCATCATTTCATCATTCATAATTTCATTGTTTGTTAGCATCCAGGAATGCAAAGACTTGGCCAACGTTTAACGTTTCGGTCCTTGTATGGGACCTTGATCACGGCCTTTGTCCGGGCTGCATGTTGCCTGCTTGAGGATGCGCATCCTCAAGCAGGCAACATGCAGCCCGGACAAAGGCCGTGATCAAGGTCCCATACAAGGACCGAAACGTTAAACGTTGGCCAAGTCTTTGCATTCCTGGATGCTAACAAACAATGAAATTATGAATGATGAAGTGATGAAATAAGATATAAATATCATGAAATGAAAATAATGAAAATATAAAAATATTTTTTCTTATATACGAAAAACGAGTGCCGTGGTCTCCTTTACTATATATCATCTTACATTACCACTGAGCACCGTACAAAAAGGACTCTAGAGGAGTGCCGTCCAACCCAAGTGCTTCAATTTTTTTAGAAGGACCTGTATATAGGCAAATCTGAAAGCCATTATATGGCACAACTATATATACATAAAAACACTTTAGTGAATGTGTACCTGTGTGTAACACGACCCAAATGGTGTTTTTGCATGGCATTTTTTGCACCAATGGCCGGTACATACTTCCCTATAAAAAAATAAAAATATATATAATTACATAGTTAATACGGTTGAAATAAGACACAAGTCCATCAAGTTCAACCAAGGATAGGTGGGGATGCGAATCCCAGAAGGAATTCCTATGTGTTTTTATAAGCATTAATGTTGTTTACTTTTAAGAATTCATCTAAACCTTTTATGAAACTGTCCACTGTTCCTTCTGTGACAACATCCTGACGAAGTCTATTCCACAGATTCACAGTTCTTACAGTAAAGAAGCTTTGACGCTTCTGGAGACTGAACTTTTTATTCTCCAGTCGGAGGCAGTGCCCCCTTGTGTTTTGAGGGCATTTTACATTGAACAGTTTTTCACCGTATTTTTTGTATGGCCCATTTTTATATGTGTATAGGTTAATCATGTCCCCCCCTTAGACGTCTCTTCTCAAGACTAAATACATTATTTTAATCTTTTTTCATAACTAAGACCCTCCATTCACCTTATCCGTTTAGTTTCTCTCCTCTGTACTTTTTCTAGCTGCAGTGCATCCTTTCTATGTACTGGTGCCCAGAACTGAACTGCATATTCCAGATGAGGCCGTACCAGCGCTTTGTAAAGTGGTACTATTACATCCCTGCCCCCCTGAGTCCATACCTCGTTTAATGCATGATAATATCCTGGTGGCCTTAAAAGCAGCTGATTGACATTGTATGCTGTAATTTAATCTACCATCCACAAGGACACCCAAATCCTTCTCTATATGTGACTCTTTTAGTGTTACATCACCTAGGACATATGAAGCACATAGATTATTACTACCAAGATGCATAACTTTACATTTATCCACATTGAACCTAATTTGCCAAGTTGATGCCCAATCGCTCAGAGTGTTCAAGTCAGCTTGTAGTATATGGACATCTTCCATAGACCGTAAAGTTCTACATAGCTTAGTATCATCTGCAAAAATAGAAATGGTGCTATTAATCCTGTCCTCGATATCATTAATAAATAAATTAAATAATAAAGGACCCAGCACTGAACCATTGGGGTACATGACTTAACCCGGGACAATTCTGAATAGGAATCATTGACCACAACTCTCTGGACACGGTCCTTCAGCCAGTTTTCAATCCAATTACAAACTACACTTTCCAAGCCTAAAGAACTTACTTTACCTATTAAACATCTAGGAGGGGCAGTATCAAAAACCTTTGCAAAATCCAGAAACACTACATCCACAGCTGCCCCTCTGTCCAGGCTTCTACTCACCTCCTCATAAACACAAATCAGGTTAGTCTGACAACTTCTGTCCTTGGTAAACCCATGTTGGTTATCACTTATAATATTATTTACAGTCACATACCCCTGTATATAGTCCCTTAAGAGTCCTTTAAACATTTTTCCCACAACAGAAGTTAAACTAACTGGTCTATAATTACCTGTGAAGGACTTAGATCCTTTTTTGAATCTGGGCACCACGTTTGCCTTGCGCCAATCACTTGGCATTGTACCAGTACCTAGCGAATCTTAAAAAATTATAAACAGGGTCACAGCAATGACTGAACTGAGCTCTTTAAGCACTCTTGGGTGTATTCCATCTGGACCCGGAGCCTTGTTCACATTTACCCTATTTAACTTATCTAGACTAGGCATGCTCAATCTGCGGCCCTCCAGCTGTTGTAAAACTACAACTCCCACAATGCCCTGCTGTAGGTTGGCCGATAGCTATAGGCTGTTCGGGCATGCTGGGAGTTGTAGTTTTGCAACAGCTGGAGGGCCAAAGGTTGAGCATGCCTGATCTAGACCATATATACAGTTAGCCAATTGAGTATATTACAGGATGCCCTTTGTAATATTCAAATGCTACAGCTGACCCCTCAGATTTGTATTTTGCCCTTTTTTGTCTTTTATTGCCCTTTTTACAGTAGCTGTAAGGCATGGGGGTTTTAATTTTAGCTGTTTATACTTGTTAACTAAAGGAATACATTTTTTTGTGCAATTACTCAATGTGGATTTAAAGCTCTCCCATTTATCCTCAGTATTATTATGTGACAGTAGCTGTTCCCAGTCTATGCCCTGAAATGCTGTCCTCAACCCAGGGAAATTAGCCTTTTAGAAATTTAGTGGTCTTTGCTCTGCCTGACAGAGTTTGCTTCTTATAGTGTAGGGGGAATATAATTATATTGTGGTCACTATTACCTAGTGTTTCTCGAACAGTAACATTTCCAACAAGCTCTGCATCATTAGAAATTACCAGATCCAACAGTGCATTGCCCCTTAGAGGAAGCTTCTACAAACTGGCCCCTCAAGTGGTCCTGCAGGAAGTTGAGGAATCTTCTCCACTTTGCGGATGAGGCTGAATAATGTCCCCAGTCAATGTCTGGGAAGTTAAAATCTCCCATTATGACCACTGTACCAGCTAGTGCAGCCTGCTCTATATCCGGGATTTTGGGGTTACCTTGGTTGATGTTTGTATGTAACAGTTCTTGTTACCAGCAGTTCTATTTTTCATAAGTGTATTGTTATGCCCAATCTTCTCCCTCCTTTCCTCACTGACCCCAGCCCCCACTAAATCCCCACTGTCCCCTTCTATATCCCACTATCTATCTACACTATCTACTATATAAAAAAAAATTATCTACTATATAGATGCTAAAAAAAAACTGGGGATCAGTTCTGAACATTTTTATGCCAGCTTTTGGCATAAAAATTTCCACAACTCTCTACATTCGAGGAGTCATAGGAGTGGATGGGGTGGCGGTGGTGTGCCTGGGGCAGGGACTTCGACCTAGGGCTTCAGTAAATTATTTTAGAAATCGAGCATTCTATCGATTATTTTTATGATTAATTGAGTATTCTAATAAGAATAAATAAATTAATGGACTGTTTACCTTTATAAAAACTCATCAGACCCCCTTCCATCAGTCCCCAACACCTCGTTCCCCACTGTGTGATCAGCCCAAGTGTTCCCCCCTGTGTGATCAGCCCAAGTGTTTCAGTTTCCCCCAGTGCCATCGGCTCCACTATCCCCCAGTGCCATTATCTCCGTTCCCTCAGTGCCTTCAGCTCTCCCCCACCCCAGTGCCATCAGCTCCACTCCCCCAGTGCCTTTAGCTCTCCCCCGCCCCAATGCCTTCAGCTCTCCCCCACCCCAGAGCCATCAGCTCTCCCCCACCCCAGAGCCATCAGCTCTCCTCCACCCCAGAGCCATCAGCTCTCCCCCACCCCAGAGCCATCAGCTCTCCCCCACCCCAGAGCCATCAGCTCTCCCCCACCCCAGAGCTATCAGCTCTTCCCCACGCCAGAGCCATCAGCTCCCCCCCCCTTTGTGCCAGCAGCTCTCCCCCCTTGTGCTAGCAGCTCTTCCCCCCTGTGCCAGCAGCTCTTCCCCCCTTGTGCCAGCAGCTATCCCCCCCTTGTGCCAAGAGCTCTCCCCACCTTGTGCCAGCAGCTCTCCGCCCCTACCCTTGTGCCAGCAGCTCTCCCTCCTTGTTCCAGCAGCTTTCCCCTCTTGTGCCATCATCTCACCCCCTTGTGCATTGAGGATTTTTTTTGTGTTGAATTACTCGATTCAATCGAGTAATCGTTTCAGCCCTACTTTGGCCCTGAAAAATTTGGCCTGGAAGCAGGCATAAATGTTGGCAAAAAAATACTCCAGCCAGGGGCCCGATCTAGTTTTTCCACCAGACTGCTGAGGGTGTGCCTAATTTATGAGGAGGCAACAGCCTCATCATGAATTAGGCGCATCTTCCACCAGCAAAGCCAGCTCAAAAGGGGAGTAAAAGAGTGGCGTAAAAAGCCAGTCTTTGTAAGTGACCCATACTATTTGGCAAAAAATGGCACAAACCATCTATAAAACCGTAACAAAAATGCTGCAGATGTTTTTGTATGTGTTATTTGTGCATAAAAAAACACCATGACAGAAATACAGTGTAGCAGCACCCTAAGACATTGTGTTCAGGATTGACCTTGTTCCTGTATGGAAAGCTTGGTAGGCGACCCCCCTCCCATTGGCTGCCAACCTTCTGAGATATAAAGTTGCTACACTGGCTGAGGAATAAAGGAGCCTTGTTTAGTACAACAGGTGGAGAGGTGTGTTGCCATCATCCATTCTGCAATGGAGAAAACCTTTTTAAATTTATTTTTGTTTTTATAGACAGAAAGCCAGGATTTTCCTGGAGTCCCTTTCATAAAATTATTAAACGCCTTTTGAGTTTCATGGCACAGGACCAGATGCCTTTAATGTGCACAGCGGAAAATGGCATAGTAACTGATCGTACTGATGTTAAAGAGGAACTGCCCTCAAATTGTAACAGCTTATTTACTAACAACACTATGCTAGTTTTTGGCATAAAAAAGTCTGTGACTTTTTAAATGCCTGTGCAACAATATTTTTATGCCATTGTCGCCACTTGGGAGTGGTGGGGGCTGGGCCTGGATATTGGCCCCAGCAAATTACTAATATTTCCATCTGAAAACAGGCGTCCCCCGTACCACCCTTCAACATCATTCTTCTAAACCTGATCCATCAGTATCCACCACACCCCTTGCACTCAGAAGCACTACAGGTATCAGCTGATGATGATGGCTAGACCATTGTACAAATCAAACACTTTGAGAGGTATAAGAGAGAATTACAACATCTAGTTCAGAAGGCATGTAGAGAAGGGATTTTAAACAAGCAGGAAAATTCATTTATTAACATCAAATACCCAAAATTGCCTATATTTTATCAGAACCCAAAAATACATAAGGATATAAATAAACCACCCGGGAGCCTATAGTTTTCGGGGTAGAATGTCTAACTAGTGCTCTATCCAAGTATGTTGACCAGTATCTGCAACCATGTGCTCAAAACTTATACGCATATTTGAAGGATACTAAACACATATTGCAGATTCTGGACGGCATTACGTGGATTGAAGGGGACATTATAGGGACTCTTGATGTGAAGTCCCTATATACAGTTATAGAAAACGAAAAAGTCTGCGCAGCAGTCAAACACATTCTACACCAGCAGGGAAATTTATCTAAAACCCAGATAGATTTTATAGGGGAGTGTATCTTATTTATTTTACCAAAAACTTTTTTAGATTTAAAGATACATTTTACCTCCAGACGTGGGGGACCGCGATGGGGACGAGGTTCGCACTGGGGTTCGCTAATCTATACGTTGGAAGGTGGGAAGAAGAGTACATCCTCCCCAACGGTGAGCTCCGGGTGGGCCTCGTCCTCTGGTGGCGTTTTATTGACGATCTGGTGTTTATTTGGAGGGGTGGTGAACAAACTTTAAATATGTTTTTAGAGGATATTAATAAAAATGTGTTTTATCTGGAGTTCACCCCGAATTACAGTTTTAAAGAAGTCAACTTCCTGGACCTTATAATATATGTTGAAAAAATTAAATGTATACAAAAAAAACTTCCTACGAAAAAACCCATGGATTCCAATACCTATATATCAAGAACCAGTTGCCACCTCCCCCGGTGGTTGGATAACATCCCCAGAAGCCAATTCATGCGCTTAAGGAGAAATTGTACAGATGTCATAAAATATAACAGGGAGGCTGAAAAATTGCAGAATAAATTTGAGGGTAAAGGCTATGAAACAAATATACTAACAGTGCAGAAGGGGGAAGTTAGGGTGATAGAAAGAGAACAGCTATTGGGGGATAGTAATAAGGACAAAAAGGGAGCAGAAGGATATAAGTATGGGAATAAAGAAATACCACCGATTATAATTCCATTTAATTCTCAAACACACATGTTTAGGAAAATAGTGCGTAGGCACTGGAATATACTGAGGGAAGATAAATGGATTTGGGAATTGATACCAGCAGCACCAGCATTTGTATATAGGAAAGCAGCTAATATTGGAAACATAATTACACCTACAAAAAAATGTGCAGCAATAATAAATAAGAAACAACTAAAGAATCCACTGACAGGCTTTTATCCTTGCAAAAAATGTGCTGGATGTAGGCAGACACAAAATAAAAAGCGGATACATATAGAAAATAAAAGTGGCACATACAAATTCCAAATAAAAGACCATATATCTTGTAACACAAAAGGGGTCATTTATGCTATTGAATGCCCATGTCAAAAGATCTATATAGGCCGTACCAAGAGACCATTGAAGAAGAGAATAAGTGAGCATTTATATAACATAAAAAAGAAAGTAGATGACCACCCGCTATCCAGGCATAATAGAGAACAGCATAGAGGTAGGTTTGAAGGCTCTTCATTTTGTGGGGTTGAAACAGTTAAGGTGGACATACGTGGAGGAGATTACATCAAATATATGTCAAAAAAGGAGACACAGTGGATCTTTAATATGGACACAATGGAACCGAGGGGGTTAAACAAAGAAACTGAATTATTTGGGCTTGATTAAACATACTACAGCAGGGTAAGGGTTAAACAGACAAGGACCGCAGCTGATAAAAGATAGACAAAGAAGGCACCTAAGTGAATCCCTGACGAAGACCACCGTAGTGCTAGAAACGCGTTGGTTAATCCCTTTTGGTGTCTGAGAGGAACCATAGCTCTGGTGACGTCACCCTCTCCATTCTGTGACCGTGAGCGAAATACAAAAGTAAAAGCTGCGCCACCAGCCGGGGCGAGCTTTGAAAAGATCCTAAAAAGAACTTTGCCTATCATCAGCGGAGATCCCTGAAACCCTCTGAAGAAGAATAATAAAATTTAAACTACTCCACAAGTGGACTCACTAGCAGTCGCGAGGAGGACATACTAAGAGAAGAAGGTAAATCCTTCTCCCAGATCTGATATTAAGTAGTATCCCGCTACCTCAGCATATAGTTCAGTGGAGGTGTGTGGTGCTCCTATATTCATTTAGAAGTTGTTTCCTGTCTTGTAATTACAGCAGAGGTACGGAGCTGTTTTGGAACACTGCTGCAGAATTGTAACTAAGTAGCGCCGATGGATTGTGGTGTTGCCACACAGTAAATACAAATCAAACACTTGTTACCTTTTGTGTCATCCCTATCGCCTCATAGATTGTAATCTCTTGTGAACAGGGTCCTCGTTCCTCTTGTTTAAGTTGTTGACCTGTTTGCTGCTATGTTATTTATGTCTCTGTTTGTACATGAACCCCCTGATTGTAAAGCACTGTGGAATATGTTGGCGCTATATAAATAAAGATAATTATCATTATTAATGTAACTCTATCTTTCAATTAATGTGATTCGGTTTTGCTGTGTGTTTTCCTTTTCCTGGAAGTAAACACACCATAAACACATGTACTGTATGTTGTTGCATAAACCGTATATGTTTTTTGGTGCACCGAAAACGCAGTTTTTTTATGACATGTGGCAGCGCCCTTAAAAGAGGAATGGTAACACCTAATTGTCAATTTATTCATACATTTACTGATGGCCTACCCCTGGGATTTGTTCAGCACGCCCACTACACACATTCACATAACCACTAGTAATTTCACTAAAGTTCTGAGAGTGGAGGCACCATTTTGTGCATTTTTAAGCCAAAAAGTGGATTCTAAATCTAAACTTATAATGAAATACTTAAAAATAAAACGTATGGGAAACAGCTATAGAACTGTTTTAACCCTCCATGGTATGCTATGGTCATAATTTTTACTTGCGCCTGCCTGTCAGACCACAAACCACAGAACATCATTCTCTGCTTGTCAAAACAGAATAGTAGCAGAAAATGGAAAGCAGTTGCTTGCAGCTCGAAAGCATCATCTTCTTTTACCAATGCAGTGGAGGTCATTCATCATGCTCGTCAGTGCGAGCGATGAGAGTGCGATAAGACAGGCGTACTCAATTAGCCTTTCGTTATTTAGCATAGTATTTATGAAGCAGCACAGAAGGTAATGGATCGGCCATTTTTAGAACCATTGCAGTCTATTGGGCCATTCACAAGGTCATGTTTTAATGTAAATAGAGGCCGTCAAAAAATAAGACAGGTCGCATTTTTGGCCATTTTCACGACCAGATGGACCCTATTGAAATCAATGGGACTGTTTTTAAAGGCCGCTTAGACAGGAGAGCACCCATCTAATGGCTATTCATAACTGGTACACTAGTAGAAAATGGTCATTCAGGGGTTAAAAATATATATAATACCTCATTACAGGAGCCGAGACACTAGCTCCTCACAGGACCTGATGCTTCAGGCGTCTTGATGTCATCACAGGTCCTTTCAAACACCATCATGTGTGTAAATATCTCTTTCTCTGGATGCAGCAGGACATCACGCTGGGAGCGCGTCCTGTCCTGCCCATCCAGTGAGGAACCAGTGTCACCACTCCTTCAAGTAAATGAGGTGAATATATTTTTTTTTTTTTTTTATTAATGTCGACACTGGCGGTGATGTGAGGGAAGGTGGGGGCACAATTGGGGCCATTATATATGTAAGAAGGCACAACGATATATGCATGTGCTCACAAAAGCTTACAATCTATGAGTAAATAGGGGTGACACAAAAGGTAGTGCTTCTGAGTGCATGGGGTGTGGTAGATACTGATGGATCAGAAGAATGATGCTTAAGGGTGGTACGGGAGACACCTGTTTTCAGACGTAAATGTTAGTAAATTTGCTGGGGCTAATATTCAATAGGGGACTCCAGGAAAATTCTGGCTTCCTGTCTATAAAAACAAAATTTTATTTAAAAAGGTTTTCTCCATTGAAAAATGGATGATGGCAGCACACCTCTCTTACAGGCTCCTTTATTCCTCAGCCAGTGTGAATTCACGCAGCAACTTTATATCTCAATCTGTTGGCAGCCAATGGGAGGGGGGGGGGGGTGCCTACCAAGCTTTCCATACAGGAACAAGGTCAATCCTGAACATAATGTCTTAGGGTGCTGCTACACTGTGTTTCTGTCATGGTGGGGTTTTTATGCCCAAATAACACATACACAACATCTATCTTCTGCAGAATTTTTGTTACTGTTTTATAGATGGTTTGTGCCATTTTTTGGCAAATAGTATGGGTCACTTACAAAGACTGTCTTTTTACGCCACTCTTTTACTCCCCTTTTGAGCTGGCTTTGCTGGTGGGAAATGCACCTAATTCATGCTGAGGCTTGTGCCTCCTCATAAATTAGGCACACCTTTAGCAGTCCGTGCGTCTTGTGGAAAAACTAGATCTGCCACTGGCTGGAGTATTTTTTCGCCAACATTTATGCCTGGAAATTTTTCAGGGCAGAAGTCCCTGCCCCAGGCACACCACCGCCACTCCATCCACTCCTATGACTCCTCCTATGAGTCAAATGCAGCGCAAAGTACAGAGTTGTGGAACATTTTTATGCCAAAAGCTGGAATGAAAATGTTCAGAACTGACCCCCAGGGTGTTTTAGCATCTGCTGTTTTCAGCTGAATTTTTTAAATATTTTATTGTTTTTATAGGAAAGTATGTACCGGCCACTGTGTGGGAAAAATACATTGGTGCAAAAAATGCCATGCAATGCCAAACACCATTTAAAGTGTCACGGCTTGTTTTCATGGCTAAAAAGCCTGTTTACAACTGTCTTATTTACCAACTGTTTTTGTGCCTGTTTTGGAGGCATTTGCATCTGTTGCACCTATTTAAAGTTTTAAGACAAAATCACTAGTCAGCCCACACAGTTTTGGGCTCCTGTGAACAAGGCAGACATAGCAGAGTTGGAGAGGGTTCAGAGGAGGGCAACTAAAGTAATAACAGGAATGGGGGGATTACAGTACCCTGAAAGATTATCAAAATTAGGGTTATTTCATTTAGAAAAAGACGACTGAGGGAAGATCTAATAACTACCATATTTTACACCCCATAAGACGCAAAAGTGGGAGAAAAATCTCAGATTTTTCTGCGCAAGTGCAAAGCGTTTTAATGCATTTTGCACATGCTTGAGAAAAATCGGCATGTTTGGTACCCAGACCCGAACCCGGACTTCTTCACAGAAGTTCGGGTTTGGGATCAATGTTGAGTAAATTTTATTATTTTCCCTTATAACACGGTTATAAGTAGAGGTGGGACGAATCCAAATGCAAAAAGGTTCTCGAATATATTGAATCTTTCGAATCTCAAATCCTACGAATCCTGTACATAAGAATTGTGTGAACGGTGTAAGTGACAAAGTGATCCAAACAGTAATGGGGGATCTGTGGATGGCACTGTTATGGGGGATCTCTGGATGGCACTGTTATGATGATCTCTGGATGGCACTGTGATGGGGAGGATCTGTGGATGACACATATATAGCATCTTATGCTATGTGCCATCCACAGATCCCCCCATAACAGTGTCCCTGCAGTGTGAATGACCCCCAATACAGGGGCTGGGGGCCGGCATCAGGATTAGGAATGGTAGCGGGGACTGGTGCAGTCCCTGTATTCTAATGCACCGGCCCTGCTCACTGCAGTATAATCTTATCTAACCTGCATTGTTATGATATAATAATCATGTGTAATCCATCTGTATTACTTACAACATTAAGTTCTGTAGCAGAGAGGAGGGAGGAAGGAGGAGGCAGGCCGGGAGGACGGCACGTCACTCACTATGCCATGCGCCCGTGCCGCCTGCTTCATTCATAAATTATATCTTAACAATGCAGGTTAGATAACATCATACTACAGTGAGCGGGACCGATGCATTAGAATACAGGGACTGCACCGGTCCCCGCTGTCATTCCTAATCCAGATGCCAGGCCCCAGCCCCTCCTCCCTCTGTTGATACACCCGCCCACCGCGCTGTGTGGCACGGCGGCGGATATCGGGATTCGTCAGATTCAAATTTGACTAAATTACGTTGGGATTCGAGTCCACAAATCCAACAAGATTCGAGGGATTTGTCGTCCCACCTCTAGTTATAAGGGAAAATAATAGCATTCTTAATACAGAATGCTTAGTCAAATGTCCATTGAAGGGTTAAAAATAATAAACAAATTTACCTCACCCTATCCACTTGGCCGCATAGTGGATCTCCTCTTCTTTCTTCTTTCTTCAGGACCTGGCTAAAGGACCTTTGATGACATCACTGCACTCATCACATTGTCTATCCCCTTGGTGATGGACCATGTGATGGACCATGTGATGAGTGCAGTGACATCAACACAGGTTCTTTTACCCAGGTCCTGAAGAAAGAAGAAAGAAGAGGGGATCTGCTACGCGACCAAGTGGATAGGGTGAGTTAAATTTGTTTATTATTTTTTAACCCCTCCATCCCTAATTTACTTAGCATTCTGTATTAATAATGCTATTATTTTCCCTTATAACCATGTTATAAGGGAAAATAATAAAGATCGGGTCCCCATCTCGATCGTCTCCTTAGCAACCATGCATGAAAATCGCACTGCATCCGCACTTGCTTGCGGATGATTGCGATTTTCACGCAGCCCCATTTACTTCTATGGGGCCTACGTTGCGTGAAAAACGCACAATATAGAGCATGCTGCGATTTTCATGCAACGCACAAGTGATGCGTGAAAATCATCGCTCATGTGCACAGCCCCATAGAAATGAATGGGTCCAGGCTCAGTGCGGGTGCAATGCGTTCACCTCACGCATTGCACACGCGCTGAAAACTCGCCCATATGAAAGAGGCCTAACTTTTGTGCCTAATTTCTGTCCTATTTATGTAGGTGCGCCTTATTTTGTGCCCGATTTTGTCGTAAAAACTGTCTTACTTCTACACCACCCCAGGGCTGGTGTACGTTTCTGTCTCCCTTTTGAGTGGTGAGTTGTGCCACAATTTTCCCACTTTCATTGAGATGATGCCAAAATTCTACTCATTTGCGCAACATTTCCATGTGTATACTATTTAGACCAATTAGTGAATTTGAATCTGTCTTACAAGAAAACGACCATTAGATGTTAGACTTAAGGAAGGACTGGATCCACTTCTGACTCTGGATTTAAAAAAACTACATCAAAAACTAACTTGTGCAGTATTTTTGTTGCCTTTTTTTTTGATGGTTTGTGGCATTTTTAACAAATAGTGGGGCACAATTATTAAAGGACTTGCCACTATTTTAGTTGAGAAATAGTCACAAGAAGTCCCATTTTTAACTGGCCCCGCAACAATGTGTAGTCTTATAGACAGTTTTACGTGTTCGCCATTTGGGGAGGACAGAGACGGGAGTGCGTTAGGGGTCGTGCTGGGACTCCAACCCTGGCGAATTTACTAAAATTTATGGTGGGAAACAGCTTTATTGCCAAGCAGAAGGACTGCCACAGAGGCACCTAATTTATGAAGAGGTGATTGTCTCGTCATAAATTAGACGAATATTAGGGCAGGGGGAAACTAAGACCGGCGTATGTAAATGTGCCTCAGTGCGTTTTAACACCTGTTGTTTTTAAACCCCTTAGGCCACATTCACATCTCCGGTGAAAGTCTCCAGCAGACTGTTCCAGCAGACAACAGCTTACCGGAGTTCACTGGATCTGGCATCACCGCCGGATCGCTATTGACTATAACTTGATCCGGCAACTTTCCAGCATCTCGGGTCTTGGCCTCACAAAAGCCATTGCATGCAACGGTTTTTGGTGCAGCCGACAGTTGGCATTTGTTCCAGATCAGACAGTTGGATCCTCATGCTGCTGCTGATGTGAACACGGACTTAGTGACCAAGCTATTTTTTTTTGTTTGGTGCATCTTTCAATATGTATATAGATGTTACACCACTTTTTAAGCCACCCCCTGGTGGTGTGAACTTGTGACATTGTGCAACTTTTGTTGTAATTTCCTAAATCTGACATACATTACCCTAGCTAATCACTATGCTTCTCTTCAGTTCATGATAAACTGGCTACACAAGGGGGAGCTCAGAGCATAGGAATTTATACAGTTACCTTTGAATTCAATGGCAGCTGTAAAAATATCTTTACATTGAGCTATCTCTAGTGGCAGCTGCAGGAAAAAAAATCAAGGATCTATGTTGGAAGGCAGAGAGAGTCCATTGCCAGGCCTCCTCTCGCCACAGGCACCATGGCAGTCACATGGTCTGCCTCCATAGGAAGTATGCTACTGCTGATAGGTTAATTGGGGTTCCATGAAATTAGCCTAGTGAGTTTGCATCCAAGAAAGCGAAGGTAGAGAGACAGTAGATTGTGAGTCCTAATAAGGACTAATGTGAATACAGCCAGGTTCATAAACATTGGGACATCGACACAATGCTAATTTTTTTGGCTCTATACACCACCACAATGGATTTGAAATGAAACAAACAAGATGTGCTTTAACTGCTAACTGTCAGCTTTAATTTGAGGGTATTTACATCCAAATCAGGTGAACGGTGCAGGAATTACAACAGTTTGCATATGTGCCTCCCACTTGTTAAGGGACCAAAAGTAATGGGACAGAATAATAATCATACATCAAACTTTCACTTTTTAATACTTTGTTGAAAATACATCACCAGACGCTGGGTTTCATCCCTGGTGATGCTCTGCCAGGCCTCTACTGCAACTGTCTTCAGTTCCTGCTTGTTCTTGGGGCATTTTCTCTTCAGTTTTGTCTTCAGCAAGTGAAATGCATGCTCAATCGGATTCAGGTCAGGTGATTGACTTGGCAATTGCATAACATTCCACTTCTTTCCCTTAAAAAACTCTTTGGTTGCTTTTGCAGTATGCTTTGGGTAATTGTCTATCTGCACTGTGAAGCGCCGTCCAATAAGTTCTGAAGCATTTGGCTGAATATGAGCAGATAATATTGCCCGAAACACTTCAGAATTCATCCTGCTGCTTTTGTCAGTCACATTATCAATAAATACAAGAGAACCAGTTCCATTGGCAGCCATACATGCCCATGCCATGACACTAACACCACTATGCTTCACTGATGAGGTGGTATGCTTAGGATCATGAGCAGTTTCTTTCCTTCTCTATACTCTTCTCTTCTCATCACTCTGGTACAAGTAGATCTTGGTCTCATCTTCCCATAAGATGTTGTTCCAGAACTGTGAAGGCTTTTTTAGATGTCGTTTGGCAAACTCTAATCTGGCCTTACTGTTTTTGAGGCTCACCAATGGTTTACATCTTGTGGTGAAACCTCTGTATTCACTCTCTTGAAGTCTTCTCTTGATTGTTGACCTTGACACACATACACCTACCTCCTGGAGAGTGTTCTTGATCTGGTCAATTGTTGTGAAGGGTGTTTTTTTTCACCAGGGAAAGAATTCTTAAGTCATCCAACACAGTTGTTTTCCGTGGTCTTCCGGGTCTTTTGGTGTTGCTAAGCTAACCGATGCGTTCCTTCTTTTTAAGAATGTTCCAAACTGTTGTTTTGGCCATGCCTAATGTTTTTGCTATCTCTCTGATGGGTTCGTTTTGTTTTTTCAGCCTAGTGATGGCTTGCTTCACTGATAGTGACAGCTCTTTGGATCTCATCTTGAGAGTTGACAGCAACAGATTCCAAATGCAAATAGCACACTTAACTTGAACTCTGGACCTTTTATCTGCTCATTGTAATTGGAATAATGAGGGAATAACACACACCTGGCCATGGAACAGCTGAGAAGCCAATTGCCCCATTACTTTTGATCCTTTAACAAGTGGGAGGCACATATGCAAACTGTTGTAATTCCTACACCGTTCACTTGATTTGGATGTAAATAGCCTCAAATTAAAGCTGACAGGCTACACTCTCTCCCCTACTCTATTTGTGCTAGTAATGGAAACTTTGCTGCAAAGAGTAAGGCAACACCTCATGCATTAAGGGCTTTCCTACTCCTGAAGGGGAACTGAAAGTGCTGGCCTTTGCAGATGATCTACTGTTCCTACTACCTGATCCAGAGGTTGGGCTGCCCTGTCTGGTTGATCTGTTTGCGGCTTATGGGGCGGTGTCAAACTTCAAAGTGAATATCACAAAATCGGAGTTACTAAATATATCCCTTACTAAACAAAGTTTACAGAGAGTCAAGGGTGTCTCACCGTTTGTGTGGTCCCCTTCTTCCCTCAAGTACCTAGGAGTACATATCCCCTCATCCATATATAAAGTATATGACATGAACTTTCGTCCACTCCTTGCGGAAATCCAGAAAATCCTATCAGATTATGATATCCCTCTAATCTCATGGTTTGGTAGGAAGAATGTCATACAAACATATATTCTTCCCAAAGTCTTATATAAAGTGCAAATGCTGCCGACTGCTTTACCACAAGTCTTCTTTACCAAAATAAGATCACTCTTCTCGAGGTATTTATGGAAACAGAAGCGTCCTCGTTTATCACATGATCTCCTAGCTAGACCTTCCGCAAAAGGAGGCATAAATTTGCCAGATGTACAAACATTATATAAGGCGATTCAATTGAGAAGATGGATCAATTTGACTGGATTTGCTGATCCGCAAAATTTATCCCGTTGGTCTGCAAGGGCTTATAAAGGAGACTTATTATGAGATATGTGGATCCCCTCTAAAGTGCGCAATAAGTATAACCCACTTGATTCTAACCTGCTTTTTAAAGGTGCTTCAAATACCTGGGCCTCACTCTCGTCTTATCTAGCTCCTAAAATCTCGCCATTATTGCCCTCCAGCCTGGTCGTTGGTAGAGAATCTCTAACCTTTAAACCCATGTGGGACCAACTTGCACATGTGACAGTTTCAAATTTATTCCCGAGCGGAGGGATTCCTGGCTGTATGGAATTGCAAGAATTGCTTCCAAACTTTAATCTCACCTTTTTGCATCTCTCACACTTTAACAGGTGCTGTGCTGATTTCCTACTAGTCAGTTATCCCTTCAGAGAGCTTACTGATTTTGAATCAGATCTATCATCTATTGTCCCCAGGTTTGAGAGACTCTCTAAAGTGTTATCGGTGCTGAGAGAAGTGAAACACTTGAGTAGCCCTGGGTATATCTTGTCCTGGGAAAAGGAGCTGGGTCTTTCCTTTACTGAGATGGAAAAAACAAAAATCCTTCAGAACTCCCACGGCTACTCAAGATGTGTTCGACTGCAAGAAACACATTACAAAATCCTTGCTCGCTGGTATAAAACTCCTGAGTTTCTTTATGCACATGGCCTCTCCCCCACTAATCAGTGTTGGAGATGTAACTCTATGGTTGGTACACATACTCATATATGGTGGGACTGCCCAATTATACGACCCTTTTGGTCTGAAATTGAACGTATAGCAAGTGAGATTCTGGGTTCACAACTAACGTTGACTCCGGCCCTGGTCTTACTTGGATCTCCTTCGTCGGGGATGAGCCAACACTCTTTGTCATTGATTACCCAATTTTTGGCAGCAGCCAAATCTCTAATTCCCCTGAAATGGCTAAATACTGTTCCCCCCACTGCTAGCGAATGGATTGAGACGTTACATCAAATTTGTAGGTTTGAAGAGATGTCCAGTAGATCATGTCGCACCCATCATAAGTTTCTCAAATGTTGGAAAGTTTGGCTGAATTCTTCGTATTGCAAAGAAATTCGTGCTAATTTCTCCTCCTGTACACTTAGTGAAATAGTTTCCTGAAATAACCACCCTCCCCCCCTTCTTCCTTTCCTCCCCCCCTCCCCCCCTCTCCTTTTCCACATTAGCCTACATATATATCCTCTCTTATGGGTATACTAAACCTCTAGGCTAGTCTAAGGTTATAGTTATAAATCAAGTTTGTTACCCATTAGGATCAACAGGATATGTAACTTAGTATGAGGTAATACTAGTCATATGCTGTATTGTTAATGTGTCATGTTACTCACTGCTGTTCATGACCCCATATGGGGTATGTTTGTATTTTGTCATGACCATATTGGATATCTTCTTTTAGCTATCCAAAACAATAAAAACACAGATGACAAAAAAATTAAAGCTGACAGTCTGCAGTTAAAGCACATATTTTTAGTTTCATTTCAAATCCATTGTGGTGGTGTATCGAGCCAAAAATGTTAGAATTGTGTCAATGTCCCAATATTTATGAACCTGACTGTATGTGTACTGACAAAAAGTAATGACAAATGTCTGCCAGCATACAGGGATGAATGTAGACCAGAGAAAGGCCCTTAGGTAGGTGATTGGTTAATCCAACCAGTTGACAACAGGTGTAAATGTGCAGTCTGAACTGGCCTCCATCTCATAACAGCTGCAAGGGAATCCCTTTCCGATATGTATACAGTTCTCAGATATCTACATTGCTGAGAACCTCTGTAAATATAGAGTATATAACATTATATCAACTGTCACTTTAAATCATTTACTTTTATTGGGTATTATTTTCTGACACATTTCAATATTTTCCACCACTACATATGGAGAAACATAACTGCTGTGAATGTTACAGAACCTACACCCTGCATTCTTACGTGGCGTCTCTGACATATCAGTTCTAAATTTAGGGCAGGCGAGGAACTGACGAAGTGTGGAGATCAGGTGCAACTGTTGTACTCCTTACAATGTACTCTTTGTTTCCTAAAGAGCTTCAAGTTATTTTTGTATCTTAGTCAATGTGCAATTCAAGCACTGGCAATAGTCTCAAAAAAGCTAAAAAAAACAATCTATTGTGCTAAAACACAGCACTGTAACGCACTAGTAGTAAAAGACTGAGCAGGAAATGTTGAATAGAACCTACAAAATGACTGCAGGGAATGGCTAGTAAGGAAGTAAGGTTTGGTCAGGGGCGTACAGAACATAGACCTGCCAAATTCTGTTTCATAAAGGTTCATTCATACTTGTGTATCAAAATACAAATCAAATACAGACTCACAGGTTGTTTTTTATGATTTGTTCTGGGTTTTCTGTGGCTTAAAGGATTACTTATTTTCTATGCTGCTGAAATCCATGTGATAAAAACTGAACTAATATGCATATGCATGCAATCTATGCAAAAGCAGAAGACACTTTTTTAATTTCTACCCATTGGCCCCATTTACTAATGTAAGAGCATTTATATTCTGGCATAAATTGATTTAAAAAAAATGAGGTGTAATTTGGCACATCTATGTTTACAGAACTTATCTGTGCCTAGCACAACAAAAGAGCCTGACTGAGGCCTCATGCACACAAATGTTGTTTGGGTCCGCATCCAAGACGCATTTTTTGCAGAACGCACACGGATGTAATCCGAGTTTTGTGGATCTGCAATTTGCGGACCACAAAACACTGCGCTGTCGTGTGCAGGATCCCTTACTGGAAAAAAGCTTGGCTTCAGCAGAAAGAGAGTGTGGCCTAACATGTGGCGTTTACAGCAAAAATACGTCATCAATATTCAACTCCTCCAGACCTCTACTGTACATGTACAGCAGAATTCTGGTCTTCAAAAATGGTATATCACAGAAATATCAGCTATTCAATTTAAAATTTAACTTTTACTGGATATTATTTAAGAGAAGTTTTGATTCCAAGTATTTCATGATATTATCAAATGCCAGACTGAAGATAGAATCAAAACCCACCGTAGACATCAAGGCAGTAGGTCACTTGGTATTGAAGGTAAGAGATATAGCACTTACAGTTAGATGATTCTCATATATAGCTGGATCAGATCTGGTGAGGTCAGGAGGAATAATTATCCCTAATGATACCCTATGGTGTCTACCCCTGCCTACAGGCAGAGCACCCGCCCCTCTCGGTGGCTAAACCCTTTCCTTACCCTCACGTGACCCTAAGATGTTACCTCACGGTGGGCTAAAGGATGACAGTCCTAGATGGTATAAAATTTGTTGTCCCGACGCTTTTCCCCAAGTCACAATCCTTGGTTCCTCAGGGGACTTTGTTGGTTACATTTACCATAGCCGAAGGATGGTGGCTATATACTGGCGATGATAGTGGCTGATGATACGCAACCTCTATGTATTGAAGCAGAGTTTAAATAGCAGAGTTTTGGCGCCAGATAGATAGTACCGCCCCCTCTGACTCATAAGTGAATGATATCTAGAGTGGCCAATCATTACTAGTGCCCCACAATGCCGGTCATATCATTGGTTTTAGGTCTAGATAGCGTGGTGATGATGTACCTGTCATCCAGCCCCGCTGTTGGTTCCTTCAGAGCGCGGCAATAATGCTAGGCGTCACATCCGGTCATGTGTTTGGGACTTCAAACCTCACATGATCACTACTTCCTCTCTGTGGAACGCAGGCTTATCCGGCTGTGGAATGCATCGTGTATTACATATGTATTCACTACGATCGGTCTAGTTTTAAATATATATTTACTAATATTAGCATGGTCCAATACTCTGCGACTAGGTAAAAACTGAAGAAATTAGATTGGAATATATATTATATTAAATCGATGTCTCAATTCGATAAGTCATGTAAGGACATGTATAAGACTTGTGAACCTATTACGGTTCAGATATACTCTAGAATCCTGGTCTTATTAATGAGTTAACGGATCCCATGTCTGTGGTTAGTTGGCTGGAGACATAGTTGGAAATGAGGGAGGAGTTACATCAGATGAAGCATGTATAGGAGATTTGTTCATTGAGACCCTGGGGGTAAACTGTTTTCAATCTATGGATCCACTGGGCTTCCTTTCTCAATATTTTGTTATCCCAGTCACCACCCCTAGGTGATTGTCTAACTACCTCAACCACCTGGAACTTAAGTGTTTTAGCATCCCCACCATGATATTCATTAATGTGGCGTGCTATTGGTCTATCCCTTTTGTTCCTAATATCGCCTAGGTGTTCGCATACCCTCCGCCTAAATTCACGTTTGGTCTTTCCAATATAGTTTAGTGGACAGCCACATGAACACATATATATTACTCCTTGAGTACGGCAGTTGGCAAAGTCATAGTTTTGATATGTAGTACCCGTGCTACTGCTAGTGAAGGAGTTGGATTTTAATATGTGTGTGCAACATACACAGTTGTTTCCACGTTTATACATTCCTGGAGGTCTATTCCCAAGCCAGGTGGGGTCACTCCGTGGTCTCTGGTAATGACTGTGTATCAGTCTATCCCGTAGTGATCTACCACGTCTGTAAGTGATGGCGGGGGTAGTTGGTAAAAAATTCGGCTATATCAGGATCGGAGAGTAAGATACCCCAGTTGTTATTCAGGATGTCCCTCACTTTCCGACTTTGTTTGTCAAAAGTACCAATGATTCTTGTAATCGTATCAGTTTGGCAGCAAAGGGCATTTGTCGCAAGAAGAGAATGACGATCTCTCTGATTGGCATGTTGAAATGCCTCCCTTAGTACCTGATCCAGGTACCCCCGCTGTAGAAACCTATCCCGTAAGTCTGCAGACTGTTTATAGAATGCAGCGTGGGAAGAACAATTTCTCTTCATGCGCAAATATTGGCCCCTAGGAATGCCTCGTTTGAGGCTTACTGGATGGTGGCTGTCCCACTGAAGCAAACTATTGGTGGAGGTGGGTTTCCTATAGGTTTCGGTATGTAATTGACCCAGATGTTTGGATATACGAACATCAAGAAATGCCAGTGTTTCGTGGTTAATTTCGGATGTAAACTTCAGGCCTATCTCATTGATATTGAGATGTTTCACAAAGTTTGAGAATTCCTCTCTCTCACCATCCCATAGAATGAACACGTCATCGATGTAGCGGCCCCAGTATAAAATATTGGGGGCCCATCGATGACATGACTCATTGAATACCAGCATATCCTCCCACCAGCCCAGGAACAAATTAGCGTAACTGGGCGCACAAGGGCTACCCATCGCTGTGCCCCTGAGCTGGTGGTGGAAACGTGTTTCCAAAAAAATAATAATTGTGCGATAGTGTGAATTCCAAGATCTTGATGACAAAATCTGAATGTCGCTGGTATTGTGTACCACGAGTGCTTATGTACCATGTACCTAATCGCAGTGATCCCCCAGGAGTGGGGTATGCTGGTATATAGTGCCTCGACATCTATAGAGGCTAAATGGATGGTATCTGCGACTTCAATATTTTCACTTTTAAGCAGTAAATCTCTGGTGTCTCTAATATGGGATGGTAGAGAGAGAACAAAAGGTCTCAAAACCTTGTCAATATACGAGCTGACGCCATATGTATGTGGTGGATTTACCTTGTGGATCTTGGGGAGCGCATAGAAAGTCGGGATTTGTGGATGACTGAACAGCATAAAACACATTTCCTCCTTAGATATTAATCTGTCGTCAAGTGCCTGGATCAGTATGGTCTCTAACTCCTTATTAAATTTAACCGTGGGATTTGAGGGTAAGATGGTATAGCACGTAGTCTCATTTAACAAGCACAGACACATATCCCTATACGTATCATGATTTATAATAACGACATTGCCCCCTTTATCAGATGGTTTAAATATGATTGTGGGATCTTTTTCAAGCTTAATAAGGGCCTGCATTTCATCCTTGCTCAGGTTACTATTCTGTATCTTTTGTGATTTCTCTAGTTTGGTCAATTGGTCTGTTACCAATTTAACAAATAGATCTATAACTAGAGTATCCTGAGGGGGTGGAGTTTTCCTACTTTTCATTTTTAGGTCGGTGAAGGGACCTAGACCTCGTGTTTGTTCATTCTCATCTACCCCCAGGGACTCAACGAACAAATCTCCTATACATGCTTCATCTGATGAAACTCCTCCCTCATTTCCAACTATGTCTCCAGCCAACTAACCACAGACATGGGATCCGTTAACTCATTAATAAGACCAGGATTCTAGAGTATATCTGAACCGTAATAGGTTTACAAGTCTTATACATCTCCTTACATGACTTATCGAATTGAGACATCGATTTAATATAATATATATTCCAATCTAATTTCTTCAGTTTTTACCTAGTCGCAGAGTATTGGACCATGCTAATATTAGTAAATATATATTTAAAACTAGACCGATCGTAGTGAATACATATGTAATACACGATGCGTTCCACAGCCGGATAAGCCTGCGTTCCACAAAGAGGAAGTAGTGATCATGTGAGGTTTGAACTCCCAAACACATGACCGGATGTGACGCCTAGCATTATCGCCGCGCTCTGAAGGAACCAACAGCGGGGCTGGATGACAGGTACATCATCACCACGCTATCTAGACCTAAAACCAATGATATGACCGGCATTGTGGGGCACTAGTAATGATTGGCCACTCTAGATATCATTCACTTATGAGTCAGAGGGGGCGTACTATCTATCTAGCGCCAAAACTCTGCTATTTAAACTCTGCTTCAATACATAGAGGTTGCGTATCATCAGCCACTATCATCGCCAGTATATAGTCACCATCCTTCGGCTATGGTGAATGTAACCAACAAAGTCCCCTGAGGAACCAAGGATTGTGACTTGGGGAAACGCGTCGGGACAACAAATTTTATACCATCTAGGCCTGTCATCCTTGTCCTTCAAACAGAGGGAGAACCAATTAGCCCACCGTGAGGTAACATCTTAGGGTCACGTGAGGGTAAGGAAAGGGTTTAGCCACCGAGAGGTGGGGTCGCCCCTTTCGGGGCGGGTGCTCTGCCTGTAGGCAGGGGTAGACACCATAGGGTATCATTAGGGATAATTATTCCTCCTGACCTCACCAGATCTGATCCAGCTATATATGAGAATCATCTAACTGTAAGTGCTATATCTCTTACCTTCAATACCAAGTGACCTACTGCCTTGATGTCTACGGTGGGTTTTGATTCTACCTTCAGTCTGGCATTTGATAATATCATGAAATACTTGGAATCAAAACTTCTCTTAAATAATATCCAGTAAAAGTTAAATTTTAAATTGAATAGCTGATATTTCTGTGATATATTTGATGATAGCTTTCACACTACTACAGGGAGTGCAGAATTATTAGGCAAGTTGTATTTTTGAGGATTAATTTTATTATTGAACAACAATCATGTTCTCAATGAACCCAAAAAACTCATTAATATCAAAGCTGAATATTTTTGGAAGTAGTTTTTAGTTTGTTTTTAGTTTTAGCTATTTTAGGGGGATATCTGTGTGTGCAGGTGACTATTACTGTACATAATTATTAGGCAACTTAACAAAAAACTAATATATACCCATTTCAATTATTTATTTTTACCAGTGAAACCAATATAACATCTCAACATTCACAAATATACATTTCTGACATTCAAAAACAAAACAAAAACAAATCAGTGACCAATATAGCCATCTTTCTTTGCAAGGACACTCAAAAGCCTGCCATCCATGGATTCTGTCAGTGTTTTGATCTGTTCACCATCAACATTGCGTGCAGCAGCAACCACAGCCTCCCAGACACTGTTCAGAGAGGTGTACTGTTTTCCCTCCTTGTAAATCTCACATTTGATGTTGGACCACAGGTTCTCAATGGGGTTCAGATCAGGTGAACAAGGAGGCCATGTCATTAGATTTTCTTCTTTTATACCCTTTCTTGCCAGCCACGTTGTGGAGTACTTGGACGCGTGTGATGGAGCATTGTCCTGCATGAAAATCATGTTTTTCTTACCTTGCAGACTTCTTCCTGTACCACTGCTTGAAGAAGGTGTCTTCCAGAAACTGGCAGTAGGACTGGGAGTTGAGCTTGACTCCATCCTCAACCCCAAAAGGCCCCACAAGCTCATCTTTGATTATACCAGCCCAAACTAGTACTCCACCTCCACCTTGCTGGCGTCTGAGTCGGACTGGAGCTCTCTGCCCTTTACCAATCCAGCGATCTGGCCCATCAAGACTCACTCTCATTTCATCAGTCCATAAAACCTTAGAAAAATCAGTCTTGAGATATTTCTTGGCCCAGTATTGACTTTTTAGCTTGTGTGTCTTGTTCAGTGGTGGTCGTCTTTCAGCCTTTCTTACCTTGGCCATGTCTCTGAGTATTGCACACCTTGTGCTTTTGGGCACTCCACTGATGTTGCAGCTCTGAAATATGGCCAAACTGGTGGCAAGTGGCATCTTGGTTTTTCCACACGCTTCTTGCGACCCTGTTGACTATTTTGAATGAAACGCTTGATTGTTCGATGATCACGCTTCAGAGGCTTTGCAATTTTAAGAGTGCTGCATCCCTCTGCAAGATATCTCACTATTTTTGACTTTTCTGAGCCTGTCAAGTCCTTCTTTTGACCCATTTTGCCAAAGGAAAGGAGTTGCCTAATAATTATGCACACCTGATATAGGGTGTTGATGTCATTAGACCACACCCCTTCTCATTACAGAGATGCACATCACCTAATATGCTTAGTTGGTAGTAGGCTTTCGAGCCTATACAGCTTGGAGTAAGACAACATGCATAAAGAGGATGATGTGGTCAAAATACTCATTTGCCTAATAATTCTGCACGTAGTGTATATGACACTCTGTGATTGTCTTCAAAAATGGTGCCTGCTTAAAAGAGGGTGCCAAAGACGATGGGTTTCAGCTGTTTTAAACAGCAGACTCCTGGGACTCATTTCTGTAATTGGTGATAAAGCCACTTGTAGACATTTAACCCTTCTGAAGTGGCTTTCCCTGGGAGCAGTAAAACACAAGAAAAACTACATAAGGCCACGTTCACATTTCCATGTCAATATTACGTACGTGAAAAAAAGTGCCCTTACTTAATCAGGGAAGATGTCTGTGAAGGGTCCGTGGATGGTCCATGTCTCTTTTTATCCTCCATGTGTCATCCGTAATCCAAAGACCCTGCTCAGCTGAAAATAATTTCAAGAGCATTTCCAATCTGTCTTCCGTGAAAAATGGAGGCACCATAGATGCCATGATTTTCACTGACCCATAGACTTCAATGCACATGGTTGGTTCCGCATCACGGACCAAAGTAGTACATGTCTCCGTGATTTTTTTTTATTGATCTATTGTCAGTAAGAAAGTACTGATGTGTGAACAGACACATTTAAATCAATGGGTCAGTGAAAAACTGAAATGTGAATGAGGACAAAATATGGTATTCTACTGTCCAGTGATTGAAGGTAATAAGTATTTTTTTTTCTGCACAAGAACTCAAACTCAAAACTCATAAAATTGTGGCAGAATTGCATTATTTTTCCAATTCTACAACATATGGAATTTTTTTCTTTCAGCTTCCCACTACACTGTATGCAATACATGGTGCCATTTTAAAGTACAACTTGGCAAAATCACTGATGGAAATCACTGACCGAACACTGACTGTGTGAATAAGGCCTAAGGCCCCTTTCACACGGGCGAGAATTCTGTGCGGGTGCAATACGTGAGGTGAAAGCATTGCACCCGCACTGAATCCGGACCCATTCACTTCAATGGGGCTGTGTACATGAGCGGTGATTTTCACGCATCACTGGTGCGTTGCGTGAAAATCGCAGAAAGCTCTATATTGTGCGTTTTACACGCAACGCAGGCCCCATAGAAGTGAATAGGGCTGCGTGAAAATCGCAAGCATCTGCAAGCAAGTGGTTGCTAGGAGACGATCGGGACCCGATCTTTATTATTTTCCCTTATAACATGGTTATAAGGGAAAATAATAGCATTCTTAATACAGAAAGCTTAGTAAAATAGTGATGGAGGGGTTAAAAAAAATATTAATAAACTCACCTTAATCCACTTGAATGCTCAGCCTGGCATGTCTTCTTTCTTTTTTACAGAAAAGGACCTGCGTTGACGTCACTGCGCTCATCACATGGTTCATCACCATGGTGATGGACCATGTGATGAGCGCAGTGACGTCATGAAAGGTCCTTTAGCCAGATCCTGAAGAAGAGGAGATCCGCTACGCGACCAAGTGGATGTGGTGAGTTAATTTGTTTATTATTTTTAACCCCTCAATGGACATTTTACTAAGCATTCTGCATTAAGAATGCTATTATTTCCCTTATAACCATGTTATAATGGAAAATCATAAAATCTACAGAACACCTAACCCAAACCCAAACTTCTGTGAAGAAGTCTGGGTTCGGGTCTGGGTACCAAACATGCCGATTAAAAACGCTTTGCACTCACGTGGAAAAAAATCGCACATTTTCCCGCAACACACCCACATCTTGTCCAGCCCTCACATGCAATGCCCATGTGAAAGAGGCCTAAAGGTATAGGCCTGCATGTTTGCACAGTATACCCAAAATCTGAAAATTAAGACAGATCCTTAAAAAAAATACAGCTCGAAAGAGTTACATTCTTTCTTTTGGAATATATTGTTTTTATTTTATGTATTTTTATTTTAGAAGCAAATCTTGAAATTTTCAGAAAAATTCCAAAACCCACTTTGTAAGGACCAGTTCAGGTCAGAAGTCACTTTGTGAGGCTTAACATAATAGAAACCACCCAAAAAGTGACCCCATTTTAGAAACTACACATCTCAAGGTATTTAAAACTGATTTTACAAACTTTTTTAACCCTTTAGGTCAGGAATGGCCAACCTGTGGCTTTCCTGCTGTTGTTAAACTACAACTCCCACCATGCCTTGCTGTAAGCAGATATCTGTAGGCAGTCTGCGCATCCTGGGAGTCGTAGTTTTGCAACAGCTGGAGAGCCTCAGGTTGGCCATCCCTGCTTTAGGTGATCCACAAGAATTAATGGAAAATGGAGATGACATTTCAGAATTTCACATTTTTGGCAGATTTTCCATTTTAATCCACTTTTTCCAGTATTAAAGCAAGGGTTAACAGCCAAACACAACTCGGCCACACGGCAGGGTGCAGAAGGAAAAGACCCCATTTTGGAAACTACAGGATAAGGGCTCGTTCACACGACCATTGGTGTCCCGTGCCCGTGCTGTGAACCGCAAATTGCAGTCCACAATGCACGGGCACCTTCCGTGGGGCAGGCGCATGGGGATCGCAGACTCATTCACTTGAGTGGGTCCACGATCCCTCCGTTCCACAAAAAGATAGAGAATGTTCTATATTTTTGCGGTGCGGAGGCATGGAACGGAACTCCAGAAAGCACTCCGTAGTGCTTCCGTAGTGTATTGCGGATCCGCAAATGCAGTCCGCAATACGGGAACGGGACACCAACGGTCGTGTGAACGAGCCCTAAGGTGGCAGTTTTGTTGGTACTATTTTATGGTACATATGATTTTTGGTTGCACTATATTACACTTTTTGTGAGGCAAGGTAACAAAAAATTGCTGTTCTGGCACCATTTAAATTTTTTGTTATTTACAGTGTTCATCTAATAGGTTAGATCATGTGGTATTTTTATAAAGCAGGTTGTTACGGACGGGACAATACCAAATATGACCTTTTTTTGTTTTTGTTTCAGTTTTACATAATAAAGCATTTTTGAAAAATTATATATATTTTTTAGTGTCTCCATATTCTAAAAGCCATTGTTTTCTTAAATTTTAGGCAATTGTCTTATGTAGGGGCAAATTTTTTCAGTATGAGTTAATGGTTTGATTGGTACTATTTTAGGGTGCATATGACTTTTTGATCGCTTGGTATTACACTTTTTGTGATGTAGGGTAACAAAAAATGGCTTTTTTGACACACTTAAAAAAACATTTTTTACAGTGTCCACCTGAGGGGTTAGGTCATGTGATATTTTTATACAGCAGGTTCTTATGGACGCGGCAATACCTCATATACATACTTTTCTATTTATTTCAGTTTTGCACAATAACAGCAACAAAAAAATCATGTTTTAGTGTCTCCATATTCTGAAAACCATAGTTTTTTTATTTTTTGGGTGACTGTCTTAGGTAGGGTATCATTTTTTGCGGGATGAGATGATGGTTTGATTGGCACTATTTTGGGGTGTACATGACTTTTTTATCGCTTGCTATTACACTTCTTGTGATGTAAGGTAACTAAAAATGGCTTTTGACACCATTTTTATATATATTTTTTTTACAGTTATCACCTGAGGGGTTAGGTCATGTGGTATTTTTATAGAGCAGGTTGTTACGGATGCGGGGATACCTAATATGTCTAACTTTTTTTTTTTTTTTTACATTTAACACAATAAAAGCATTTTTGCAACAAAAACATCATGTTTTAATGTCTCCATAGCCTGAGAGCTATAGTTTTTAATTTTTCAGGCGATTGTCTTAGGTAGGGGCTCATTTTTTGTGGGATGAAGTTATGGTTAGATTGGTTAACCTAGCCTCTCACTGATAACTGATTAAGTAAATATGTTTTTTGCAGGACTAGACACTTGTATAAGTGAAGGGAATGGATAGTCAATAGTTCAAGACTGAAGATGTAAACCATTTGAAAAACGCTATAAAAGGCTATAAAAACTTGTAAACTCAGATTGTTAGCTTAAACTTTAAACATGACTATGGGATTCTACTAGGGAAATCATGTTTTAAAATAAATGCCCCTTCCCCTTCCTGGATCCTCCCACTGCCCTATCTTCAACAGATGATCAGCACACAAAGGAGAAGGCAGCAGCTTCCTAGCCAGTAGTTCTGTGGTACTGACATGTATGTTGCCTTTCTTTCCTTCAAGGAATGTATAAAACACATTTGCATATTAAATACAGAGGAGTCGGAGTCGGAAGTACCAAAAACTGAGATGTCAGAGTTGGAGTCGGAGCATTTATCTACCGACTCCACAGCCCTGGCACTAAGTACCGGCCTTTTAGGACGAGCATTCTCGTCCTGGGTCCTTAAAGGGGTTTTCCCATCTCAGACAATGGGGGCATATCGCTAGGATATGTCCCCATTGTCTGATAGGTGCGTGTCCAACACTGGGACAGCTGTCCTCCATTCATTTCTATGGGGCCACCGAAAATAGCCAAGTGATGGCTTGGCTATTGCCGTCTTCCCTATAGAAATGAATGGGAGCATGGACTGCTCACTTCTATGGGAGCAGCGCTTGGTGGTGGACGGACCACTCGGAAATCCAGGGTCCTCCAGCCACAGCGCTCCCCGCTTCGTTCCCATTGTAGGTGCAGGTCCAGCGGTGTGACCCGCACCTATCAGACAAAGGGGGCATATCCTAGCGATATTCCCCCATTGTCTGAGATGGGAATACACCTTTAACGCGTTAACCACCATAATTCATAAAGCAGCCAGTATACATTAGCGCTCATTCAGACGGCCGTATGCTGTCCTCAAAAATGCAGATCCATTGTTTGCGGACAGTTCAGCATGTCCACCAAAAAACGGATAGCTTTCATTTTTTTTGCTGATCCATATACTTCAATAGGGCCATGTCCTGATTTTCACTGACAAGTATAGGACATGTTTAATTTTTTTTGCTGAGCCATGCAATGGAAGAAAAGGGCCCCTTAGAAGTGAATGGGACAGCATCTAATCCGCTAAAAAAAGCATCCGCATTTTTGTGGACAGCATACGGCAATCTGAATGAGCCCTCATTTCATAGTTTAGGTGCCTCATTTCACACCTGAAATTAAGATACTGATATAGCGATACTGTAGCATAATCACCCTGATATTAGTTTTCTGAATCCATTGCCAACACCTTTTACAGCGGATGTGAGAATCAACATCACTAAGGGCTCATGCACACAAACATATTTTCTTTCCGCTTCCGTTACGGTTTTTTACGTTCCGGTCCGCAAAAACAGAGGAAGGTACTCCGTGTGTATTCTGTTTCCATATTTTCGTTACACAAAAAAGTAGTGCATGTCCTATTATTGCCCGCAAATCACGGTCCAAGGCCCCATTCAAGTCAATGGGTCTGCAAAAAAATACAGAACGCACACGGAACACATCCGTATGTCATCTGTATTTCATCCGTATTTTGCGGATCCATACTATATAAATGCTATGCCCAGCCCATATTGTTCATGTGTTTGGTGATTAAGTTACTGTTTCCGTTTCCGGTCCGCAAAAAACGGATCACATACGGATATGTTTTGTGGAATAACAGATCGGAAGATGACGTAAATCTGTGAAAAACGGACCGCAAAGCAACAACGGTCGTGTGCATGAGCCCTAAGAAGAATAAAAATAAGATTCCTTAGTAAATGATAATAGTTAACTGAAAAGATAAAACTGATAAAACTGCAAGCTTTCAATCCAGCATAAGGCCTCTTTCACACGGGTGTGTGCGCCCCGTGGTCATGCTGCGGCCCGCATTGCACGAGCACAGTCCGTGGGGCAGCTACATCGGATCACGAACCCATTCACTTTAATGGCTCCGTAATCCGGCCATTCCGCAAAAAGATAGAACATGTCCCTATCTTTTTGCGGAACGGAAGTAATGGATAAAACCCCACGGAGGCACCCCGTAGTGCTTCCGTAGGGTTCCGTTCCGTGCTTCCGTTCCGCACCATTCCGCATCTCTGGATTTGTGGACCCATTCAAGTGAATAGGTCCGCATCCGTGATGAGAGATGCCCACGGAACGGCACCTGTGTATTGCGGATCCGCAATTGCGGTCCGCAATAAGGCAACGAGGCGCACACGCCCGTGTGAAAGAGGCCTAACACAGTATCTTAAGATTCACACATTTATACACAACAGTGCATAGAATTAGTGAGGTGGATGAGACAAGTGATGTAAAGCAGATCAATGTGAGTTGAGGAAGAAACAAACAGTTGTAGTAGTAAATTGTTGTAGCAGTTATAGATAAGGAGGAGCCCTGAGAGGCAAATTCCTTAAAGGGAACCTGTCACCTGGATTTTGGGTATAGAGCTGAGGACATGGGTTGCTAGTTGGCAGTTAGCACATCCGCAATACCCAGTCCCCAAAGCTCTGTGTGCTTATATTGTGTAAAAAAAAACGATTTGATACATATGCAAATTAACCCGAGTCCTGTCCTTGAGATAAGTCCAGCGTGAAGGAGCCCAGCACCGGCCGCATCCTCAGAATCTCCTCCTTGCTCCCCGACGTCAGAAAGCTAGAGCGCCGTAATCGTCATAATGTTCCTTCCCTGCGCTGGCATCAGCCTCAGGGAACAAACTGTGCATCGGGAGATTTTGGCGCTCTAGTTTTCTGATGTCGGGGAGCAAGGAGGAGATTCTGAAGATGCGGGGCGGTGCTGGGCTCCTTCACGCTGGACTCATCTCAGGGAAAGTACTCCTCTCAGGTTAATTTGCATATGTATCAAATCAGTTCTGACTTTGAGAAGAGGTTTTAGAAAATGTTGTGCCCATTTAAAAGATGAAGAGGGGCATAAATCCCTACAACACATTAATTCCTGATCTCAGTGTGTCAAAGGTTGTCATGAGCTTATACTCCCCAGCCTCTCCTGTCCTCTGAGATTTGAAATTCCCTTTTAACCCCTTCCTGACTTCCATCAGACATATACGGTAGAAGTCGAGACTTTAAACATGGCGCCTGCTAAGAAGATGAGCTGGCGCCATAGTAGCCAAGTTTTGCAGACACCGGGGGCTAATGTCTGTGATCTGCGTTATGTAACCCCTAAGATGCCGTCAGAGCCGGCGCTACCATAGAGGCAAGGGGGGCAATTGCCCCCCAGCCCCCGATTCCTTAAGGGCCCCCGGCGCCGGCCCGGCCGAAACTACTATATTATCTATAATTCCATTGTGTGCCTGTGTGGTCTGGAGACGGGTCGGCGCCGCAGTAATGTAATTAAAACTAACTGGGCTGGAGTAGTCTGGAGTGGAGGGGCCCTCCGCTGACTGTGCCTGCGCTGCGCTGCGGCCGCTTGTCTCTTTAAGAGTTTTGAGACTGGAGCAGCGGAATGCATGGCACAGGTAGGCACGTTTAGCGTCTGGCTGACGTACGTTGCCACAGGCTCCGCCCCCCATGCCCAGAGCAGAGAACTTGGATTGAACTTAACAAGCAAGCAAAGCAAGCAAGTGCCATTGGCAGCCAGCCACAGCCCAGAGCCCAGTCTGACTCTGCCAGCAGCGCCAGGGAAGGCCCGCCGCCCACAGTCAGAAGGCAGCAAGCCCCCAGCCAAGTTCCAAACTTCCACTGACTGTCTGGTAGGTTCATTGGTTATATTGTTTTGTTGTTAATTAAACTGGATTGAATCCATGATGACCCATCCATCCATTCCCAGTTTCCCACTCACTGACTTACTTAGTCCCAGGCACCATCTCACCCGTCCGGGCCGTCACAGTGTACTACTAGCCCACCCTGCGGCCCTGGTTCTGTGTGTTTGGAGTCAGTTGGACTGGAGAAATGTGCATTGGGGGGGGGGGGGGCAGTTACTGGTACTACCAGTAACTGCCCCCCCTCCCCCCCAAATGCACATTTCTCCAGTCCAACTGTCCAAACAGAACCAGGGCGGGCTAGTATACTGGCACGGGGATGGGTGAGATGGTGCCTGGGATGGATCCGATCCAGTTTAATCAACCAACCTACCAGTACAGTAACTGGTTGGTTGATTAAACTGGATCGGGGTCCATCCCAGTCTGGTAGGTTGGTTGATTAAACTGAATTGGATCCATCCCAGGCACCATCTCACCCGGGCCAGTGTACTAGCCCGCCCTGGTTCTGTTTGGAGTCAGTTGGACTGGAGAAATGTGCATTTGGAGGTGGGGGGGCCCCTTATTGTTTTTCGCCCCAGGGCCCCATTTCACCTAGAACCGGCCCTGGATGCCTGTGGTTAATTGTGACCATGGTGTCTGAGTGCTTTTCTCCCAAAGCCTGATTAACCTCTCATACTATTTAAATATAAATGTAGTTATCCCATACTGTGAATGCCATAACGGAAAAAAAATCTAAATGGCCTATTCACTGCTTTTTTGATGCTTCACCTTCCAAAATACTGAATATAAAGTGATCAAAAGTTCTACACACTGCAAAATGGTAACAAGAAAAACATATTGCCCGGCATTCAGCTCTGTATACGCAACTGTATAAAAGTTATGGGGGTCAAAATATGACATTTTCTCAAAGTTTTACATTTTTTTATATTAAAACACAAGAAAAACTATATACTGTATTTCCATACCATACTATATATCCCCCAGGATTAGACAACATAAAATTGAAAATAAAAAATTAAACTAAAGCTTCCCTGTTGGTTTAATGAAGTGGGAGGCTAAGGTCACATCGCTGGGATTTGCTGTTGGACGTACTGCCAAGCTTCTGCCAGTCACCCGTGCACCAAGGAAAACCAATTTTATGTGGAGGTGAGCTGGACTTTTCATTGCATTCCTCTATTAGTGTTGAATCCCACTGTATTCCTTTGTCGTAGAATAGGTCATAGCCTTCCATTAGAAATATATGTTGGGTCAGCCTCCTGACATATGCCTCCAACAACGGCTGAACGTGTGATGTGAACACAGCTTATAAATAATAGTGCTATAGGGCGGTACAGTTACAACTCATCACAGTCCACACGCAGCATTGAGTGCAGTGACAACAGACGTGCTACTCACCTAATGGGCTGTGACATTTCCATGGCGACCTCTTGTCAAATTTTCTTATAAAATCCTTTATTCAAATCGAGGAGCACACAACCACCATAGTATTCCTTCTCAGCGCCTGTGTTTTGTTACCTGATACCAGAGGACATCCCTCAGCTGAAAAAGATGGAGTATACAGAACGCTGTAAGTGTTTCATCTTTCAGCACACAGAAGACAAAGCCAAATTCAGTTATATAATCTTTGCGCAAGTTGAAATAGTCAATTTGGCACGCTACATTACCCTTGCTCCAAACTCACAAGGCCATGACCAGTATCACACATCACATACTTTACCCAAAATACAGAAACACATGCCAATAATTCAAGGGCAGCACGTGATTCCTGATCTGGACAGATCCCATCACCCAGCGGCATTCCCCCAAATACCCCATGAACAGATTATGATTTTAATATGGGGAGGGGGCCTCAATTAGCTGGAAGGGAGAATGTGTCTCTGGAGGGTCAGCACGTTCCTGCATTACATGGATGGCCTACTGATCTGCACAGGCTTCGTGTAATGCTTCATTTCCCCTGTGATGGCGCTGCAAGGGATTTAAACAGAGATTACAGATGGTCTCTGGGGTCACAGAAGCAAGACAACGCGTAGATTAGGTTGTCCCTTCTAACAAAAAGGAATAGTCCAAAGTTAAAGGGGTTTTCCAGGAATTTATATTAATGACCGATCCCCTGGATAACTGTTCCCAGGTATTGGACCCACACCAATCAGCTGTTAGAAAAGGCCAGTGCTCCATGAGCAATGCGGCCTCTTCCTAAGCCATGTGATGTCGCCGAACACCGGTCACATGGCCTAGTTGCAGCTCAAGCCCATTGAAATACCAAGCACTGCCACTATACAATGTAGGGCACTGTGTTTCGAAAGCTGCCAGTATCCGGCTGCGCTCCCCAGAGCATGGGTGAGCACGGTGGCTCCCTGAAACAGGATAGTTCATCATTACCAATGCCTGGATAACACATTTAAAGGGGTTGTCTCGCTTCAGCAAATTGTATTTATTATGTAGAGAAAGTTAATACAAGACACTTTTTAATATATTGTTATTATCCATATTGCCTCCTTTTCTGGTTTTATTCATTTCCATAGTTACGACCACCCTGCAATCCATCAGCAGTGGCCATGCTTGCACACTGTAGTAAAAAGTACCAGCCTATGTGCACTCCTACGGTCCCGGCCACCAAAGAGGCAGGCTCTTTTTCCTATAGTGTGCAAGCACGGCCACCACTCATGGATTGCATGGTGGTCTGTAACCATGGAAACGAGCAGTGTATAAGGTGATGGAAAAATGAATGAAGCCAGCAGGAGGCAATATGGACAATCACAATACATTAGTAAGTGCCTTGTATTAACTTTCTCTACATGATAAATGTCATTTGCCCCGTTCCCCCAGCCGACCATCGTTCCAATCCCTATATATTTTATTTATATTTTCACTCCCTTCCCCCTATATCTTATGATTACTCATTATAATTAGTTTTTAATGTGTTTTGTTTCTTGTATATTAAAGTCACATGTGGGCACTGTTGGCACCTCCCCCTGCACTCCATTTTGTGTGTTTTGGCGGTCTTTTTGTACATTTGAACATGTGTATAGTGTTCTTTTAACTATAAGCAGTCTGTACCTTATAAAGGGGTTCCTTTTACCACAAAACGCGTGGTACCACCTGCTATAACAATAAAAAAAAAGCTCCTGTTTGACAACAAAGGCTGGTCTTTTGCGCCTTGGGATCATCTCTTTATCCTTTGAAATTATTTACCTCCCTGGGGACTCCAGGCATCCCAACGTGGAAGCATTCATACTCCTGGCTGCATGACCATCTGACCTTTGGGTCTCACCACCCGACTAAGCCTACATTAGCGTTGTGCCTATTATTTGCACAACCTGACAAGGTAAGCCTCCATTTCGGAGTCA